>NC_135223.1:2546815-2916815 GCF_052324685.1 Brachyhypopomus gauderio | reverse complement strand
TACCCACTCTTTACCTCACACATACAATCTACACCCACTCTTTTCTTCACAAATACAATCTACACTCACTCTTTACCTCACACATACAATCTACCAATACATTACAATGACTTAGTGCTAGTTTTCCAAGACAAAAAAGCTGAAAGATGATCAAAGGCAGTGCTAACAGAATTTGAAGAGTAACAATTACTGTACATTAGAGAGAAATTCAAATCTGTAAAACAGCTAAACTACACAAGAACAACAGATAAATATAAGACCAGTCTAATTTTGGGTAAGAATACTGCAGAAAGGAGATGTTCTCAAAGATGCATGCCTATATGGTAGACAGTTTCAAGTCATTTCCTGAAAATGCTTATTCTTTGAAGTAGTTATTACTATAACTAAAGGATTTTGTGTTTAGGTAATGACAAAGAGTTTTGCCTAAAAGAGAACGAATCACTTTATAACTATAATAAGAGAGTAAGATCAGTTTATACCCCAATCTATCCAATATTCTCACGTGAAATCTTGCATCAGTAGAGATAAGCTGTTACACAGCTTATAAATGTTTCATCTTGTATTCACTGCATGACTTACAATTGATGATTGAAAATCAAGCAGTAAAACATGTTATTTCTGTGTTTTGTATTATTTATTTGGTAGGGTCCCTTTATAGTTTGGGAGGGAGCTCCAGGAATCAGAACCTCCTCTAGAGGCCATCACCGCCATGTCTTCCTCTTCAAAAACTACGTCATCATCTGCAAACAGAAAAGAGACACAAGCACAGACACCCAGGCATACATATTCAAGAACATGATGAAGGTACAACATCCAGAACTACACTGTTGCTCCAGGACCTCATTCTTAATGTGGGATGTCTAGATATATGCTTTCACATTCTTTGATAACATTAGTTGCAAGTGTGATAACTGATTTTATATTGTTTACTGTGTAAATATAGTTTGACTGTGATTTAGTAATAGTTATTAGTTATAAAGTTACATGATTAGGCAACATGTTTCACTATATATTTTTGCTAATATTTTCAGAATGCTTACAACGCAGTGATATTACCTATGATCCTCATACAAAAATTATCAATAATTTATCATGAAACTATTTAAATTAAAGCACACACCAACATTGAATCAGTCTTTAAAACTTTGTTGTAAAACTTTAGTTACAACATAAACAATGGTTACAATCAGATTGCTCTGACACTATTATTAATTATTATTATATTATATTATTATAATATTATTATTATTATTATTATATTATATTATTAATTATCTGTTCCTCAGCCCGTTTGTCCCTCTTTTTTTAAACGCACCTGTTTTGCAGCTAACAAACATCGACGTGAATGAGACCGTGGAGGGTGATGAAAGGGCGTTTGAGATCTGGCACGAGCGCGAGGACTCCGTCAGGAAGTACACGTTGCAGGCACGCACCGTCATCATCAAGAACTCCTGGCTGCGTGACCTTCGCAACCTTCAGCAGCGGTACAGCATGCTGGCGTGGAGTAAGTCACCTGTGCCCATGACCAGGACAAAGTAGACTGCATTCTGTGTACCACTCAGAGCTACTGTTGGGAGATTTGAATACGTCTAATCCTACTATGGCCACAATACTCTTCTCGATATGTTAGGTTACATTTTTAAATTGTTATATTTAACCACAGAACTCTTCTGGCTTGCCCCAGTGACAAAACTCAATTGCAGCTAACATGATACATGTGATGCTTTTATGTACTGAGTTTATGTGACCACACGGTACGTTCTGTTAAACAGATATTAGCTACGCTCTAATGGTTTTAGTATTACTGGAATGCTCTTCAGTTAAGCCAAGGTTTAGTACTTCACACTGAATTCATAGGCACGAACTAAAAGCTGTAGCAGGTGCCCTGTGTTCATACAAAGCCATTATTAGTCAGTGTAGAGCTAAACTATTGACCAAACCATTATTATTTAACCAGGACTGAAATAACTAAAGTACGTAAAGATCCAGTGAGGCTGTGGCAGATGCAAATGTTGTGGTCATCGGTGTAGAATGGATTGGACAAAATGGTTAAAAATAATAATTATAAAAGTAAGACGTGGCACGTTTATCAAGTTAACCAATGATGTGAGTGGAATTTAATGATAACCACCTGGCAAACAATAAGTTGTTAATGAAAAGAAAGCAACAAACTTGAGATCCAAAGATATTTTGTCCGCCCTATAAGAGCCTTCTGCTTTGGGGCTCACAGACCGCTCCAGTGTAGTGACCTATGAACTTTATTAAATGAACTTGAGTGAACCCAACAATATCTTGTCTGCTGTAAAATATGTTACTAAACAAGATCAAGCAGACTCTGTCCACCTAACAAAAATATAATACCAGTTTAATTACCTGGGCTTGGAGGCATGAGTTTAAGAGTGTAGCCCATAACTACATGTGACCAGTGGTTCGCTGTGCTTCAGAGATGACTACAGCCTTTCTTAACACCCAACCATCAGAAAGGAGCTCTGAGGTATTTCTCAGCTTAAATGATAACAGGAGTTATAATTCTTTTGTTTTGCAGAGTGACAAAGTTAGTTTACTTGTGCAGGCCCACACAAAGTATACATTTCAGCATAGAATCACCCAAGATCACCCAATGATTTAGATGAATTTGTTTAAAAATAAAAATATCGATAGATATGTAATCTATGTGCATGTCCGCTTGCCAATTCACCGTCCCCATCCTGTTCATTTCAGCTCTCATGAGTGTGGATATGTGTTTACTATGTTATTGTAGACAGTCATTGTACACTGTAAGTTTATAAAGTATAGTGTGTGTGTTTTTAAAACAGGTCCTCCAGATTTTGAGGCATTGTTGACTGATTGCACAGCAGAGTTGGGACAGACAGTTAAACTGGCTTGCAAAGTTACAGGATCTCCTAAACCAGTAGTGGCATGGTTCAAAGGTAGGAATGAATCAGGTTTGACCAAACACAAGTAGTAATAGTCAACATTGTGCAAAAAGTGTTCTGTGTTTCACTGTAATGATAAATTTACTTACTAATATATTTTGTGAAGATCTTGAAGCATATAAAATTATATATATATATAATTTATAACATGTATATGTTGGCTTTCAGTTCATTAACCATATAGGACAAATTACTAAATGACATATGACATTAGACATTAACCTTTTTCTGACTGAATAGATGGCCGGGCAGTGGAGGTAGATCCTCACCACATCATCATTGAGGACCCAGATGGCTCCTGCACTCTCATTCTGGATAACATGACTGCCGATGACTCGGGCCAGTACATGTGTTTCGCGTCCAGTGCAGCTGGGAATGCCAGTACCCTGGGAAAGATCACTGTACAGGGTGGGTCACATGGGTACAGGGTGTGTTTTTATTTGTTCTGTGGGTTTATTGGTGTTCTGCTGATTTATGGAGTAAATAAAACTGTGATGTGGTAGGTCTCCAGGATTTAATTAATTGTCAAATCCATATAAAACGTGAAACATAATTGCATAATTGTGTTTTATTATTATGTTTGTAGTGCCACCACGCTTTGTGAATAAGTTAAGGAACGCTGCCCTTATCGTAGGAGAGGATGCTCAGTTCACTTGCACTATACAAAGTGCTCCCAGTCCAAAAATAAGGTACACAATCACTTAAATCTCAAACATATAATATAAATAACAAATGTTATTGATATATATCTTTTAAACAACATGAATTAGTGTATTGTAGAAATATTGTAGCCCTAAAAGAAATTTAAACTTTTAAAAACCTTTCTCAGGTGGTTTAAGGATGGAAAATTGCTAACAGACCAAGAAAAGTATCAGACATACAGTGAACCTCGCAGTGGAGTTGTGGTTTTGGTTATTAAGAACCCTGGAGAGAGAGATTTGGGCCATTATGAATGTGAGGTACAGTATTAACAGTATTAATACATTTTTCTCATCAATAACTTGCCTTAAATTCATTTCAGCAGTTCAAAAACATGTAAATGTAGCAATGAAATTGCATTTAATTGAAAATGTCATCTCAGATGCAAAACCATGTTTTCTTTGCAGATGTCTAACCGCCTGGGCAGTGCTAAATGTGCAGCAGATTTAGTCCTTCCAACAGTTGCGATGGGCGATGTCAGAGGAGAGCAGGCCATTACTATTGAAGGTAGAGCACTTGGATTCATACCTGTGTAGCAGCTTTAATGCACATGCTCAAACTTCACCATACCTCATTATTTAGTTGTAGTTTGTTAAAAAATACACAAGTTGTGTTTGGAATACATAGTTGGGTTCTAGATAGTTTATAATTATGTTTCTAACTGCTACAAATTCAATTAGGAGGTGGATTTAAACTTTTATATTGCATAAAAAACAGTAAAATACATAAATATATACATATAAAAGTTATAAAAAGTTTATATATATATGAACATATAAAAGTATATACAACCTGCCTAAAATGCAAAAAATAATGTGTTTTTTGTAGGCATGCTTTCATGCTTTTAGTTGATCTTATTTTATGAATGTTCATATATATATATATTATATATTATATATATATATATATATATATATATATATATATATATATATATTAGGGGTGGGACGCGATCAAAAAAATTAATCGAATTAATCGGAAGCTTTGTAATTAATTAATCGAAATTAATCGCATTTTAATCGCATTTCAGTATTTAACATGAGAAATATTAATTTAAGTTTGAATGATGAATGAATCAACATAATCATAAACTTCAACATCTTGTTTATTTTTCCACCAGTCTACTACATAGACCAATAGATGAGTGCAAAAACAGTTCAGAACACTTGAAATTTTGACCAAAAATGTTGTTTAATTTTGGAAGTTTTGCTCAGGATATTGGAAGAATTGAAGTAAATCAGAAGATGTTTTTTAATACCATTTTAGATGGTATATTTTTCTTTAATTTCCCAGGCCTCTGCCACAGGGATCTCCATAGTGCCTATAAGTGGTCTTCTGCATGCTCAAAGCAAATGACTGGATCTTCATCATCTATAATATGAGCTGTCACAGACACCAAGATAATTCTTGTTGCTAACAGAGGTCCAGTGATCCCCAGTCAGAGCCACATTTGTTTCTTCACAATAACCTGTTTTACTTCCCTTTCCTCATCATACAGCTGCTGGATTTTCTTCGACATTGTCTTTCTGGACGGCAGTTCTTAACTTGCATCAGTTGACACAATTTGCAGTGCTTCTTGTAAGCCTTTAGCTTCGACCACAGAGAGCGAACAACACTGTAAATAATATGACGCGTCACGTATAAACGCGTGCAGAGTCGCGCGCGACGGTCATTCGCGAAAGTTTAATCCAGTCTTAATGGTCCAATGAAGGTAATTTAAAAACCAGGGGTGAGTTTCCCAAAACATTCTTAGCGCTAAGTACATCTTAACCTCGTACGTATGAACGAGGTTACGAAGTACTTAGCGCTAAGAACGTTTTGGGAAACTCACCCCAGGACATTTCCTCACTTAAAAAAAACCCGCGACGCCCGGGACAGGATGTGAAATACGGACATGTCCCGGAAAATACGGACGTTTGTTCACCATATCGTACTAGGAATACAATTAGCAGCTAAGTGGCTAAGTGATCATTACTGACCTGCGCGTTAGCCCCAACATGTTTTGCGTTGGTGTGGTAACGAAGGGTGGAAGTGCTCCCGTGATAAGCGAACTCCTTCCTACATAAAGTGCAAATAACACTATTTTTGTTTGTACTTCCATCTGGAAGTTTCTTATATTTAAATTTCCCATCCACCAGCGTAGCCTCTTCAGTCATCTGCATCATGCTCATCTTATTGTGCGTCCATATAATCTGTATGTCTGGAACTCGTGCACGGAGAAACATTCCACGGTGCAAAAGTGTCTCATGCGTTAAAATGCGTTAATTTTTTTAGTGCGTTAATTTTCCTGTAATTAATTAATCGAAATTAACGCGTTAAAGTCCCACCACTAATATATATATATATATATATTGCTAATCTTTTTGTTATCCTTTTAGTAACAGAGCAGGAGACTAAAGTACCAAAGAAAACCATAATCATGTGAGTATTTATTATTATTATTATATCAGATCCTATTAACTAAGATCCTATTAATTAACTAGGATGTTAGCTGAGTCCTATTTTACTTTGGTCTCATTGAAAATGTTAATCACCACTAAACTGCTGGATGAGAGAAACTGTAATGCCATCTAGGTTTAATCACACTTTGCCTTCATGCTACATGTACCACTATGGCATATTATCCTCTGATTGGTCAGGTGATTGAAACCCTACCCCTGCAAGGGGGTCTATAGAACGTTTGTAACATTTAGAATGGGGCAAAACAAAATGGAAAATTTAAATGTTCAAATAATACTCATATTGTTCAATTCAGATCTTTCTATTTTGGCTTTTTTCATTTGGCAAATGAATTTCAAAATGTTTTAATTTAAATTTTATTGACAAAGCACTTTCATCTTAAACCAATAACCCACAAACTTGGTTGTTTACAAAGGTTGTGGGATCCTGGTGATACCTCATTTTTGTAAAAGATTCACAAATACTCTGGTTTTCCTTACACAGAGAGGAGACCATCACCACTGTAGTGAAGAACACTCGGATGAAGCGTCATATGTCCCCCCGCCCTTCCTCTATGGGCGTCTACCGCTCAGAGGCATCCACCGCCGAACCCCCCCGACACAGGAGAGCAATGCCTAGAAAGGCCGTGCCAACCCTGTACGTGACGGACCCCGGGGGAGCCACGGCCCGGAACCCTAAGTGGGTGGAGGTAGAAGAGATCATTGAGTACAAAGTGAATAAATCACCAAAGTTGCCCAGAAGACGTGGTGCTTCCCCCAGCAAACGACCACCACCGGATAACCCAAACGCTAACAACTCCAACAACAAATTAGTAGAGGCAATGCAAATGTCAGTGGACAATGTCGAGTCCAGAAACAGTGAGGGGAAAATTACAGCGAATGAGTCTGAAAATGCAGACCTTTCAGCAGTGTATTCTGATTTTGACAAGCCATATGTCTTGGTGAAAACAGGTTCAGATGATGATGAAGATGATGATGATGATGCAGCAACCATAATTGTTCCAGAATATGAGATCAGTGGTGAACTTGGTGCTAAAGATCAAAAAATAATGGCTGATGGCAATAAAGTGCTCAACCTCGAAGACCTGGAGGATTATGTCCCCAAAGAGGGTGAGAAATTTGGCTGCCCAGAAGACTCTCAGATGCATGCAGAAAAGCCATGTGAAATTGCTGTTCTACAGAGAGAGATCAATGAAACTACTGTAGGACAGCCAGTCCTGGTACCTTTGGGGCGTCCTGTGGCAACCCTGAAATCACAAGCTGGTTTTTTCAGTCGCTTTAAAGAGCAATTCTCAAATGTATTTACTGACACCTCTACCATAAGCAGTGTTAAGTCAAGGGGACAAAAGACTGCACCCATATACGTCTCTGGTGCGTCATGCAGCCAGTCTGCATCCATTGCTGGACCATCTAGGAGATACAGAAAGCTGGAGGTAAAGCCATGGTACAGTTCAGAAGTGCAGAGAGGGACAGTAGATGGCCAGCAGAGCTTTAAAACCCAAGTCTCTGCGAATACATTCAGCTATGCACCCATTGAACAATCACTTACTTTTCAGGTCACCAAGAAAAATCAGTATGAAAAACAGTAATCAAGAAAAATCAATGGAGAAACACAAAATACATGATCAATATAGAACCTATTTTGTCTTAAAAGGGAACATTTATCCATAGACTCTTTACACGAAAAGAGACATTTCGATTTTGCGCATAAAAAAAGATCATTCCAGGGTTCTAATTTTTTCTATATATTCTGAAGATCTGGCTAGTTGGGCAAGAATTAGATAAGATAATTTTACTGAAACTCAGAAAAGAATGAAACATGCAGATATTCTTTATTCTGTCTGAAAATATAAACCATACACTTACCCACACATGAAAAAAACACCTGACACCCTAATTTATCTAACACTGCATTGAAAGATATGCACACAAGTGAAGTTTGTCTTGTGTTCGCACAAATGTGGGAATTTATTAAACTGCAGGCCAGCACAACACTAAGCAACAAGTGCCAGTAGAAGTGACTGTAGAAGTCGTTTCTAACCAGCAGTGCTTGTTTATGCTATTTGACAAAACCCATTGACTTGTGTCATATAGGAAACAATAGAACAACCTGTATTTAATAAAACGTAGCTAAGTTGATTCACATTGAACAAATGTCAACTATTGATCTGGTTCATATTAAAAAATCAATTAAAAAAATTCTAAATATACTTGAATGAATATGAAAGTGTCAGAATGTTTCAGACTGGATTGCGGACACCACCATGACATTATCTGAAAAGCTTCAGACCTCATTTTTATGAACATAGCTTGAACGTTGCTGCAGTGCTTTTAAAGCTTTGCACACAAAGTATGATCATCGAAAAGATTCATGCTTAACTTTACCATTCACTTTACTGCGTTTTTGCCATACTCTTGTATTTTGCTGACTTTAAAAGCACTGTGCCTACGCTTTTTATGTCTATGATCTTGAACATTGCAGTGAGACTGATATTTCTATGACTAAGAAATTTATGGGTCAGTAAAAGTTAAATACTGCCAAAATAAGCTGTGCTTGGAGCTGCATACATGCACCTATGTATGGGAATTGAGCAGTGTTGTGCGTTATGCACTTAAAAAATGTGTAAACTTGAGTGACCCATGTGGTGATGATCCTTGCACAGTGACTTTTTTCAAATTGTTGGCTATGATTTAAACACATTGAGCTTCAGAACAAATTTCTGAAGGTATAATTTGTTAGCCAGTATATTTATTTTCTTAGTAATGGAAATCCAATAGGTTTAAGTATGAAAAAAATATCTGAATGAGATTTAAATAATTAGGATATTTAACTATATATTGTCTAGATATTATTTTAGATTGTGTTTCTTGATAACATTATCCCGTGTCAGACGTTATACAGTGTATTAAGTTTACTGAATTGATTACCAATGTATCAAACAATGTATTATCAAAAATACAGCTGCAGAGGACTACTGTAATGCATTTAACCAAAGAAGTGTCTCTGAATGTATTTGCTTTTGTGTGGGGAAAAAGGGAAATAGATAAGGAAAGTCATTTTGTCTAAGCATTTGTTTGATTATTGATGACAATGTCACACTGCCTTGGAGTGTTCGATTGTGAATGACAAACTACATTCTAATAAAATGTCTTGGTAATTTTTAAAATAATTTGAATAGATTTAACAGTGCATGTCAAACATTCTGAAGCCCTTTAGGAGTCATTTTTGGTAATCCAAAGGAATGAGTTCCATTTTATCACATTGGAACTCAGAGGTCATGAACCCAAAGGTCATGAACTCTGCTTCAAGTAATATAAAAAATAGAATAATTCTAGTCAGTACAGTACCCAGTACCATCTGACTTTTGAATGTGCCTGTTTATTAATGTACGCCTTTTTAGTACCTTTCTTCCAAAAGTAGTAAAAAAAAATTAAGTTGTGAAATAGAAGTCTACAGTGGTTAAATTGTAAAAAAAAATGGATATTAGAAAATAATGTAACTGTCTATGCTAATGCAGTAAGTTATCATGGAAAGAAGACCTAAACAATTGTCTAAAAATGTAATGTAAAAAATATTAATCTGCAAAAGAAAAGCATCCTGCATTCTTCCAAGAACTATTATATAGATGTGGATATATATCCACATAAAATAACTAGCATATATTTTAAAATCTTTTCTTCCACATACCAGAGGAAACAGTATAATGATGAAATTGTAATTGTTTATGGCACAGGTTTAATCTTGTTTTATTTATAAAACTATTAACAGGAAAATAATAGAATACAAAGCTCTTTTGCCATTTCATATAATCTCAGACATCTCACTGGGTGTCCCCTTCCTCTGCCTCAAATAGGTTATATAATCTCACTGGGTGTCACCTTCCTCTGCCTCAAATAGGTCATATAATCTCACTGGGTGTCCCCTTCCTCTGCCTCAGATTGGTCATATAATCTCAGTAATTTCACTGGGTGTCCCCTTCCTCTGCCTCAGATTGGTCATATAATCTCAGTAATTTCACTGGGTGTCCACTTCCTCTGCCTCAGATTGGTCATATAATCTCAGTAATCTCACTGGGTGTCCCCTTCCTCTGCCTCAGATATTTCCATTGAAAGTTTAACATTGCATATCATTACTAGGATTAGGGTTGCCTGGCTACAGCAGTCATTGGTACTACATCTGTGACTATGGATTTGACTTTGAATGATATGCAATGGCTTTTAAAAAGTTACAAGGGCTCTTTTGAAATCTAATTACATAACACCTTTCCTTACTACAGAACTGCTCCATGGTTTAGAAGGCTACTTCTTGATCTGTAAAAGATCAACTCTGACTTTAATGACCTGAATGCCATTATCCCAAATGATGTCGCGTATAAAAAGTGAAAATGGTTGTGAAAACACAACTGATTTCAGTATTGCACACCCTCATTTATTCGTTGCCCTCCAGACATGCTTCTCTATGTGTGTATGTACACATCTTCACTGTATACATACAAATGTATGTATACACCTAGACACACATAATTAAACATGTAGAATTGTACATATATATTTATATAGACCTATAAATTTACATGTACCACACATTTATAAAAGAATGCACACAATGCATTCTTCACACACACTACACATGCGTCTGGCTCAACGTCTCACTTGCTCACATATGCGAGCGTGCGTAAGCGCGCGCGCACACACACACTCACACACACACATATATTGCAGACATACTTCATATCGAAAAAAGGTCCCTATGAAAACACCATGATTTTTTTTTCTTTTTTTTTTTGTTTGTTTTTGAACACATTAACCGATTTCCAATGTTTTTTAAAGCATGAAATAAAAGTAAATGAAACCTAAACAGAAAGCCATGGTGTTTCTTTGTGTAGTATTAATGGGGTCAACTTGCATAATGTATACAGACTTTTCTTTTTTTATCATTTTTAAACTAAACATTATTTTCTTTTATAGAAACAAAACACAAAAAAGAAACTGGAACCTAGCGATCCCCATCTGCAGTCCCTCCTGCGGACAGGGTGACATCAAGCCGTAACAGCGCGGTCAGATACGTCTCAGATACGTCTCAGCTTCATTTACATGTACAGCCGTAGTGAAGGCACAAAGATCTACAAGTAGATTTTTTTTTTCTCTCTTTCCATAAAATTGTACAAAATAATAATATAACTTTATAATCTGTACAGGAGAAAGTTTATCTTGCACAGCCTGTACAAGTTATGAAACTAAAATAAGAAATGGTAAATTTTTTTTTTTTAATTTTTACCCAGTCATATATGATCTAAACAAAACATGTGGACAGATCAAAGTGGTTGCTTTAACATTCTTAGTGGAGTGAACTAAAACCCTCATAGAACTGGCAGCTCCCTTAATCTGTAAGAATGCTTTGTAGCCCCAGTCTAACTCCAACCAATATTACATCTTAAAGCAGGACAGAGTCAAACGTTACAATGCTACATTGAGTGTGTATCTTTGAAAACAAATAGTCAGTAAAACCTGATGCAAAACTGCATTATTTCACTCTGTTTCTAAGTTCCCCTTTTCCCAGTGTTCACCCTGCCCCTCAAATCTATGGGCCATCTTCAGTGTTCAGAGAAAGAGAGCAGCAGAGGGCCCAAAAGGTCAAGAGGCCAGGGGGTCTGGAGGTCATACGGTGATGCTATCTCCATAAATAAATTGGCAAAGGCCAGACCGTGTATACACGCAAACACACACGCACACACAGGTTCTGTATATTTATCTATTTATATTAAATAAAAAATAAGGAGGTAGCCAAAGGCTTAGTGAAATGGCAAAAGAAGAAAAAAAAAACCCTTCAACTCCAGCCAACAAAAATAAAATAAAGTAAAATGACAAAAGAAAAGGAGACAGTCTGCCAAACATCAGTAGTACATGTGGTCCATGGTTTTGGCCTTGTTGGGAGTGAGTGGGGGAAGGAGACTGGAGACAGGTCTGTAAAAAGCACTCTGGCTATCATGACCCAGATCACAAGAGTTCGTACTGCCGCAGGTGCATTCTCTGGATGATGTCCCGGCAGTCATTAAAGACCCGCCGAATGTTCTCTGTGTCAACAGCGCATGTGAAATGAGGGTAACAGTAATGACGTCCATCTCCACTTGCTGTGCTGATCCTCTGTGACAAAAGAGAGAGAGAGAAAGAAAGAGAGGGAGAGAGAGAGGGGTAGATAGAATTAGAAAGCAATAATGAGAATTCTTCAGATATTACTAAGAAATTAGCAAGAACATTTTTGTATTTAAGAATAAAATACTGAAATGTCTATGAAATATGAATTCTATAGCATCAAGGCTGAGAAATTGACAAAAACATACACACACTGATAATTCTGATTGGTGTACTGTGTCTTAGTTTGTTTTACTAATGGTCAACTGATGTACACATTAAGGAACCTACCAGGAACTCGTCACGAATGAAATACTTGGCTCTCGTCACCCTTGGGTCTTCTCCTGGTTCTGGAGTTGCTGAAACATAATTGTTATTTGGTTGGACTTTGGGGGCAGAGAGACAACTGGCCTGGTTACATAATATAGAAGAAAACAACACGTTATATATTTTTTATTTTGGCATACACTCTTATCTAGAGAAGCTTGCATATATTTATCAGCATACACGCACTCTCTGGGAATCAAAACACGGCCAGCCATGTTTCATTGTTTTGCCTTTAACATGAAGAGTATAAAGATTTTTACCATTGCTATTTGATGGGAGGGGTTAAAGAAGGGATAGTATGTTCAGATAATAACAGGAAATGTGGCAAGCAAATCCCAGTGTAAAGTTACATGCGGTCAGTCTTATATTTGTTGGTGCCAGTTTGTAAAGCACAGGTTTTGAAAAATAAACAGAAGTCTATAGATCAAAAGCAAGGATTGGAAACGCACATAGAAAGGAGCTATAGATGTGTGTAAAAAAAAAATTTAAAAAAGTGGAGGCGTAATTTTGAAAACTAATAATGTCCACGTCTACTTCAAAAATGTATTAAAATTATGCATACTGTGTTGTGTTTGCAAAACAATTTAGATCTGACCTCTATTCATCTACAAATTGTTTTAAGATTACTATTACACATATTAAATATTAATGGAAAAAAGAATAATAAAAGTAAAGATTTGTCCAAAATAAGAAAGTAATACGCATCCTATTAGGATATGAAGTCCAATGACAGAATGACTAAGTGAGTACTTGAAGTGCTGCCTCAGAAATACCTTCGTTTGGTACGGTGTAGCGGGCGAATTCTGGGAAGTAGTCTTCAATTTTAGATTTGCCAGCTAATACCTTCTCAGCCAGCATGTCTTGTTTGTTGAGAAATAATATAACAGAGATCGTCCGTAACCATCTGACGAAAGAAAAATAAGACATCAAGTCAGAAGGAAAGTTTCCAGGACTCTTAATTTACAAACGTTCTCCGAAACATTTGGCATCCAGAGTTATGAAGACTGAAAATGTTGGATTCACTTCCTTGAAGGTGTCCTTCCTTTCCACCACTGTACAATTACCCTGCAATAATCATTTGTCCAGACATGTCAAAATTAAATAGTAATTTATGACCTCTTAGGATAATTTTTTAACTAATGTGGCAGGTTCAATAGAGATATGATCTCACATAATTTCCAGTCATGGCGAGTAAATCCCAGAGTATGAAGCACATTTTTTGCAGCGCTTTTGCTTTTTTACAGGAATTACACAAAATGAACAGATAAAATTAAACCTAAATGTTCACATCAAAAACATCCACAATGTAATACAATAAATTATGAAAAGAAAGAGGAAAAAAATTACTGACTAATATCAGTCGGACAACCTCATTACTGTCGTGAAATAAACTAAATATTTTTATGCAGCAAATATGCCAAAGCTTGCCTCTCCAAGTCCCTGTTAGGATCTCCCTATAAATAGGCAACACTCCCACCTGGGCCAAAATCAAGTAGTAGTAAATAATTTTTATATATATTTTTTAAGAAAGAAATATTTATAAATATATATATATTTTCTTACCAAAAATTCTTATGAATAAAAAAACTAAAATAATAAGCATCTTAATATGTCTGGTCCTACTACTACTAATAAAATATTCTGCCAATCCCCTCCTTTTGGGAACTGTAAGAATATGCATGCATTTGCATTAGTGCTGTCAATTCCAGGTGCCACGATTAAAAGTCCTCACCAGGATTTTGCTCAAGCTTGCAAGATTTTCTAATTAGCAATCCAGGTAAAATTAGTGGAATCAACACAATCCAGGAAGCCTGAGCAAAATCCTGGTGAGGACTTTTAATCGCGGCACCTGGAATTGACAGCACTAATTTGCATACACATAACTATATACTTGAAGTAGTAGCATTGAAAACTAAAATGATTTAGCTCTCATATCAAGGGCAGTGTTTGTAGTATTTGTCTTAATGTGGTTCCCTGTAATTTTACACTTCAGAGGAGTAAAAGCACTTTTACTTCTGCTAAAACCCATCCTGATAATAATTCTGAAAACAAAATTAAATCGACATCCAACAGACACAATTTTAACTGTGTTAAAGCATTTCATGAAGGAGAAGTCCACTCATGTCTATTACACAATGATACCTTTAAAAAAACCTGCCTGGATAGATCTCCCTCTTACCACAAGCACAGCTCTGAGCCACAGCGGTATGAACTCCACAAGACCTCTGCTGGGGTCTTGTGGTATCTGGCACCAAGACATTAGCAGCAGATCCTTCAAGTCCCACACTGCAAAGTGTGGCCTCGATGGATCAGAGTGGCTTTCCCCAACACAACCCACAGATTCTTAAACAGACTGAAGGTTTGTAGTTTTATAGCTACGCAACCCTATTGGGTGTTCTGACATCCGTCAGTCATTGCCAACATTAACACTTTCCACTTGTTGTAGCTGTGGAATCACATTAGTCTTCACTCCACATGTGAATCAGTGAACCTTGGGCACCCATGTTTAATGTTTTTTTGTTAGCTGTTTCACCCTGTACTGATCTTTAACATAGCTGTAATTTAACATAACTGGACACTGACTACACTGGTGATTCTAAGTGCTATATTAGTAACACTAGAGGAAGGTTCAGAAATGTGTGCGAGGGTCACCTGTTATTCCAGATACTGCGGAAAAGGTCGAGGGCTTCTCGTAACCTGTTTGTGTTGTTGTCTTCTCTGATGACCATATTATAGCTGCTACTCGCAACCACAAAAATGATTGCAGTGACGTCTAGATGAGACAAAGTGCTCTAATCACATACATCTCCAGTACAGCACATCTTTAAATACTTTAAATATAAATGTACAATATGGTTAATGCAGTTTTACTGTAAAATACTTTTTTTGTGAGCACAGCCGTGTAGCGCGCACGCACACACACACACACACACACACACACACACACACACACACACACACACAAATATATCATCAGCCCAGATGTCAAATACACACCATTAAAGCACTGGATCCACTTCCTCCTCTCGTCTCTTTGACCTCCCACATCAAACATGCTAAGAGGGAAGAAAAAGAATGTATGTTCAGGCAATGTAATTTAATGTAAAAAGCTGTAAAAGCTTGTAATGTAAAAGCAGTATACTGTACATAAATCAGTATAATACAAAATCAATCAATTTATTTATTTCATAGGAATGTCCGTGTATTGCAAACTGTACCATGCCAGTAATGCTACAAGAGTTTGTTTGTAAGCAAAATAAGATTTTATGGTGTTAACTTTTCTCTGACGTGACAGTAAATGTACTCACTGAAAGTTGACTTTGTCTACTTGAAATCGTGTTTCAAAAATCCCTGATGTCAAAACTCTGCAGCGCAGCAAGTCCTATACAAAAATAAATTTAGTCTTTTGAAATATTTCTCCCTGTTCTGGAAATGTGACACGTAATTCAAAATATGAAAAATCAGGACAAAAAGGACAAAAACCAAGTTAATAATGAATAATGGGGCAGGTGATATAATCAATGGAGATGCAGGGCTACAAAGGAAAAAGCACAGTAGGAAAGGTGGAGAAGTGTGAAACGAGGCTGCACCTGATCTGTTGGTGTATAGTCACTCTGCCTTACTGCATCAATTCGGTCTAGAAAGCTGCAAAGACACAAACATAACATGGAAAACAGTTAAATTAGGGGTGCTTGTGTGCTCTGATCTAGAGCTTGTTTTAAAACTATGCCTATTCCCAAAATGACTAAAACATTTTCCACCAAATACGAATAATTTGTGCAAAAAAATATAAAACAAAAAAAAAAATTTCTACTAAATCAAATCTAACCAGAAGTGAAAAGCGATCAAATAAACATAATGAATTAAATACAGACTATAAATAATCAATCAGGACTGGAGCAACAAGATCTAAAAAAAAAACCTGACTAATAACATTACAACAGCTGTAGCAGTCTCCACCCTCCACTCCACCAAACTGCCCTGAGCCCTCCATCTGAGTGGAGAGCACTCGTTTCAGGTCTGTCATTTCTTTATGACATCATATAACCAGCCCAGTCCAAAATCAACAGACAATCAGCAACAGCGGTAACACGATTTAACAGTTTCCTATCTACACTGAGCTTGACCAACCAGCTTGCACTCCAGTGTATTGCAAAGTGAAATTAGTAGTTTGTGGTCACTGGAATTATGGTTGATATCCTACAAGGTTTACATACAGTATAGAAATCCATATCCAAAATGGGCACATGCGGATCAAATATTAATGTTTTAAATATTTAACACATTCTACTGCATAAATCTGCAACATTCAGACAACATAAAATGTGTTTGACAGAACTGCATCAGCAGGATTTTAACTGATATTATGGATCATTTTGACCTGAAATTATTCAACACTAATGTTATGATCTTAGTATTACAAAGAACTGACAATGACTGAAGCACAGAACTATATGACAGACAGAATGACCAACTAACAGACAGACCAACTGAGCAATTGGCAGGATAATTTGATCCCTTAGCAATTTGCAATGCACATCATATATTGGACACAACACTGCCCAAGTTTCATGTGATTATGCTAAGCTGTCAAGCATAAAGTGACAAAAAAGTGCTACTCAGTAGTAGTCAGTAGATAAACAAATCAAATATGTAAGAATAATAAAATTAAATTAAAAAATACACTGGTAAAGGTGTTTTGTGATTCTCAGTCAAGCTATAGCCTACCTGTAATGTACTTATGTCCCTGAATATACCCACCACCGCAAGCTTCACATATACCTCTAATGTACTTACGTCCCTGAATATACCCACCACCGCAAGCTTCACATATACCTGTAATGTACTTATGTCCCTGAATATACCCACCACCGCAAGCTTCACATATACCTGTAATGTACTTATGTCCCTGAATATACCCACCACCGCAAGCTTCACATATACCTCTAATGTACTTACGTCCCTGAATATACCCACCACCGCAAGCTTCACATATACCTGTAATGTACTTATGTCCCTGAATATACCCACCACTGCAAGCTTCACATATACCTCTAATGTACTTATGTCCCTGAATATACCCACCACCGCAAGCTTCACATATACCTCTAATGTACTTATGTCCTATTCCAAATTCTCAAAGTGACACTTGTGATTTCTAACATACTTCTTCAATCTTAGAAATGACCAAATTAAAGACAAATGACCATATGGACAAAAACTCCCCACAAAGCGCTCCTCTCTAGGGTATGATTGCGTGAAAAGTCTCAGTGCACAGTTCTGTTTTCGGGAAGGTTGTCTTTTTGGTTCGCTCAGAACCAGTTTTTCACCTTGACTTTTCAAACGTGTATTTACAAATGACACATACATGTCATCAGCATAAAGAGACATCTGCCTAGAAAACACTTTTATATGCACATTTGCAACAATAGCATTCTGTAAGTAACGTGAATGTGAAGGAAATTAAACAGAAGCAAAAGCAAAAGTGTTTTCAGCATGGAAGCAGACTAATAGTTCCTAATCTTCAGAGGATCAGACTGCACAGGGCACAATTATTCTAGCAACTTTAGCTTCTCACAGACCAAGCATACATGAATTCTACAATAATGTGACAGCTCTTACTGAGATTTCATGACAGGATAAGAGAATCGTGTGTGTGTGTGTGTGTGTGTGTGTGTGTGTGTATAAAAGAACCTCCTGACCACCAAATTGTTCTGAGCTGAGCCAAAATGAAATAAAGCAGAAAATAGCAGATATAGGTAAAGTTGCAAAGAGAAGGAAAGTTGAGATCTAAAAAAAGAAAAAAAAAAATGAAAAGGCCACTCTAGCTTCTAAATCTCTTTCCTGTTCCCCTTACAGACGTTTCCCTCTGCTGAAAACATCACAATATGTATCTAAACCACTGGGGCTGTGAGGACAGAGAAGTCCCCTTCCACTTTAGTAGGAAGGTTCGTGAATCGGTCTGCTTCTAATCTAAGCTCCAGAATTTCATACAAATGAGCTTACTGCACCACCTGACTCAGCTGTGCTTCTTCAAAGTATATGTAAATATATACATTTTTAGTTTCTTTTCAGAAACATGTCTTGAATGTTTCTTGTGTTTCTCGTAACCGCAAGCACGAGCAGCATGTCCCAATGTAGTCCAATGCTCCACCATTATTTTGTTTTGTATTTACCTTTAACTTTTGAGGGTAGTTTATTACAATGCTACATTTATTTATTTTATTTTATGGATCTGCATTATGTGAAGTAGAGCTTGTTTGACCGGGAGGAACGGATTAGCCCACGTTAGCTGTGATAGTGCAGTTACTAGCCACGTTAGCTCACCTACACGCTATGCTCACTGCTCAGTCAGTTTGTGTGTCACACAGTTGCCGATATCACACTGGAGAACCAGAGCGCTATTTTTAGCTCTTCTAGCAAAGTTGCTGTGCCACTATTTCAGCTTCCAAGACGCAGAGGCAGCAGAGCTTGTTTGACCAGAAAAAAATGAGGCTAGCATTCACCTGTTAGCCTATATTGTTGGAAGCATAGAAGTAGGTCTACCTTTTGTGTGATGGTTTTGATGTTTTTTTAATCTACTTTTGTCAAGCACCAGGATATTTGAAAGACTGTTGGGTTACTCTTTTTGCAGACAGCAAGATCTAACATTAATTAGCTCTATTATTAGCTAATTAGCTGTACTGTTAGCTTTGTGGTCTACTAGTTTAATTACCTTCATAATCAACTGTGTCCCACCCCCTTCCCCATTTTTCAACATGGATGCCCCTTCATTTAAATACAAATGCAAGTCATTTTGCTGACTCAACAAATACAGGAACAAATCCTGGGAACGCCACCGTCAAGAAAGTTCAAGCCAGTTCAGATAATGACAATATGTATAGCCAATGGATCTAGACAAAGTCTGGTAAGGTGATGTTAAACAAAATTCTTTACTTTTTGGAATTTTATCCAAATCAATGCAATGCAACTAACCTGTAGAAAGCACAGTTGGAGGGAGAATTCCTGTTTTGTTAGAATATAAGCCTTGTTTTTTTAAAGACACTAGGTGAACTAGGTAAGAGAAGCATGGATCATTTCGTGTGTGTGTATATATATATCTGAAGGAAATTCCTCTGTTTCTGAGTAGTTCACAGACAGTACAGAGCACAAGGCTGGTACAGCTTCATCCTGTACAACTGCCTCCTATAAATGTCCTAAAGCCTAGAATCATGGGGGCATTTTTTTAGATTATTAATGGCATCCTTACTGGAAACAGAGTCATATGAATGTAACCTGAAACTTAAAGTCCCTGAACTTAACACCCATAACATTCTGGCATTTGGACTGTTGGATCAGGGCTTCTACTGGTTAGTAATCAGAGGTGGTCTTTGGTGGTCACAGTACTCCACTGTCCGCTGCTTGGTTGCTTCTTTAATCAAACAAGGTTTTGATTTGAAACATGTGAAACTGCAGCAAAACCCAGTGTGGTCTCTTCCCTGGTATTTAATTACAGATGTCTAAATGACCCGTCAGTCTTTGGATACAATAGTAGCACCTGATCCTCAATGATGGTGGTGAGGAATGGAACGATCCTTACACTGATTCTGGGAGGCCTCATATACAAATGTTCTGAGCTCTGCAGTGTCCTGTCAGATTGCTTTGCCTTTCAGCTGTGCAGTATGCTGAGTGATGTCTACTGCAGTAGTCTTGAGGGATGTAATACACTGCCCTTGGCTGTGATTAGACTGTGATTCAAATCAAAATTTTATTCAGAGACTACATGCTGTGATTTAAACTTGACCAAATGTGCCTTATGTTATATAAACAAAACATTTGGTTTGCATGGACTTAAAAGGAACATGGCCCATAAAATAGTCAAGAACAATCACCTTCTTTCAGAAATGTTTAGGTCTTTGTGGTGTTTAAAGCTTTTTTAAAACTAGGAAATATGACAATTTAAAGGTTCTAAAGGAGGTGAAAGCAACCAGTGTAATTAATCAGTAACAGTAAACAACTAAGACAGGTGAATCAGATCAACATTTTGACTGTTTGATGGCCAGTTCAGCTAAACAGGGAGAACCAGTAGATCCACCCTGGAAAGTTAGCCTGGGAATGAGAAGACAGAAGATTAAACATTCAAACTGTAACAAGATAATTCACTAATCTCTCAGCAGCAGCAATTCTCCCTGCTGGTCACATTGGACATCACCACACCAACCTCAATGTGGTCCCAACACCCACGTGGCACACCCCAACACATCCCACTCCAACACCCATGTGGTGCACCCAAAACATCCCACTCCAACAACCACATGGCACACCCCAACACACCCCACTCCAACAACCACGTGGCACAGCCCAACACACCCCACTCCAACAACCACGTGGCACAGCCCAACACATCCCACTCCAACAACTATGTGGCACACCCCAACACATCCCACTCCAACATTCACGTGGCTAGGGTTGCAGCGGTAACCGGTTTCACGGTATACCACGGTATTAAAATGGACGGTTATCATACCGTGTGCGTTTGCGTATTACTGGTAAAAGGCAAGCCAGCGGAGAAACTGACCCGCGCATGCGCAACTCCGCTCCGGTTCAGCTACTCAGCAGTGAGAATAGCAGAAAGTGCATCAGACTTAATTTTTTTAACAAAAAAAAAAAAAGGCTAAACTAAAATCAGCTGCAAAAATGACGTAATTGCGGTAGTAATTCGCTTTTTTATCACATTATTTAATGGTGGTTTATTTTCAAAACGCCCAATCTTAACGTCTTCACATTCTCTCATGTTTCGTCGTAGAATTACAAGAGGCTCGTATTTGTTAACGTAGTACAAGAGAACTGTTCAGTCAGACAGTTATTTGTTGTGAAACGAAGTAGTTACAATTTAAACATTTTAAAGTACTTTAGCCTAAATTCCAGCACTTTTCAAACCTGAAACACAAAGCAACATTAAAATAGTCAGGTGAATGTTCCTTCCCCTGTTTTTGAGGGGTGTTTCTTTATACTACCACGTATCGTTTCGGACAACACCGCAAAGAATGTGATGCAAGTATGAACGCTGTGTCGAGTCGCGCGCTACGGTCACTCGCGAAAGTATAAAAACAGCCTTTTAAGGTCCTTGCTTTCACTGGATGTGAAAGATGCCATTAATTTACATCCGTTCATTTTCAAATTCTGACGTGCCTGTTTTTCATATGTTAAAACCAGACTTGGTGTGAAAGCCTTAAAATAGAAATCTCTATTGTGATGTCAGAAATAAATCCTCTCTTTCTGCAGTATCTGGTTATATTCTTGGCAGTACAACGGACGTTTACAACAGTTGTTGATCAGACACTGACCCAGGCTCAGTTTATCAGATATTAAATAATTTAAACTTAAATAATTTTACTGAAATGCGTGATTTAGGTTTCTCAATTTTTTCAGTATTTATATAAACACGTGTACAGCTTATTTTTTTAAAGGAGACATTTTTTATACGATAGTTCCAGGTTTCTACAATAGTTCATTGAGCAAAAAAAAGAATACTTTTGTTGTAATTTCTTTAAGGGTCAGTGTATCTTTTAATAATATATGTAACAAACTATGATACCGTGATACCGCGGTATTTTCTGAGACGGTTATCATACCATGAAAATCTCATACCGTTGCAACCCTATACGTGGCACACCCCAAAACATCCCACTCCAACAACTACGTGGCACAGCCCAAAACATCCCACTCCAACAACTACGTGGCACAGCCCAAAACATCCCACTTCAACAACCACGTAGCACAGCCCAAAACATCCCACTTCAACAACCACGTGGCACACCCCAACACATCCCACTCCAACACCCATATGGCACAGCCCAACACATCCCACTCCAACAACCACGTGGCACACCCCAAAACATCCCACTCCAACATTCATGTGGCACACCCCAACACACACATGGCACATTCCAACACCCACGTGGCCTACAGTTTGTGCTCTGCAGCGCTGTTGCTATAAATAGCTGCACTTGCTCATGCTCCATGGTGTTTTTATATGGGGCAAAAGGAGGCTTCAGGAAACTGAGCTACAGCAACACAGCCACAGGCCAACCTGCAGCAGCCCTCATTACCTCCTGCTTTCACTTTCTCTCCTATCCCATCATTCAAATAGTGGCCTATCCCATCTACTTTAATCTTATTTGATTTATAAACTTTACAATACCAGTTTACAATGCAAAAAAATGTTTTGGAATTTTCTGTTTATTTATCTTTTCTGAAGTGAAAAATATTGCCAAGATACTAATATTGAATAAAAGGGTCCGATCAATCTGATCACTTTCTTTTGCCCAACATTTGGCTGAAATAAAATGAAAGCTAAGGGGGTGTTTTCCATTTTCATAAAAATCCTTAAAGTAACACATTATTTTAAGGAACAGTTGTGGCTTAAAAGTCTTCCTAGCTCAATAAAGTTCCACATTAGACCCTTCTAAATGATTTATTCACAATGCATTAAACTTGATTAATTATTAACTGCACAATAGGTCTGTTGTATGAAAATCACTAATAACTGCATTAGTAAGTGTAGTAATGCACAAGGCGTCATCCGAATTCACTGTGTAGCTTTAGTACTAATAAACGTTTAATAGTTCACCAATTCTTCATTGTTTTTATATTATAAAATACAATTTTAGTAATCACTGTAGGTTAAAAGGGCTAAACAAGATTTCAATAAGATAAAATGTATATTATATTAAGACTTCCAAAGAAAATATTTGATTTTATGCAAAAACATATAAGGAGGACCTTCCCAGCAACCAATTCCTCGCCAGCACATCGATTAAACCCACTTGTTCCTTAAGAGGTAGAGCATTTGAGATATGCTGCCTCCATAAAGATAATTTACAAGCACCTCACATCTGCTAATAAACTTATACCAAAGCGAACTGGTGCAGCATTAGGTGGGGAACCTGCTGTGTCCTACCCAAGGTCTTATCTTCAGAGGAGGATGTGCCAAAATGTTGTTATCTTATTATAGTAAAATTGATGACACAGAACTGCATTTTCTTTGCTGCTGGCCATAACCAAAATAGGTTATAATAGATGGCCTTGAGATAGTCACTCAACTTTAAACTTCTCAGTCATGTTCTTCACAAATTAACTTGCCAAGAACACCATTATAAATATTAACTTTATCACAGTAAAACTAAATATATCAGCTGAAAATAACCAACAAGTCAGATTTTTTTTAGCCAGAAACTTTTTTAAATGCTATAATATAAAGGTTTATAGAGCTTGAAACTATAAATAAATCGTTCTACCTAATCATGGGTCTGTAAGCATTTCAGACCATAGGGTGACAGCAGCACTGCCATGGTAAAAAACATTAGTAATTGCTAATTTTTTTCTTCTTCTAAAAATGAGATGAAAAACTAAGAGCAAAGTGAAGCAACGCTAACTTCGCCTTTATATTTCATGTAATACCTTACTTCTCTTTGAATACATCAACCTTTCCAGACAAAATCCATTGATTGAAAAATATATTTTTTTTTTCAATTTGCTAAAGTAAAAGAGTTTGCTAGAGATAGTCCATTTCTGCTGCTTACAATTAGTGTTTTTCAGCCATCTCACATCTTGTAATGAAAGTAGAAGGTCTATACTGTAAAGATGTACAACATGAAGCTAGTTTGTGGTGACCTGTACTGGTCCATGAGCCTGAGCATCTTCTCGACAGGGAATTAGTAAGAACATTTAGGAGAAATATGCAGGTCTATAAAGTTTTAATTTGCTGTTTGGTGGAGTCAGAGGTTTCATACAGAGAACTACTACAGGTAGTACAAACTTTGCATGTACTTCAGACCCAAAATGGCCTTTTTTCATCAGTGTACCATTTCTGAGTGGAGTGGAACATCCATCATTATTGAACATTCAAACGGGTGCCGTAATTTGTTTTCACTAGCTGTGAACACATGAGTTAGTTTGTAGGAAAATTACATCAGGAACAGAATGCAACTGGATCAGGTGTGCGCTGGCTAATTGAGCAAAACAAACTAATCCACGTGTAGTACGTATAGAATGCGGGGCATGAATTAGACTTGGATTAATTAGACCAAAATGAGAAGCTGACTGATCTTGGCATGGACTGCAAATTTACATGTTCTTTCCTCTCACAAGGCCACACAACCAAACACAAAACTGGCAATTTTTCATTACAAGACACAAAAAACAATCTAGAAACTGAACAAATTTTCTGAAATCCATATTTAGCAAAAAATTTTAAACAAAACATTAGTTTTTTAAAGGACAAACGTCAATGTCTTTTTACTACAACAAATTAAATAATGCAATACTGAAGAGTTGCAATTTGATTTTCGATAACCCTTGCTAGAAACACTGATAAATGGTAACTACAACAAGAAGAAGTAGTCAAGTCTATGGTAGTGAATGGTGTTTGCACTTTCTGGGTTATTATAAATACAAGTGATTTAGATCATGCTATCTAGCTACCCAATGTCATAAACAAGGTCAATTACATTATAGCTGCATTTTACACAATTTCCTAAATTAATAAAATAAATTCACTAAAATTTTTCTCTCTGGTGATTATGAATTGTTGTTGTTACAACAGCCAAATTAGATTCTGTTTCCAGAGATTTGAGCTGTCACTCCAAAACTCACTAGTCAATGTTGGTACTTCAGTGTAGTGTCCGCAGACACGAGGAAGCCAGACTCAAAAGCCTGAATCAAAAGCAAAAGCCAGTGAAGTAGCTATAAAAGAAAAAAAACCTAGCTGTAAAAACAATAAAACAAAAAGTGAAGCTAAAAAAATAAAGTGAGCATACTAGAAAAAAAGTTCTGATATGTCACTTGATAATATTGATAATCTTTCCTTTTAATGTCCTATTTTTGTGATACTTTAGTGTTTGCTTTGCTTACATTTGTTTTACTTACTTTTGTAGTTTTTCCTTAAATTATTTTGATAAATCTAATTCCACAGACGCTAACCTTAAAATTTGTCCTACAAAATCATTCTCTATTACCAAAATAATACACTACGTTTTAGTGATGTATAAAAACCTGTCTTGCATGTACCTCAACAACTGAAAGCTTAAATTGCTAAAGTACTTCAATTACTTCATACTATCAATGAGAATGGCCTAATTGACCCATTGCTCTTTTGTTAAATATATATAGGAAATATAAAACTCATTCTTGTATTTAGATTAATTAAGCCTATTTTAATTAAAATAAATGTTTTAATATATTTTTTTTAAACTTACATTGCCAGCAGTTAATTGAAATCATTCACTCTTTATAAAAGCCACTACATTGTATTTACTTTAGAATATAGAGTACACCTATAGAGTGAACCTTGAGTATAAAAACATGGAAATATGCAATATTACCTACAGTGTATATGTAAAACAGAAACAATGAACAGTTTTATAAGAAGGCAGTATTTGTGAAGAACTGAGGCCATCAACTATATGGAACAGCATTACATTTATTATACTATGTATTATTATTATATATATTTTTTACACTATTTAATGTTGAAGACTGGAGTTTAACATGCCTGCTTTCTGCAGCAGGTAGTGGTGGCCTGCAATAGTTACATGTTAGCATGGCGGGAACCATCAAAATGCTCGAGTTTCATGCACCTGGCTTAAGTGTCCAGCGGGACGCAACATACTAACATAGTCTAACTTTATTATCTAATTGTATATAAACCTTAAGCCATGAGTTGGAGCCATGCCTGGATAAAACGTGAATTTACTATAAAACAAATATCTGTACTCAAAGACCAACACCTTAAGCACGCAATGGTCAACACAATAAAAACAAATACTACTATCTTTATATAAACATATCACTACTCCTACTGCCTCTATAGAAACATATACAACTACCACTACTATGTTTATAGAAATATACATTCCTACCACTAATAACTCTACAGAAACATATATTAATACTCCTACTATTTCTTTAGAAATGCATACTACTAGTACTACTACTAATATCTCTATAGAAACATATACTACTACTCTCTACTATCTATATAGAAACGTACACTATGTGAACAATCGTTTCAGAAAGAGGAGTGAGAAGCCCTCAGTAAGCGGAACTGGCTATGAGAAGCAATGGAACAAAGACTGGATAAGAACGGGTAAAACGTCATTCACAATCATTGAATACATCTTAACTCATGCTAGTGAACAGGATATGACAGGTCTAAAATAGCATGTAATGCTACTGCGTTACAAACTCCCTTACGTTTTCAGCATTAACATTGCTCTGAAGTTTTCACTTTTGTTTGTAGGCTTTGATGTACAGCATAAATATATGTATATTCCAGTCCATATTAAATCAATGTTTGAGGCCATCCAATAGAAACAAAGAAAGCAGAATTGCACTTACTAATGTGCACAGTCGATGAGCTGGTACTCATTGGACCTCTCATAGCACGCCTTCACTCCATCATCATCCCAAAGTTTCTTGGCATGGTCAAAAAACTCCTACAGTCAGGACACAAAATTGTTTATATAATTTAATGACGTGTTCAAACCTAACTAATAAACACACGTGTGTGTGTGTGTGTGTATGTGTGTGAGTAAATATATATATATATATATATATTATATATATATATATATGTGCTGTCAATTCCAGGTGCCGCGATTAAAAGTCCTCACCAAGGAAGCTTACTAGATTTTCTAATTAGCAATCCAGGTAAAATGAGTGGAATCAACACAATCCAGGAAACCTGAGCAAAAGCCTGGTGAGGACTTTTAATCGCAGCACCTGGAATTGACAGCACTAATATATATATATATATATATATATATATATATATATATATATATATATATATATATATAATGATAGGCATCATTGTAGAGGATTGTGCAGAACTGGCAACAAATGCCACCTTAAATAATAATAATAATTATATACAATATATAAACATTATTAAAAAAAAAAACATCTGAATCGACAATATTCTTATCATATACTACCAGTTTATCACAGTTTCTTTAAAAAATAAAAATCACAATTAATACCTTTTATGAGTCCCTTTTTAGTTGTATGTTAACCCCAAGGTATTTTTAGGGTATGTGAACCACGTATTCACATTTTAATAATAGAAACGAGCACTAAAGCCACAGCCTTTATTTCAGCACTCACACAAGCCACCTATTCTTTTGAAAAGGATACACAAGCCTATCAGTAGCTAATCTATACAAGAACAGAACACAGCGCACACAATGTTTTTTCATTCATGCCAGCTGCCATTTGAATCAGCATTAGATGTGTCCAGAATAGTATATCATGGTGGTTGTTCACACTGACTAAAATAAGCCTGTATCAGGTGTAGCAAAAATAAGCAACGTTAGCAAGATATTTAGGTTTACAACCAACACACTATTTAATTTAATGTTAGTATAAAAAATATCTTGATAAAGTGCAATCAGTGTAAAGTTGCTATTTTATAGGTACTACTTTACTGATCACCTACCAACAAACGTTCCTTGGACTCACACTGTACATTAACTCTCTAATCTTGAATGTAATTACCCATAATGTGTAGGCTACCTTTAATCAGAGAGATTTGATTTCTCCTTCCCCATTTTCATTTCTGGTCAATATTAAACAAGAATTCTGAACTATGTACTATTGTTATGTTGTTCAACAGCTTTACGGTGTTTAGTCATGCCCTTCTGAAATGGGAGAATACACACACACACACACACACACACACACACACTTTACGGATACTAAGCTGATGATGCTTTTTGCTGACGACTGTAAGGTGACTCAATTAGTCAAAGACGTTTAGAATTAACAGCATTTATACTGTGCTATACATGTGTGAACTAGCTGACACATCTGGACATGATTGGATCAAAATGTGGCATTTGAGCATTTACACCCGCTGATCAACATCTGTTTCTGTCTAAAATACATAAAGATTTTTTTAGACGGAGAGTTATATGGTAAAATATGTTTTCTATATGTTGGGCTTGTCATAAGTTTAAATTATTATTTGCATTTTTTTCCAGTTGTGAATAACATTGTGAACATCAACTGAAATCTGTCATGTAGTTCTCCACTTTATGAGAAAAGATTGTACAGATTAATTTGAGAGAACATTTATTGTTAGCAGGATAATCAGAAGTCTCCAATTTTGCAATCCTCAATGTTGAAAGTGACATTTTCTCATGTGCTTTCATAATAATAAAGAAATAAGATTAAAATAGTATCTAGAGATCTTTCATGACTTACAAATCAGTAGTTTTTGTGTGATAATACCTGCTTTATCAGGTTTTTTATATTTTTTATTTATATATATGAATTTTTTTGCCTACTTTGCTGTTGTTATTGGCCAGGCTGAAGTGTCCTTATAATTAACTGGTCACCAAAAACATAATTCTAGGGCTTCTTTTCCATTGTAGATCTTAATGGTTCAGAGTACAGAGTGGCTGATTTAGTCACTTTTCCATGGAAATATGATTTCTCACAGAAACCGTGCTAAGCAGAGTTTTCTAAGCATAGTTAGCTAACTGTTCAGGGGTTCAGAACCATCTGAGTGGGATGGCTTAATGACAAAGGGACTTGCTGATTGGTTCTCTCTCTCTCGTCTCAAACGTTTGGCATATTATGTCCTGTGCTGTTTTGCACACATAAAAAGAAACACTAAAAACAGTCAAACAATCTCTAAATTATCCATCTTGTCAGACACACTCATCAACTAGAGTTGAGTTACATAATTATGAGAATCCATCATCACCACAAATATTTCCTGATTTCCAGCATTCTTATTGATAAAGGAATCATAACCAGTCTCAGGAGTGTGGATTGGTGCTGAAAACAGTTTTATGTTGTCTTCTGTTTGCCAGCCATGAATACCTTCTCTTATTAATAGCTAAATACAGCATGCAGTATATTGTATATGGTATATAATAGAGTATACACCAGACTTCTAGCATGGAAGGACATCAAAGTATTCCTGGAAATTCTAAAATGTAACTTATTACTCTTGATGTGGATTTTACACCAAGCTTAGCCTCCAACTTCTCAATACTCTCAAGAACTCTGGACCTGTCTAGAAACAAGAACTGTCAATAAAAACAGAAAAAAAATAAAAAATTATTATTATGAACAAATAAGGCAAATGTGTTGTTTTTTTGCTGAATAAAATGGAGACATTGTTACCTTTTAGCCTTTTGAGTATTTCTGAGAATAGGTGGTTTATTTCTTTGGAATAATAGAACTCGATGTTCACTCAACATTTTATTTCAATGTAGTTTTGTAGTGTTATAGGCTTGTGAAATTTGAGCAACATGTTAGAAGCAGTGTAATGGCTAACCAGGAATGGGTGGTCTTTGATCTCCTCTAATTTATTGATGATAATGATGAATGTAGTAAACACATTTACTACAGAAGTGTAAAGAAACACCTGTTCTTGCACCAAAATGCTACCAGGATGCGAAGTGCTTCACAATGCAAAATGCTGAATGAGACAGAAAGCATCAAAAAGAGGGTAGGGTGGCTTATTCATTTTACTTTTTGTAGTTAAAACGCACTTAATGTAAACAAAACAAATATCAAGGTCATGGGCAGACAGTGATGCAGAATATGTTTATGGGCAGGATATGCTCAAAAATACCCTGAAAATTATTACTTTGTAACATTGTTTTATATTACTCTTTTCACATTTAAAAACTTGATTGTTATTCATTGTTATTACTATTTATTTTAAGTCTTAACACTTGAGCTGTTATTAGTCATCCTAACGTTATTAGCACCAAATACAATCGATAATACAAAATGTAATAATAAAATTCTAAAAACAATATCAATAATAAAACTAATAGCTATTTTTTTTTGCATTTGTTTCATTTTGAGTCTAAAAATGTATCTAAAATATTAATAAACAAAAGGCTTTCTATATTCAAGCAATGGCTACAAATTTCTCATTAAATTTCAACACACAAAAATGAGGAACATCTTTCACTCATTACATGAAAACAAAGCCCACACCATCACAAAAGCATTCATTCTTGATGAAACAGCAAGACTGATGCACCACCGAGTGATTCTCACAGAATCTTGCCCAGGTGTAAAACAAAACAAAATCTTGAACTCAACAGATCCACTATACCTTAGTAACATTTTCTAATAGACCGCAAATATCTTCCTGTCTTTTTAACTGAAATTACCTTTAGGCTGAAATACCTCGATGTCCAGATCATTAAAATTTGAAAGTAAAGTATTAAAGCCAACATTAATTTGCCTAACAATTCATTAAGTTTGAATTATTCAACAAATCGTTACCTTCAAATACCAATTCAGAACAGTAAATTGGCTTTCCAAAAACATAATTCTACATTCATCAATTCCACCTGTATAAATGGCCGCTAAATGTGATAATGTGGATAACAACTGGCGTGCCAGCCTTACCCTCCTAATCAAGTGTCAGGGATCAGGACAGCATTTGTAATTTTATTACTTTGTAAGTGCTGTTAATCAATCAGCAACATGTAAAAGATGTAAAGCTAAAATTAAATGCAAACTGCAAAATAAGCAAAATGAAATAGAATGTCAATACATTTTCATTCCTCATTATGGAAATCATATTACTGAAAAATCTGAAAGTGGCATATTCCTCATTACAGTACAGGGGACACTTCCACTTATTGGCACCTTAAGAGTTTTGAACACATTAAACTCTTGATTTGATAGTACAAGTATACTTTCTGTATATGCTTGCCACTGCTTCACTAGCACATCTGTAGATTTGTCCCATTTATAAAGCAAATGTTCCAGTTTTGCATGTGCATGCACAAACATGAACTTCACCAACAGCATGTTTACACCACACTGGTCTCAGTGCATTCATCAGCTTCCTTTTCAACCAACACTGTGCACTGGAAATCTGGTATAGCTAGCCATAGTATTTCAGTACAGGACTTAGGGTATCAATCAAAAGCTGGTGATAAAAAGCGCATCAACGTTACTGGTTGGGAACTACACGAGACTATCCCTGATTTGTTTCATTTTTGAGTTATCAAAATCTGACTTAAAGCCTGAATGACTAACAAATGTGTGACTAATTGTGTGACTATAGTATAATACCGTCAGTATAGTAAAATTCTTGATTCTATAAAATACTGAACTCAGGATAGACTGTGATTACAAGAACAAATAAAAAATTTACTGAGATTTAAGATTTGAATAGTCTGGAAGATTTGCAAAACTTTTCTATACCCAAATCTTAAGGTTGAGATACAAAAACTAATCTCCAAGACCAACACTGATCACTGGAAAGTTCTTTAATCCACACACTTTTAATGAATAAAAGCATGATCCCAAGATACGAGGATATGACCCAAGCTTACAGGACACACTGATTGGTTTCTTACAAAACCTTCTCAACAGTGCTCTCTTTGGCATGAAAGCAATGTATGATGCAGCTCTGTGTGAAGCTTCACTTTTAGTGGTTTGTGGTTGAAACCAAAACTGGAAAACTGGAAACTGCTTTTAATTTTAGATCTAAACAGGAACTTGCACATGTGCATGTGTTTAAAGTTAGTATTTCTGCATTCCACCATTCAGAGTGATAAAACAAAGCCTTTGAATACATTAACCAATCCCTTACCTGCGAGTAGTCGAAATCCGACAGTGGAGCTATGCTTTTGATGTAATCAATCCTAAACTGGTCCTCTGGGTTGGCAAGAGGGACAGGTGGTATTAAAGTGCTCATTGCAGACACTATTGTCTAAGATACAAACACAAAAATGTTCAGTGAGTTCATTGTGATCCATTCCCCCACACTTTAATATACAACGGAATGTTCTTGTTTGTGCTGTCCTAGCGTAGCACACATACCACTATAGCGTCCTTCACATTTTTACGAATGTCTTGTATTTTCTGCTTCTTCTCTCTGTGTATCAATACACAAACACAAACTATTATAGACAAACAAGTATTTAATTATTTGAACATTTCCTGCATAGAAGAAACCTGGTGTCTTTTTTTTTCAAAATATATATTCCAAACAAGGAAATGTTGCTCCTTGTAAGGAAGACATTTTCTTGAAAATATAGCTAATACATAACAACGTCGCTTAGCCTATAGCAACATGTAGCATAGTTCAGAGTTACACATAATGTAACATCTCAACAGGCCTAATACTTAATGTTCTTAACAGTCGTGTATTTTAAGGACGAAAGCGTACAACTCGAAATATTCTTTATGATAATACAGGCCTATTGGCTGCAAAGAACTGATAGCAAGGCTACAAACATGTGTATAGCAATGTCGCATCAACTCCACGGATGGCAACAGGCTACAATAAACATGCTTGGATATGTGAGAAGACCGTTGAGAGCAGCAGGCGCCATGCGGCTGCTCAACACCGGGCCCCACAGGCGAGGCAGTGCCTAGATAATACTGCCAATTTGACACATAGCTCTGGCTTCGTAATGTCAGTCGTTTCAAAATCAGCCATGTTCAAAATACAAGCGTAGAAGATAAAAAATTAAAGCTTGCTTACTCTGCGTTAAATCCGTTGACGTGAAGAATCCTCATCTGTTTCACAATAGTGCTTTTCCCCGATTCGCCAGCCCCTACAGGAATGACACAAACACAGACGATTAATGGAAACACCATGCAGTCTAATTGCTTTTTCAAAATAAAAAAAAACACGTTTCATAGTTTTTGTCTTTAATCAAGACATCGTCGATATCCACTATCACGGCATATTGGCCAGGCTGTCAAACGCGGGTGTCTGCGTGCATTTCAACAGAACTCTTCTCCTTATGCTCCACTAATATTGTAAAAACACCATGCATGCTACAGCTTACCTAATAATAGCAGTCGATGGGTTGCTTTATATGCCTGCCTCTCTTTCTGCAATTGTTTTTCTATTTTCTTATTCGCCTCTCGTTGTGCTTTTTCATCGATGCGTTGGTCTTCGGTTTTCCCGTTGCCCAAACACCCCATCTTCCCCCAGCCAATGCTCTTAATCCACAATATTGTGTCCTTCTGACGTTATATCCAGTTCAATTGTGGAAAATCAGTGCGACGCTGTAACGTCGCCGGGAAGAATTCGCTCTGTTAAAATGCCGTTTTCGCCGCAGCCAAACTGACATTTGGCATTGGTGTAATATTATTAAATGTGTAGACTGGAACTCATATCTTCGCCTAAACGAGCGCATACATAAGCGGGGGCTTTACACGAGCCCCTGCCAAATATTGCTGTCTTGCCCTCCTTTCTCAGTATTTTCAATCTACATTTCTATCAGTTGCTTATTTGTTTCTCTAACTCAGCACTGCCTCTCTCTGTGACACCTGGTAGTAACCTTAAAACCACAGCGAATCGCTTACCCTACAAACTTAAAACATACAAAACACCAAAAACGTTAAATGTTGTCTGGGCTTTTACTAGGCTTTTACTAATAAGTCACGTTTTCCCCACGTCGTTATTCGTAAACAGCACGTCTTTCAGACAGAACCTACATGAGCAAAATAAATACACATATAAAATAAAATACATTTGTTACAGACGAAAGGACTGTATATCAACCTTACGGAAGAGCAAAAGTCTTATGACCGTTTCATATCAGTTATGGTCAAGTCCTCGCAATAAATCGCTTGATCATAAAAACTGAACCAGATACGCAACAATTGTGACGGCCACAGCGTCACATTGTTTCAACATGACATCCGCTCGGCGCGTGCGGACATGCCGCCCAAAATAACGCCTGAACAAAAAGAACACGAACACAGCTTAATGTTATCGAAGGCAGACAATACACATGTCGATGTAAGCCGACGTTTTTGTGTTTTTTTTTTTTACTGTGTCCATCTGGATCACACTATGACTTTTCACGTTCTTAGAGAAATTCACAGTAAGCTGTTTTTTTTCTATTAGCTTGTGCAAAACCCATGCTCTTTCCAATGGTATCGTCCACATTTATAAACCCCTACTTTTCCCCCCACAGTGCTGTCGCCGACATTCATAAACCGCCAAAAACCAGGAAGTGGAGCGGTAGTCCTTCGCGCAAATGCGCGAGGGAAAACGCTTATTTTATCAGTGACCCAAACAACAACACAGTAACGGAGAATGTAAACATTTACACTATAATTCTGGGTCTACGGGGAGTATTTTACAGATGTAGCCTACTCCACAACATGTGAGGCATTAAGACAAAATCTGTTCGTGTAGTGCTTTCATGTTGTCAGACTACCTTTAATTGTGGTCATCCACAATTTCTGTATGAAATGCAGCACAACGGGGGGTCTTATTATTTGCATTCTGCTTCATTCCACAGAAATTATTATTATTTTAAATGTGTACATGTCTGTATTTATCAATAATTGGTCTATCTTTTTTAGTAATGTATCCTAAGTGAAAGTTATACATCCTGATAAAGCTCTCTGAAGTTTGCATACAGTGACATCTGTTCCAGTTTTCTTTATTTTCATGTTTAATCCCTTTATGAATATTTACAGTTTTTCTTGAAACTAATGTACCAAGTTTAAAACACCCTCAGACAAATCCCTACTCTGTGTTAAGTATTTCCTTTGGGGTCAATAAATTATCTAATCTATTCTATTCTATATAAACACTTAAGTCACTGTGGTTTTTCTTTCAACTAGGCAACATTGTTTTTGTTAGTTGAGTAAGATAGGACCATATTTTAGTATCGTTTTGGCCTGACATGTTTTCAGTACATTCAGCACTTGCAAAGGTGTGCCTCTTTCAAACCCAAAACCAAAATTATTGGCAGTCGCAGTCTATTTTTGGTACATGAAGAACACTACCAGCACACACGCATATATCCTGCACAACAAGGTTGACTTTTTCCTAGGACAGCCATGGAGCTATTCCAGCAGATCATTAGTGGAAACTTCCCTCTTAGTATATTGAATTTTCCTGAGATTAAATTACCTGAGTTCTTAAATTTAGCACACTTTTTAAACTAATAATAAAGATAAAACTGTGACTCCCTCCCACTGTTTTTATGCAAATCATGTATAAATCACCTACGATCACTAAGTAAAACAAGCCATCGTGCAAATTGTACAAATATATTCCTTAACATTCTATAATGTGCTGTGTTGGAACAAAAATGCTATTTATTCCAAAATACCAGTTTATAACACAAATTTAAATTAAAAAACTTCATGATTTGGCATGAATATCCTCACAGTGTCTCTCAAGAAGTAGCAGCAACTTAGCAGACTGGGAAGCTCGTACACTAAACTACCAGAATAATGATGTTAGTACATGCCGTTTCATGATGTGTTTAATACGTTTTGCAGAACACTGAAGCAAAAATATAAAATCATGAGGCATTAATTTCTGTATATTCTGTAAATGTGGTGCTGCATCATCAGTATAAAAACACTAGTATGTGCATGGCAACAGAATATGCTTTGGAGTGATTTTCTGACTGAAATGACGTTTAGCCGAATTTATCAAAGTACAGAGAAATGCAAAAACAAACTTGTTTTTTTTTTTTATATATACAGAGTGCTACAATACTATACATGCACATCAAATATAATGCTAGAGCCAATGTTAGTATGGGTAGCATTAACAGTCAAACACCTACATCATTTCACAACACAGACGATCATGGTGTGGTTGATGATGGCACTACTTCTGACACTGCTGATAAAAGTGACCATGACGAAAATGACAAAGATAACCACCAAAACGTAAGTAACTAACATGACTCACCACTGTCAGTTGCGCTTGATTTGTGGCCAAAAAGGCTAACAGAAATCGAATGCTGCTTAGTCACCAATGGCTAGTCAGAACTAGATGGATAGTTCAGGTTAAAACTGAATCTTTCCCGAAAACAGTGAAGGTCATATTTTATTACTGTTACACTCAAGAGTAGGCCTGTCGTCCTATACATGACAACCAAAAGGTATTGTAGTTTATGGTAAAATAAAATGTTCTTTTAGTTGTTTATTGTTAAACAGTGTCATTCACTACTGTTTTTCAGAATACAGTCACAGCCAGTTAAACCAGTACTGTAGTTACTCTACTGTAAAACAGCTGGTTGAACAAATGACCGTGGAAACTGAAGGCCTTTTCCTTCGTGTGGATAACTTTAACCACAAGTACTTGTCTTGCTATGATCTGGTGGTCTCGCTGCGAACAATAAATGTTCTCTCTCTCTTTACGTGTTTATTTATGCACTCCTGATTCCACATGGCACATTCCACTGGGATACCCCAGCTGTGGTACTTCCTGCTTCCTGGGACTGGTCCAGGGCCTGAATTTCAGTGCGGGATTGCGGGAATTGCGCACTATTTCTTCGATTCCCGCAATTTTATCCATAATAATGCGGGAAACTCCCGCACACAATTACAGCAAAAACGTTCAGCAAAACAATAGCTCTGTTTGTATTGTGAGACGGACAGATAGTCGGACAGACCGACGTCCGTACTGGACGCTACACTCGGCGCTCTCACTCTTCCTAGCATCGCAGCGGCGGCGACGTTGATCAAACTAATCCTCAAGATTCACACACAGGTGACGGTAGTAAACTAAAGCAGCAGTCCAAACATATGTTTCAGTCCAACTGGTCAAGAATATATCCTTGGCTCGAACTTAATAGCGGTGAAATGAGCTGCTCGATTTGTAAAATGTACGGTGCTGTGCCTTTTACCAGCCGATGCTACAAAACATCGAGTTTAAGTCGCCACTCGGCTAGTGTTTCTCATACAGCAGCACTGAAAAGAAAGCGCGAGGCTGATCTGAAAGAGGTGGTCAATAACGGAGGAGAAGGGCAGAAAAACAGATTACCAGGGTTGCCAACTTTATCACTGAGTGAGATTTGATTTTAGGAGGGAGGGAGGGAGGGAGGGGGGTAAAATATTGGCCGGGGGCGGGGTGTGCGTGTGTAAATTGTTGGGGGGGGGGGGGGTGTAAAATGGACACATTTAAGTATTATATCAGAGCGATATAAGCGAACTAGTAACTCATTGAATCATAGATGTAGATCAGAGGTAAATCAACTAGATTTTTTCAGCGTGAGAAATCGGGTGTATGGCGTTTGTACGTGTGAAGACGGTCAAATGCGAGTGTCTCACGCTCATTGCGTGAGAGTTGGCAACCCTGGATTACTGCAATGCATAAAATTCTGCCTGATGCCCAGTCAGCTGATTGTGATGTGATGACACATTTCAGCACACAAAACAGATGTAAAATTAAGTTATAACAAGCCTAACCAATGTATGCTAATTTCAGCTTGGCCCTCCAAGAGAGCAGTTGGAATGTTTTTTTTTTTTTTTGAAAAGAAAGACCAAGGAGAGGACAGATCACGGTAGAGAAGAACCAAGAGACAAGTCACAATGTACAATGTATATATATTAAATACATATATATATATGTGTGTGTGTGTATATATATATATATATATATATATGTATTTAGGTTCACCAGAAGTATCCCCCCCCCCCCAAATGTAGAAATCCCCCTTATGTGACACATTTAAGGGGGGAATTCCCACTCATTTTGAAAAATGAATTTCAGGCCCTGCTGGTCTATTATATAGACTTTTTAATGTCCTATGTACTCTTTTAATATGAAGATTATTCACCTCAGATAGCCTCATAAGGATGTGGTGAAAGCCATCAAGCATAAACTATAGTCTTACACTGTAAATAAGCAAAGATAATTTAAACAATACTACATTACAAAATACAAGACTGGCGATCCAGTCACTATGAGAGATCATTTAATGCCTACTGTATTCACTTCCTCGCACAGTCTGAGGTCAGCTTGAAATAGTGTAAACATGTGGTTCCCCCATATTCAGTCTAAATTACACAAACTAGGAGAGAATGCCCAAGCTACCCAATACTACAGTGTTGAATCTTGCCATGGAACGCCTCATGAAATAAGACCCTGCTCCCTATCAAAGTCCCTACCCACCTGATGAACTACAGTCACACCAAGTACGCATATTTCCCACAGCTTGGAGTAATACCAATACGAAAAGTTAAATGTATTAATAATTATGTGAATCTAGAGCATTCATAGTGCAGAAAGATTATTATTAAAATGGAACTTCTTATAAACATAAATACCCATATTTATCTTTCCTCATGTTTATATTTGCATATGAAATACAAACTGCTATAAAAGGGTTTAATAAAAAAGACCCAGTACTAATATGTATATATTTTTTTAGTGATGACCAGCAACTTTCAGTAAGAGGACATCAGACTCGGTGTAACATGATAAAACCTCACAAGGAAGCAAAGTTCAGTTCATCAGGCATATTGCAACATTACAAAGAGCAGACAATACCTACGCTGACTGTGAAGTACTAGGTTTCTGCCAAACAAAGATTACTTACGCATGCCATTAAATTAGAATCAAACTGAAGTTACTGAATCCTTTCTCCACCGATATTTTCTGTTGTTAGTATGAAACCAATTTATTATTTTGCAGATTCTAGAACCCATAAATATAAACCCATTATTGCTTATTACTTTAAAAATTTAGCATCTGGAGAGAAATTAATTAGGTTATGGAAAAGATAATCGAAAATCAAATATACATCATTCTAAATTAAGTGTACATGTATCTGTATCAAAGTCAAAGAACATTTCAAACATATTTGAAGAGCTGCATTGCCACCAAATTTGACCTTCTGTTTTGACTATAGAATTACCCAAGGAAAGAAACTGGGTTTACACTGTTAAGATCAGTACCTGAATACTCTGGTCCAAGTAGCGTACATTTCTACATTGGAAGTGAATTACACCTGACCCCTGATGCCAGGAACTCAAGGACCCATACTAGGCCTCTCTTGCTTGAACTTACATTAGCTTTGATACTGTTAGCTTGGTAACTACAGATAGATTTCTTTGATAATGATTAACCAACAATATATTATTAAGGCCTTATCACCACTCTTAGCTCTTTGTACTCTTAAGGATACAGGAGGACCTCATTCTCCAGACGAGGGTGTCACACTCGTGTCCTGGAGATACTATTTTAAAATGTACCGTAACCCCAACACCTACACAGTGCTCACAGTTCAACATGGCAGATGCCCGCGGGGTTAGATAGTTGGTCTAGGGTTAGGGTTTTCAGACTATTTTCAGATTTTGCACAACAACCAAGAGCCCCAGTGGACCCAGTAGTGATATTCACAATACAGCTAAGCCAGTTCGCCAAAACTGAATCCCTAAAACGACTAAAGAAAGCCAGAGTGTTAGTGGTAAACCTAATGATCGAACATCATGAGGCGGTTTCCTTGGGCGTTTATCCCGCACAACCAAACCTCAGAATGAAACCACTAACGAAGCAGGCTGTAAAACTGATGTTGAATGTACAGAGCGAGTTCAGTACTGGCCAAGTACCTGTCCTGTTGCCTAATTGTCCATATTAATCAAAATCCCATGAAATCAGTTAAGCCTGAGCTAGTCAGGTTAGCTGTTGTCCTTTTTACATCGCGCAAGAATATCGATTTGGTATGTCTCAGCCAAAACAAACCGAAAAAGGAAACAAACAAGTTAAGCCTTAGGTACATGTCGTCTCGCCCCGGAGCTTATGTCATTCATTTGACATGTCTGCCTCATACTACATTATACCCACCGTTATAAACTAGCGATTCCCATGAGATGTCATTTTTTATGCGTAAAACGTAAGACTTACCTAATAAAAGCAATCGATGGGTCTGTTTGTATTCCCGTTTAAGTTCTTTCAAGGCCCGGTCAATATTCTTACTGACTTTCTTCGCCTCCCTCTCGGCCTCCTTCTCCTCCACTACCAGTTTATCCCAGTTTTTTTGTTTTTGAGTGTTGGACGTCTGCAGCAGCTGTAATCGTCGACTCCGGTCCTTCCCCGTTCCCTTGTTTCCTCCTCCACCTCCATTCTGAATTAGCGCTCCATCGACGTTCCCGTCTCCAGGACGATGCTCCCCAGCTGGGAGCTTGCCGGTGTCCCAGTGGTGTGTTTGGCTGGTGCGTAATGGTGATGTCTTGTTGTTTCCCCCGGAGTCCTCTTGCCGAGATTCCCCGACACGCGATGGAATTATAGGATCCGGCAGCTGGTCTGAGTCTGAATTGGCGTTGGAAATCGATCCACTTAGATCACCAAACAATCGGGGTCGCAGACTGTAGCACAGCCCCATGTCGTGGCTGATCGGTTAATGTTATTTCGCATATAAAATAAAGCCTACAAATCCGGCAAAAGAAATGTATTCTTTGAACAGCTTAGTTAATCTTCAAAGTGCTAGACAAACAACATGTTTTAAATCTATATCTAATCCCCAAATATGTCAAAATATACGCACATTTTTTGCAGTATGTCATTTTGTGTTTTCCACAGTCAACCTACGCTTTGTCAGTAGATCACCTGATGCCTTTGCGGACACTGCAGGTCCACCTTACCGTATATAAACGAAAAGCTCAACCTCGGAAGTTAGCGTGAAGCTAGTATAGCTACTTCTCTGTGGGATTTTTATATAAAGTGTTTAAAGTTCAGGTTATTTCCCCCTCTCTAATGTACAAGCACAATCATTTTTGTTTATTTATTTAGGACAAATTGCATTTCAGTCTTAGTCGTTAGTCTAATCGAAGCCAAACCAATAAGACGAGAATATAACCGATGCATGAGAAAAACAGGAGATTTACAATAAACAGAAGGAAACATATATTTAAAGTTCAGAAAATTACAAAGTTGAACAATGAGTATTTGTAAAGTTTGTGGAGTTATCACATAACTGTCACTGTTACTTGTCATCAGTGCAGTGTGTATCTGTACTAGTACTCGTGTGAATTCCAACGTAATTAATTCAAAATAATGCTTCAGTTGCTTTTTAAGTAAATGAGTATAGCCTGTATTGTTAGTTAATATTAGCCTAACCAGTTTGTGGATTTTTAGTGCACCCCCGTGTAGGGCGCTGAACATTCCTTATGCCGTGGTCTTTACATTACGCATACACAAAATGTATATTGTTATTTGGTCAAACTGAGCACAAATAAATATTTTGTTATATATGTGTGCCATTTATACGCGATATCTAATCAGTATCGAGTGTACACAGTTGTGCACAACATGCTACAATTACGGTTTTGAGCAGCTTACTCGCGGGAGCATAAGTGTCCAAGTGAGACCAAAACACACTGTGCTACACAACAACGTAGTGGGCTAAAAACAAAGTCTACGGAGGTTCTCCACACAGCAATGTATCGCTATTTAACACTATCGAAGACGGAAACGTGGAACCTTGCCAGACAGCAGATCAAAAAAGTTTTGAAGCAATTGCTATGTTTGTAATAGCCTACTACATAGGCTACTAGCGGTGGACATTCCAGGTTCAGAAAATAAAACTCCTTACCAGGATTTTATTCAGGCTTGCTGGATTTTCTAATTAGTGCAATCCAGGTTAAAAAAAAATAGTGGAATCAACACAATCCAGGAAGCCTGAGCAAAATATTGGTGAGGACTTTTACTTTCTGAACTTGGAATATCCACTTCTGTATACTGCTTGAAGTAGTATCCAGCAGGCCTATAGTATCTAGTATGCGACAAAAGCTGACCATACTACGAGTTTACACGATTTATGAACGTTCTGTGCTCCGCAGTTCAGTGCTTCTTCTGAGGACCCAAAACGTCGCACTATTAAGTTAGTTTGCAAAGAAACGATTAGAAACATGAAGATCAAAAGCTAGAAAGCTTTTAAAATGAGCAAACATTATAATTTTCATTTTGGGACAGGAATTAACCGGCTACCTTTGATTTTTTTGCTACACATCTACATACAAAACATTTATCAATACTAATTTTGTAAACTATGAGGCATGAAATTAAGCTTATTTGTGGTTTGTGGTGTAATTCGATTTCAGGTAACCTACTATTTACATTCATATAGGAAATGTTTTATCTAAAGTGATCTTTGTGTGTTGCTAGCATGCTGCTAATGTATGTTCAATGCATTTATCCAGCCAAAAAATTGTTATTAAACATTAACCCTAATACCAAAAAAGTGCTTACTCTTACTTTGTATTTTTGCTTAAGATTTCCCCATTTCCTTTACACTCTTATGAGGTCCATCTTGCCCATCAGGCCATGCACTCCCACAAAATGATAAAAGATGAATCAAAAAATGAAACAAAAGAAACAAGATCACAAATCTTTGCTGCTTTGGTTAAAAGAGGAAAATGGGTAAAACTGAAGTTAGGCATTAAATAAGATCATTATTGAGCAAAATCTTACTTCAGTATTTAGATATGGTTTACTTGCAATCCATAAAGGTCTTAAGCAACATGAAACCTTGCATTAACTTATTCAGTTCCATTCTGTATGACATTGCATCTGCCTGTGAGCAATGCATCAACATGGGATGCAGTGTTTGAGAAAGGGTATGGATTTGAACCTTTCAGACGTTGATGTGTGTTTTTTAGAACCAAGGTTCTGAATTAATGGTGATTACAAATGGAAATTTCAGTTTCATTCACATCAACTAGCTCACTGCATAAACAATACAACTGATTTGTGATAAGTACAACAATGCAAGAATAAACTCCCACTCAGCTCACAGAAGTTCAGGTCTATGAACAACACTGCAAGCAATAAACGGACAACCTTTAGTAAAGTTGTTTCTGAAAGAATGTCTTCTGGCATTGCTGGAAGCTTGATAAGTCATGGGTCTAATGTTAATTCTTTCACTTGAATTTTATTGTCCTTAATTTGCCATATCTTCCTGGGATGCCTGTTACTTTACTTATTGGCTAGAGAGCATACATAACATAAAAAATAACCACAATTTGTTAAAAAATACATTAATTTCAGTGGTCATGTTAGTCATGTGATGGATATGTATGATGTAAACCCAATTCTACCTAAGTTGAAGAAAAATTGAGGAGAGGCTGAATTTTTATAGCGCTCAGACAAGTGTCTGAGTCCAAGCCCCAGTGAGTAAGGCAAGGGTGACAGTGGCAAGGAAAAACTCCCTAAGAGCATGAGGAAGAGACCTTGAGAGGATCCAAGACTCAGTGGGGGGACCCATCCTCCTCTGGCTGACGTCAGTCACCATAAAGATACATAAACAAAGAAAATATGGGAATGATAATATGTGTTCTCTATGTAATTCTTATTCAGTCCTAAACTTCTTGATGGTCGGTAATAGTAGTCCAGGGCCATGGAGATACAGAGGAGAAGGGCAGTGGGTTGATCCTTCATCCATAGCTGGTTAGGAAGGCGGTTACTGGCCCAGGGTGGATAGCAGGAAAGGCTCATGTCTCCTCATCTCAGTATTTCTCAGGGAAGGAGGGCAGCCATTTGGAAAAAGAAAAGAGGGACAATTATGTGGGTCAGAGGATACTTAAACATTTGTGGAGTGTGGCAGCAACTCCGGCATTAAATAATTACAGCCTAAATAAATGGGCAGAACCAGAAGGTAACACAGACTTGGAGGCATCCTGAGACATTGGCATCCATCCACTACACCGTCAACAAACTTAAGCGATCACGTACAGTGACGATGACAGAACCAGCGCTCCAGTTTCCCATAAAACCCTTAATTCACGAACCCCTAGATCTGTAACCTTTATCTAAGATGACACATTAATTACCACATGCAAAAATAAAAAAGTACGTTTTCAACCTAGACTTAAAGATCGAGACTGTGTCACAGTCTCGGACACATTCTGGAAGGTTATTCTATAGTTGGGGGGCCTTATAAGAAAAGGCTCTTAGCATTAGATCTGGTATTTTTTCTCTTGCAGCATTTGGGCCTAGAAGGAGAACCTCTGTTTTGTCACCATTAAGTTGGAGGATGTTTAGCAACATCCAGCATTTAACATCTCTTACGCAGACCTCAATTTTCCCTAATCTGCATTTGTCATCAGGATTGTGTCACGGAACAGCTCTGGACCCCTCCATTTGGGCGTGTGTTCACGTTGTCTACGTCTGGATATGCCCATTTATGTGTTTCCGTGGGTGTGGTTGTGTGTGAGTGTGTTCATCGGTCTCACCTGTGGCTCATCTCGTGATCACTTGGGGCTTATGTGGTTTGTCTATTTAATGTGCGTTCGCACAGTGTCTCGTGCTCGTCTTTGTTTGAAGCTATATGCTACGTTTGTCTTGCAATGTTCTATGGTGACGTGCGCTATTTGCGCCAACATTACGTGTTTAAATAAAAGTGTGTGTGTGACACAACGCACTCGCCTCGTTCTGCCTGCCTTCCTCGCATTACAGATTGGCTGATATGTAAAGTTGAGTGTCATCTGCATAGCAGTGAAAGAAAGCCCAATTTTAGCATGTATAATGTAAATAATAGTGGTCCTAAAATGGAGCCTTGCGGGACTCCATATTTCACTTTTGTGCATTTGGAGGGAATATGATTGAGCTCTACAAACTTATTGAAATATATATATATATATATACTGCTCAAAAAAATAAAGGGAACACTCAAATAACATCCTAGATCTGAATGAATGAAATATTCTCATTGAATACTTTGTTCTGTATAAAGTTGAATGTGCTGACAACAAAATCACACAAAAATTATCAATGGAAATCAAATTTATTAACCAATGGAGGCCTGGATTTGGAGCCACACACAAAATTAAAATGGAAAAACACACTACAGGCTGATCCAACTTTGATGTAATGGCCTTAAAACAAGTCAAAATGAGGCTCAGTATTGTGTGTGGCCTCCACGTGCCTATATGACCACCCTACAACGTCTGGGCATGCTCCTGATGAGGTGGCGGATGGTCTCCTGAGGGATCTCCTCCCAGACCTGGACTAAAGCATCCGCCAACTCCTGGACAGTCTGTGGTGCAATGTGACGTTGGTGGATGGAGCGAGACATGATGTCCCAGATGTGCTCAATCGGATTCAGGTCTGGGGAATGGGCGGGCCAGTCCATAGCTTCAATGCCTTCATCTTGCAGGAACTGCTGACACACTCCAGCCACATGAGGTCTAGCATTGTCCTGCATTAGGAGGAACCCAGGGCCAACCGCACCAGCATATGGTCTCACAAGGGGTCTGAGGATCTTATCTCGGTACATAATGGCAGTCAGGCTAGCGGTCCTGCTGCTGGGTTGTTGCCCTCCTACGGCCTCCTCCATGTTGCCTGGTGTACTGGCCTGTCTCCTGGTAGCACCTCCAGCCTCTGGACACTACGCTGACAGACACAGCAAACCTTCTTGCCACAGCTCGCATTGATGTGCCATCGTGGATGAGCTGCACTACCTGAGCCACTTGTGTGGGTTGTAGAGTCCGTCTCATGCTACCACGAGTGTGAAAGGACCACCAACATTCAAAAGTGACCAAAACATCAGCCAGAAAGCATAGGTACTGAGAAGTGGTCTGTGGTCCCCACCTGCAGAACCACTCCTTTATAGGGGGGGTCTTGCTAATTGCCTCTCATTTCTACCTGTTGTCTATTCCATTTGCACAACAGCAGGTGAAATTGATTCACAATCCGTGTTGCTTCCTAACTGAACAGGTTGGTTTCACAGAAGTGTGGTTGACTTGGAGTTATATTGTGTTGTTTAAGTGTTCCCTTTATTTTTTTGAGCAGTGTATATATATATATATATATATATATATATATATATATATATATATATATATATATATATATATATATATATATATATATGTGCTTATATCTGTATAGGAATCACATATAATTGCTGGGCCACAGCTTTTTCTATGAGCATATAAATGATAGGTATGAAATGGGTCTATAACTAGATAGTACAGTTGGATCAAGATTTGGTTTCTTGATCGGAGGTTTGATGAACGCTAGTTTACAGGATTTGGGCATGTGACCTATTGTAATGGATGAGTTAACTACCGTTAGAAGAGGTTCAGTGACAACTGAGTCTATTGTGCAAGTAGTACAATTTAGCAATTAAATTATTTTTCTACAATTCTGGTTGTGGGAGTGGATGAAAAGTTTCAAGCATTTCTTCTAATGCAAAATTCCATTTAATATCAACCAATTCAGATGACAGACCAGATGAATTACCTATAAAAGGTTTTATATTTTGTCTAATATTCTCATTTTATTATGATAAAATTTTTAGATTTTTTGTAAGTTTAGAAATAGTACTAAAAAGTCTAAGATTGTTTTTATTATTCTCAATCAATGAGGCTAAGTATGCTGAGTGTGCTTTAGTGAATAAGGCTATCCTTCCAGGCACAGTGCAATACTTCCAGCTTAGTCGATCGCCATTTCTGCTCTAATTTATGTGCTATTTGTTTTAAGTTTCGAGTTTTGTCGGTGTGCGACAGGGCAAGCTTTTTAAATGTGGCCTTTAAAAAAATTATTTACCACTCATTAGACCATAACATCAAGAGAATGTTGATCATCCTCAGCTATGTCTGAAGAAACATAACCCAAAAGTTTAGAGTTAATTATTCGTTCTACCTCCATCAGAAGGGTTATGTATTGCTCTTCTCTGATGGTTAGAGTTCCAAGAGTGATATACAAAGCTGGTTTAATTAGTCAAATCTCCATCTCCTTAGAACATCCAAAGTGCAGTGTGTTAGCTGAGTCAGCTGGGACTACCATGAATATTCTAATCTAGTACATGGAATGTTTCCTGCAGTTCAGAGTTACCTCTGTTCTCTAATCTAATTTGTCTTGATGAACAATAAAACAGTGAAGTTCCTAGGGATTTTCTGGTTTACAAGGAATGTCATTTTCTATAATATGTGCAGATATGTTGGTGCTCATGTACAACTTCTTTTCTTTCCAGAAAAGTCTTTTCCAGACTAGATGACAAAGGTGAACATCAAAGTCTGAATAATCCATTTTGTGATGGGATGTTGAGGACCACTGGGTGTAGCACATCCAGTTTGAGATGGTCACATTTATGAAACCATCCCCCAAGTTTTGATTTTTCAGACATTTTTGATCTACTTTTTGGAGAAATGGCCTGACCCACTGCTGCTCAAATATTCAGGTAAACTTCAGTATTCTTGTAATCATCACAAGTAAGGTTCTCTAGGGCTTTGGCTACAGAGTGATAGACAGTGACTTTCACAAGCTCGTTGCAAGTGCCGCATGCCTGTGCATCAGGAATTGACTGATTGTCAGATATGTCCACTAGCACAGTACCACTAGTTCTTCAGAAAAGATGAGATCTGCCATAGCTGTCCATGCTGCGTCAGGCTCCTGTAAGAAGGAAAGGCCTTGACTCCAGTGGCATTCACCTATGAGTTAGTGTTTCACCATGTGATGAATCTGCAGGATTGTCTGGGGAGATTTTGTCTCCATAGGATATATAGCTGTAGTGATTCATCTCTTGTGTCAGCTGCACTGGTAGCAACAAATAGTTTGTATTGAGATTATTTGGACAGCCCGTGTAGGACAGTAATAGAGTCAGTCCAGTGGGAAACACTGTGGATTGATATGGGGAGTTCCTTTTGGGTCTCTCCAAGATGTGCACCAGTGTTGGCAATGCAGATGTCTAGTCTTGGCATTGATTACTGATGCTTTGTTACGATTCTGGACTTAACCTCAAGGAATGCTACTTGTCCAACCCTGCTTTCTGTTCAGAAATACAGAGTCATAAGGTCTCTCCAATAAACGCCAGAAGACATGAATACTTTGGATACAAGAGGACAGGTCTATCTGAGGGTGGGCAGAACACGTTGGCAAAGAGATCTTAGAGAGCTGAATGAATTCATTCTCCAAGTTCAACATGCTGCCATAAGATCATGTGTAAGTTCTAATTTCACTTTTTGATCCTTGTGGTGTAGGGTATGAGGGATCTGATAGATCATCCTGACTTCCATAGTTCTGCATAGTACGCTCAGGACTCTCGTGGTGTAGGGTATGAGGGATCTGATAGATCATCCTGACTTCCATAGTTCTGCATAGTACGCTCAGGACTCTCAACTTGCTAATATTTGTAAGCAAATTGGCCTTTGACACACATTGTCACAATAGCAAAAGGACTCTTTCCTGAGCATCAGCATCACGTAAGTCACTGCTTTCAGACCTCAGCTCTATTGGTAGGTGACCAGTGGTTGATTGAGTGGTGCAGGCCCACTGGCACAGCAGATCTGTTTCTGGATGAGGTCTCTCTTGCACAGTGCTCATATGTTTGGGATCTAGAGCTCTTTGTGTGAGTTTCACTTCACTTTGCTGTGGAGGTAAACTCTAAAGACCACTTTGACAGCTTGTTCTGTCATAGACCTGTTTCCGGTTTTGTACTTTGAGCTCAGCATTGACCTCTTACTCTGGTAGCCGGTGCATGTTTGTACATAGTGTATTTTGTGTGTGTGTCTAGTGATAATTAGGGAGTAGCTTCCGTTGGGTGTTTATATTTTGGCTAGGGAGTCAGTGTATTATTGTATCTATTGTTTTGGTTAGCCTATTTAAGGTATTATGATTTCAGTGAGGTTTTTATTTGTTGTGATGACTGATGCCACTCCTGAAGCTAAAACCAGTTTGTATAGATACTGTATAATACATCCTTTGTGCATGGCATTTATTCTTCTTCTGGGATTCTCCCTGCTATTTTTATTTTAGAATTAGCATTTTGGTTACCATTTGTGAATTACTCTTTTTGTGTGTCACTGCCTACATGGGGTTGCAATATTACCCCATGCCATATGTGTCTTATTTGTTTAGTTTGGCCTTTGAATAATCTGTTACATATTTACCACATCACATATCTTTCTTCTCCGAGGTTCACCTGGGGAGTAACACTGCAGTTGGAGTCTACAATACCAGTGTCATCGCTCCGACACGGAATGAAAACCTGGCGTTCATCACAAGACATTTACATTGACAATATCAACACCCAGAACTTTCATTCTAGTTACCTTATACTTAGCCTGATTGTGTGATTTATTTGTAACTTGTGTATTTGTGTGTTAACGGGCCGCCCAATGGAGGATGGGTTCCCTTTTGAGTCTTGGTCCTCCAAAGGTTTCTTCCTATTCCCCACCATCTAGGGAGTTTTTCCTTGCCACTGTCGCCTTTGGCTTGCTCATTAGGGATTTGGACCTATAGTATTGTTAACCTTGTCAATCTTGTAAGGCGCTTTGTGACAACATGTGTTGTGAAAAGCGCTATACAAATATATTTGATTTGATTTGATGTGTCACAGGAAAGGCTTGTAGGAGACTGACCTGGTGGAACATGGTCTTTACAATCATAGGATGTTCTTGAAAGCAAGATACTCAGAGTAAGGTTGAACTAGAAGTTGCTTTCCTAAATGCTTGAAACAGCACATCATCATGTGGCTAGTTAGTGTCTCACTCCCTCTTTCTCTGTAATGGCAAAGGTCAACAACGCAGCAATGAAGTGGTTGATATCTCCTATGGCACAAGGTTTATTTTTACTTTTCTCAATCTTTGAAATGAAGTATTATGTTTAAAAAATCCATCAATATTAATATGCATGTGATACTTGGCAGATTCAGGGCCACATAGTCACATCTAGGGTAATAATAGTAATAGTAATACCAATACAAATACTACTGTAATGACAACATGACATTGAAGTTCTGTTGTTGTGAGCCAGTTAAGGTTTATTTTGGCCTTTCACATTTGAGGCTTTAGTTTCTTTGTCATCTCAGCACAGAGCACCATCTTCTGGGCTCCAAAGAAAGCATCTAATTAGTTAATTGAAACTGCTGTTAGCCAAAATTCTCAGGTTCAATGAACCATACAATATTTCAACAAAATTACAGTTTTTCTCAGTCGATTTGGTACATTTCTCACATCATGGTTTACATTGGCATCACAACAAGTGCATTTCTCAAAACAAACAGCAAAATTCAATGAAATACCTGCAAAAGCACATACTTCACTCTTCTTTGTTTTTGCCTCAAAAGCAAATATTTAGGTCAATCAATTTGTCAGTGCCATCAGAATATCTAGTCTGTGTGCCATCGCCTATGAACAAAGCAGTCAAAATACGTACCCATGTTGTCAGTGGAACTATAAGTCACAGTCAGTGCAGACTGTATATTCTGATGGAAGCTATAGCTACGTTTTTGATTTCAAGAACGTTGCACATTCTGTGATATATCAAATGAAACAATACGTTACACACAAAATACAAACTTACACAGAACACAAAGTTACACATGACTGTATGTGAGAGACTGATAGAAAGAAATTGGCCCGAAATCAATTTTGTACAGCAATATTGTTTGACTGTATTGTTCACACTGCAATTTGTTGACAAAAACAAATCTGATTGAAATTCAGACAGGAAAAACTACAACATTAGAAACTTACTCTACACATTCAAAACAACCTGAGCACATACAGCTTCCTCTTGTTGAGGTGTGAAAATGGAACCTCTGGCCCCCCTATGAGCTCATTTTGATGTCCTATATGGTATAAGAATGCAAAAATGCAATACAAAAAATTAAATAACGTCAGAATTTGTCAGTGTGCAGCATTACAGCAGAGACCACATTTCTGAATTTACATACGTTTTCTCTATGAAATGTTTGAATGATTGAAGACATAGTTGAAGACAGCCTTACACCACACAGTCTTAACCCTCTTCTTGGCTGTTTACCCTGTACATGGCTTCATGTTTCCATTATGAGACTCTGTGATACTGCAGTGTTTATCGTCTATAAATGTTTTCCAATTGCAGTACAGGTTCATGAGATGCTCCTCTGACCTGTGGTTAAGACTATTGGTTGATCTAAACCTTCACAAATTCCCTTTCTTACTGTAACTGAATGTTAACCTGCAAATAATTTTGTAACGCCTGGTGATCAGGCTGTGAATGAGGATCCATGAGCAGAGTGTGCAAGCAGAGTTCATTTAATTAAAGGAGGACAAAAATACACAAAAAGGGAATAGCGAGGGAGAAACAGGCCACGGGAAGACAGGACACCAGCAGCCAGATCCGAGGACTCAGGCGAGGTAAGGCAGAAGTACCGGAGGGCAAACGACAAAACCAGAATGAGATCAAGTACCGGAAAGAATAAGAAAATTCACTTGGAATACGCTCAGTAGTCACTCCTAAGGAGGTGGCAGTACTTTGCGAGGTAGGGCTGGGGGAGACGGTCTTTAGTACTGGTTCTAATTAATTTTGACAGAAAATAGCTGATTCCTAAAATTCCGGTGATTGTGACCTCTGGTGGCCGATGGAGGTAAGATAAACTTTATTGATCCCACGAGTAGTGACTCCAGGTCTGACAAATTTAATCAAGTTAGGATAAAATTACCAAAATGTAACAACAACAAAAAAAAAAGTAAAATGATGTCTTAGACATTATGACAACATGTTCAGCACTTTTGAATGCAATGACCTAAAGACTAAATGTTTTGGAGGGTAAGACAATTCAATGGACAATCAGTACATACATATTTTGATAAATATGACATAAGCAATTGATAATGTAAAAAATAACAGACATTGTCCATATCCATCATGACTCTAGCCATAGCATTTTCTCCACCAATGTCTGCCAATTCCCACCAAAGCCCCAGATGTACTGGAATTCTGAGAGCAGTAGAGACTTGACTAAAAGAAGGTAGTGGCACATCTCCAAGATGTCTGTTTCTTTTGCAGAGCGTCTGCTAGATGTGTGCTCTGAGGTACCTAGCACTACTTTTAGGTATGGAAGATCTTCCTTGGTTTGGTAGCAGGTGACATGGAGAAGGATATATAACTACCTTTAAGGATTCTGATGTTTTGATGGATGGTCTGAAGTGCTAAATGTTCAGGCTTCCAAGCCCAGCTGGCTGCTGCTGAATACAGAAGCGTTGCCTTCTCTGAAACACCTTCTATTGCTGGTGGTCTCCAGGTTTACGAAGAGGAACAGCTGAATGATAAATATGAAGAGATAAATATGGTTCCATGTATTCCTGAGTCTGAGGGATACATGATTACTTTTAAGAAACTTTTCTAATATAAGCTTTTCTGCGTTGGTCATTTCTGGGAGCATACACTTGGTCGTCATGGTCACACACCATGTTATCTCAGAAGGTTTCAACATATCAGCTTCTATTGCTTTGTCAGATCTTTTGGTCTCTTGTATCATGTGGCTTGGAGCATACACTAATCAATTAATCAATACACTCAGTTACCTCAAATCATCCACTTGCTGCCTCAACACTTTACCATTCACTCAATAAATTAAATACTTCAGATAATTCACTTTTGTCAAGTGTTTTGCTGTGAAGCCTCTCTTATAAAAGAAAGATCTGAATGCAGTTCTCTTAATTAATTACATTCTCATTTCAAAATATGCCATTCATTCAGAAAACCATTGAGAAAATGATCTTCAAGCAACTTAAGCTTAGTACACTACAGGAAAAATACAAAAATCAGCACATAAAAATGGGAGCATTTAAATACTTAACATCAGGTCTTCATAGATAAACACACTTCAGATGTAACCATGGAGGTGAGCAGGCCAAAGCAGGCGTGGATGCAAGTGCATAAGTTTGTGTAGTTGATTACACAAAAAAAATCACAAATATATCAACTGGTATCAAATACAAAACAAACACACCATGGAATGCAAAGACAAATGAACATAAGAAACGAATATGGAGCTAAACATGGGATTTAAATTAGTTAAAATTAAATTTTAACTAATCATGGGGAGGTTCATCTGTTTCCCTCCCTACTTTAGGGAGAGAGTTGTGGCAGCTGAATGATTTAGTTTTCATGGCGTGCGTTTGCCAGCCAGTTCTCTCTCTCTCTCTCTCTCTCTCTCTCTCTCGCGTTGGTCTCCAGTTGCGTTTGGTGTCTCTTCACCATTCTCCCTCTCTCTCTGAATCTGTACTTATTTCAGTACTTACTCCTTGGCTGCTTCCTGGCCTCCCTCAAGTTTTCCTCCCTCTCTTATTCTTCCTATCCAGTTTGGTTTTGTTTTGGGAAGAGTTTTTTGTTCTTTGCGGCATTTGCCTGCCAGCCAGTTACTTCCCCTGCCGTCCTTTGTTGTTTATTGATTTTCGTTCTCTTTTACACGTTTAGTATTCTGCATCTTTTGTGTTTATGTTTGGTATTTTCTCCCATGTGTTTTTCACAAGTGAAATTTGTTGAGTTTCCAGCATACTTTCTGTTTGTGTTTTCGCCCCACCATCTGCTGCGGTGTTTTTCCCATCTGTCTCACTTGTTGGTGAGTTTTATTGTTTTATTATTTTCATGCGAACCAGAACTTCTCGTTGGCCTCTAAAACCGCAATGGATTCCGCTGTTGGATTCCACTGCATGACAGTTTTGCTCTTTTGCAATTTGGCATTGTCTGTAACAGAGGTAGGCTATATGCCAGAGGTCACCAACAGGCGGACCGCAGTCCAGATTCGGACCCGAACGCAGTCCTGTCCGGACCCAATCTCATTCCTGATTAACTGGATACGGACCCAAATGCCATCCCAACCGGACCCAGAATAAATTGTTAAAAATATTTCTTAATTTTGACGGGAGAATTTATTTTAAATTCTCTATTGCGCTATTGAAAAAACACTCCGTCACGAGTGTTACGTTGCCCCCCCGCTCAACAACTTACGTTTGCCACCCCCTGCTCGACAACTTACATTCGCCACCCCCCTCCTGTCCCCCGGACCGCAGGTCAGAGCTATCTGCCAAATTTGGCCCGCGGAACAATATAGTTGATTACCCCTGCTATATGCCATTAATATCTAAACCACCTGCAACAAAAGTGAATATACCTCTAAGACTAGACCGCTAAATGTCCAAATTAAGCACTGCTTTTTATTTTCACTCCAAAATGTCATGTGACTTGCTTTCACACTGGTCACTGAAAGCTCCAACATGGCACCTCATGTCAAAGAACTCTCTGAGGATCTTAAATGACAAATTGCTCCGCTACATGAAGATGGCCAACACCTTGTAACTGAGATGCAGCACAGTGGCCAAATTCATCCAGCATTTTAAAAGCGCAAGGTCCACTCAGAACGGACCTTGCGTTGGTCATCCAAAGAAGCTGAGTGCACATGCTCAGCCTGACATCCAAATGCTGTCTTTGAAAGATCTGCGCAGGAGTGCTGTCAGCAGAGAATTGAAGAGGTGTGGGGGGGGGGGGGGGACCTGTTAGTGGTCAGACCAAACGCTGCACACTACATTAAATTGGTCTGCATGGCTGTCACCCCAGAAGCAAGCCTCTTCTGAAGTCTGTACACAAGAAAGCCCGAAAGAAGTTTGCTGAAGACATGTCAACAAAGGACATGGATTACTGGAACCATGTCCTATGGTCTGATGGGACCATGATCTCCTCCTTTTGGAACCTGGGTCGCAGGGCAGATAATGACCCCAAACACATCTCTAAAATGACCATTGCTTTAGTGAAGAGGCTGAGGGTAAAGGTCATGGACTGGCCAGGCATGTCTCCTGACCTAAACTGAGGAGAACATCTTTGGGGCATCCTCAAGCAGAAGGTGGTGGAGCGCAAAGTCTCGAATATCCGCCAGCTCCATGATGTCATGGAAGAGTTGAAAAGCATTCCAGTGGCAACCTGTGAAGCTCTGGTAAAGTCCATGCCCAGGAGAGTTCAGGCACCTGTGAAAGATGTATTGATTAAACATATTGATCGCTCTTGCACATAAATTCATGTGGAAGTGCCTTGTGTCTTTAGAATGTGCATAGCAAATGTAGGTTCTGGGTACATTAAAGGCTTGTGGAATTTTGAGACATATGTCAAACAGGCTGGTAGAAGGTTCCTGCATTCCAAAAACTTAGGAGCCGAAAGTCTGTTGGTCAGGGGCAATAAGTCCTGTTTATTGGTTGTTGTTGCTGGTCATCGTAAGCCAGAGGGGTCCTGGTGCCTGTATATGGACAGAAGGTGAGACAGCTCAACCTTACCAAACCAATAAATCAGAGGAATAAGGTGTAATCTAATTTAGCTACATTGGTGAAGGTGTGGCTTTGAAAGCCTTTGTTAAAGTAAATTAAAGGATTAAACTTGCTGGAGAATGTTGCAGGCAGCAGTACGTTCTCCTCACCTCTGTCACATGTGCTCAGTCTGAGCCTGTTCTCATCCGTGAAGAGTCCAGGGCACCAATGGCAAATCAGCCAATCTTGGTGTCCTCTGGCAAAAGGCAAATCGCCCTACACGGTGTTGGGCTGTACGCACAAGCCCTGCTTGTGGACGTCAGGCCCTCATACCACCCTCGTGGAGTCTGTTTCTGACAGTTTGAGCTGCTCCTGTTCCTCCTTGCACAAAGGAGGAGGTAGTGGTCCTGCTGCTGGGTTGTTGCCCTCCTACGCCCCCTCCATGTCTCCTGGTGTACTGGCCTGTCTCCTGGTATCTGCTCCATGCTTTGGACACTGTGCTGACAGACACAGCAAACCTTGCCACAGCTCACATTGATGTGCCATCCTGGATGAGCTGCACTACCTGAGCAACATCTGTGGGTTGTAGACACCGCATCATGCTACCTCTATAGTGAGAGAACTGACAAAATTCAGAAGTGACCAAAACACCAGCCTGAAAAGGATGAGAACAGAGAAAAGGTCTGTGGTCACCATCTGCAGAACCACTCCTTTATAATGCTAATTGTCTTGCTAATTGCCTCTCACTCCTACCTGTTGTCCGTTCCATTTGCACAACAGCAGGTGAAATTGATTCACAATCAGTGTTGCTTCCTAACTGTATATGTATACACACACAAACACATACACACAAATCTGAGTAAATCCCGGTAAACCATGTAAATCAAAGTAACTGCAGTGTACTTGGATACACAAAGACATAAAAATGTAAGTGAAGTGCACAAAGTTTCCAGAGAAACAGGACGTATTAATATGTTTAATTTGAACTCTTAGCACTTTTGTCATTTTTTTAATTAGATCTCTATCTGACAAGTTCATGAATAAACTAGCCTTGCCTAAATGTAATTGATGATAGATGTTTTATTTACATAGACTTTAACCTCACATCTTCTATAACAATGGAATTTATAATAATATATAATTTATTTTTAATCTGTGTTTAGATTAATTGCATACCTGTAACTGGTCCCAAAGAGGCAAGAGTCTGAATAAAGATCAGACACAATAATAAACAATAGCAGTATACACCTTGCTTCCGCTATCATATTTTGGTGTCAATATTAACCACGCACACCAGTCGAGCTGAACTCTCATACCACTGTTTATACAACCAACATCTGAAATGCTGAATAAATGAATAAATAAAAATAGTAAAGGAAATGATAAAATTTGGAATCTGTGACATGACTTTCAGTATATTCAGATGTTTTTTTGTAAAAGGTTATCAATTATATTAGCTGACCTGGTATTTCAATTAAAACTAAATAATTTAGTAAAAAAAAAAAAAACCCAAAATAATTTAGTTTAATAAAAAATATTAAAAAGCAACCTTACCAACACAACACTAGCATATCTACATACAACCTCACCCTACATATCTCCGAGTTCTTCCTTTTCAGTACCAATCTCAGTTTCAAGGATTTTGACTTGGGCAAGCTTTTCTTTGTATGCCCTTCTCAGGGCATTTGACTTGGAAAGAAGCTGAGCCATCTTGGATCCAGTCTTGCCCTCAGCTTCTTCTGCAAGAGAATCTGCCTCTCTAGCAAGACAGGTGGACACGTCTTCCAAGCTTTTCTTCCTTTACTTAAGGTCCTCTAAAGACTGCTCAGTCAGTTTTCTTTTCTGGCTCTGGGATTCCTTTCCTTTCCTGATTCGTTCCTGATCCAGAAAGAGTCTGTATTTTGACCGGGCTACACCCACAGACGCTAAGAGTTCCTTGGTGAGGGGAACCTGTGACACCTCCATGCATTGTGACAGTCACATATGAGTCTGTGTGTGACAATTGTGTCCTCTTGCATGTTTTCTGCCTCCACCTCCTTGTTGGAAAATAAGAAATAAAAAGATAGACGTACAGCATCAAATTAAATAACCATACAAATTATACATTTAACAACATGTAGACTCAGCCTATCTTCAAGTATGTCTAAGGCATGGTTTGACCAAAATCCTCACACCCTGCAGCTGATAAAATGTATTAAAGGTTACATTTTGGTTAAATTACTGAAATAAATTAAATTATAAAATTAACTAATTACATAAAGGCTCAGAATTTTCTTTCCCCAGGCCATTTGTATCTTAAAACACACAAAACTTTTTTAACCCCCTACCTTCTTTTCTATTTATTATCCCGATGAAACCAACTTACTTTGTCTAGCCGTGCTGAATATGAATTTGAATGTTAACATTGAAAACGTTGGGACACACTACCTGTTTACCATATGTATATATGCCCACTAAAAGGCAATACATCAGTACAATGTAAATAAAACCATGTGCAATCCATGAAACAGAGCATGGGACTGTGGAACATGTTTCAAAACATGACAAACATGACATAACCCATCTACAGGGCATAGTTGTGTTTTTTTACATTTTACATGATTTAATACAGTAAATATATTTTTATTTCCTCTAGCTGGGATTTAGCATGCATTGAAACATTTCACTAACTCAATGTCATGGACAGTACATGGTTCCGAGATGTATTTGTATTGTAGCCTAATTGTATATAAATGGTTAACACAATGAAAAGAAGACTGTGGAGCATAAGTAAGGATCACTTACTTTGATAAGTTTTAGTAGATCCTGCGCTGTTTCATGGCCCATGAAACGAGAGCCCATGTACCTCGATTGCACATATCCATTGCTCCAGAACCGAACATGAAGATCCAGCTGTTTGGATTGTGTGGTTGAATTAAAGCTTTCATCGAACATTAACACATACGGCCCGGTAAGCGCGTATCAACTCTCTCTTGATGAAGTCTGCCAAGCCAAATCTAGCTATATATGCGATTTTGTTTAGTCCACACGAAAAAGTTTTCGCGATATTCGAACCAGGGAACATTGCCATCACTGTATCCTAATGTAGCCCGAATATCATTAGCCGAAGCGCTAGTGATACTGCGATGGAGTCCAGCGGGAACAGGTGTTCTGACCATAGCGAAGACGGCGGGGATGAGGCACAAAATTGCGTGATGGCTAGAGTCCGCTGAAGTCTTTTGATGGCAAGGGCCATATCCTGCCTGCGGTTATTATGGGTTTTGTAGTTTAATTAACACGTACAAACACATAACTGACTTCCGGACGTTCCGATTAAACTACACTTCTCTAAAATTAACTAAGGTAAAATTTTAAGAACTGACTAAATTAAATTTAAGACCTTGGATGAAAATCTGGCTGTTTTTAAGTCTTTTAAGGCCTTAAATTTAAAGTTTTGAATTTCGCGCGAGGTGTGTGGAGTCGCGCGCTACGGTCACTCGCGAAAGTATAACTAGCTTTATAGGGGAGACGCCTAAAGGCATCGCTAAAAAGGAGAGCTCTTAAGTGATTTAGGAAGCCTTAATGTGGATCTTGTGTTTAAATAGAATTATTTGTTCAATTAATTGGTTCAACGCAGACAGATTTCTTCATAACTTATAATTGGTAGGCTTGAAAGTTACCGGATCGAGGCAGACAGTTCCCGGAACGCACCCTTCAAAATGAAAGAGTTCCCGGATCCTGTTCCGGTAGGATCCGGCTCAAATTAAGCCCTGTTTACAGATATACTGATGTTCAACTGCATAACGTGAACTAGCTAACCTAGCAATCCATCCACATGTTGACTGAATAAATAGCCTACTTCTCAAACTGCTTACAAGCGTAGCTTCAGAATATCAAGCTAGTTTGTTGACATTTTGTTAAGTGGACACAACTTCCTGAATGCTATTTTAGTAAAAAACAAACCACACATCCAGGTCCTTGCATATTTGTAAAAATGCTTGCCACTTTGTTTTTCAAGCCATTTAAGAATGGAGAATGAGACATTGGTACACTTCAAGTAGACATTTTAGTAGACATCCTCTGAGTGACCGCTAGTCCGCCTACTTTATTTTAGATTCTTGCGGACAAACGCAACTACGTCGACAAGGTAATTGAGACTGTGACGTCACATGGATTCACATCTAAAGAGACGTTCCAACAGCCAGAAACAATCATTTGTTGGACAACGACAGAAATTAAAGATCATCTTATGGTGCAAAATGGATTTTCGAGATTTGATTGAGCAGCATTACAAGTTTTCATAGTCGGATTGTAGCAGCAACAGCGGCGCATCCACACAGGTACCCTACTTCAAATAACTGTTTATGTTATTTATAACTCTGCTTTCCATGATGAAAATTATTTGGTTATTCAACATTGTGTCATACCTCAGTGTGATTACTGTTTTGCGTGTCGATGTAGTCTGAATGGATACGTTAAATGAGAGCACTAATTCGAGTGTTTGGATGTTGTATTATATATGTAGCCTAATGTATTGGTCTTTAGACCTACACATTTGTATCTAAACAGTTAAAATCTTCCATGTTTAAAAAAAGTATTGTAAATAAATGAATTTCTATATATAATTTAGGTGTAATTAATCCAGGTGTGAAATATGTGATAGGAAATCATATAACAATTTATAGAGTGTGCAATATGTAAATGTAACCAGGGAGGTATTTAAAATAATGTAAATAAGATGATTTTACATGTGGTTTCTGTGTTTTGTCCCATACTTCAGGATTACATGCGGGACCGCCCATTGCAAAACCCCATAATCTCATCCTCCAAGCAGCTGGATATGATTGAGCGAGAGCAGCGGCAGTTGCAGGCGGGCCGTGTTCAGAAGGTGATGGAAATCAGTTTACGTCAAGAAGAAAGACAGGAGGCAATTCTAAAACGAGTATGTGGCAAGTCATTCCACCAGTCCACCAGGATCAACCACAACATCCGACTGGAGCCCATGAGGAACGGTCAGAGTGGCTCTTTCCACTCTGCTGTATCCTCAGTGAGCTACTGCGCACCGCTGCACAAGCAGCAGAGAGTGCGCAGAATCCATGGCTCACAGGCTGCTGTCGGAAAGGAGCTGTCTCCCTTCAGGCCGGAGGACCCGTGCACGCCCGTTGAGCTCATGCCCGCTATTCGGACACCCGTGCCCCCACCAGCGGTAGCCAAACCCAGCAGGCTCCCCAGACCGCTGACTCTGTACAAGCGGGCCAAGCCTGTGGAGAAGGCCTGTGAAGTGCCAGGTGAGTTCTCTTCCTGGAAACCATCAGCTGAAGTAGCAAAGCTCAACACGGGGGCCGTGCTCAGCTACCCATGTATCTCAAATATAGATGTTTTCTGTAATGAATTATAATACTGTATATTTACAAGAAACCTGCATGTAGAGCTTCAGAAACAGAAAGTTAATGAAAGTTAAATAACAGTGGCGTGTTGTGAAGCTATAGGTAACCGCTCCGCTCCAAATGCAGCAGGATCCGGTCAGGAGCAGCAGCCAGAACCCCCCAGCAACCCGGCCAGCGGCAAGGCCGGCCTGAAGGCGGCTCGGTTCAGCCAGGGGTTGGGGACGTCCTACAAGCCTGCTCAGAACAAGGATGCTGTGGCAGAGACTCTGAGCCTGGTTAGGGAGCAGCCTCTGGCCAGACCTGAGCTGGGCCTCAGCCAGGCATTTCAGCTGCTGGAGAATGAGGACTGGTAGGCTTTTACCAAGCTCCAGCCGACAGTCTGCCTCACACCGAGCAAACAAAGTTTACACTAAGCTATCCCAGCCAGAACAGAGCTATAATGCCTGAGAATACGGAAATATCATGCTTTGGCAATATAAACATAAATAATCAGTAATGGGCACTCTAACAGGGAATACATAGCCTATAGCTTATGTGTTGATTTTTATTGATGAAACTTGTTTAGCATTACTGATGTGATAACACCAGATATGTACACCGTGTTCTAACACTGTGTTTTGGAACAGGGAGAAGAAGATCAATGGGCTCAAACTGGTGCGTTCGCTGGTGCAACACCATGCCAATATCCTTCTGGCCAATCTCCACAACGTGTACCTGGCCGTGCTCGAGGAGGTGAGGAACCTGCTTATGAACTAAATATTCTGTAATCAAAGCCAAGGCGCTTGAGAACGAGCTTCACCATTTGCTACTCCAACTGGACATGATCCATTTTATGTATTTGGATGTTCTGACCTGTGGAATAGTCCATTTCGAATACTTTAGAGAGGAATTTCTTGTCATAAGATTGGTGTGGAGGCCTGGCCTGGAACTTGAGGCTTACTGTTGCCTGTCTCTCTGTCTTTCTCTTCTGTGTCCACTGTCTCAGGTGAAGAACCTGCGCTCCAAGGTTTCATGTGCTGCCATGACCACGCTGGCGCACATGTTCACCTACCTGCGGAGGGCCATGGACCCCGAGGCAGCAGAAGCCGCCCGCGTCCTGCTGCACAAGGCCTGTGAGAGCAGCGCTTTCATCAGGGAGGATGTGGACCTGGCACTCAGTGCCATGGTGCACAGCTGCTCAGCCAGGAGGTCCATTCATGCCCTGCTGACCGGAGGACTAAGGTAGGATCACCTCACCAACACAATCATGCAGGCTTTCCACCAAAATAAACAGCATTGTCAAAAGAGGCTTTTAGTAGAAGACAGAAGCACATTTATAGTACAGCAGAGCACTGTTGTTATCAAGCAGTAGCATCAATGACGGGACAGTTTTGTGGGCAGTCTGGAGTGATTTGCAGTAACAATTTATTTGCAGGACAAAACATTCATTAGTCTTTCTTGTAAGAATGAAGCAGAGTTCATGTGCTTGCAAACTCCAGATGTATTTCTCACTATGTGTTTCTCTTTAATCCTCCAGCCACAGAAACGCCACTGTGAGGAAGACTACAGCGTTTCATATGGAAGGCCTCGCTCAGCTGCTGGGGGCTTCTAAACTGCTCACGGGCAAGGACCTCACGGAGCGCTTCCTGTCCGCCATCAGCCGATTGGCTCTGGACGCTGCACAGGAAGTGAGGTAGACAGCTCCATTGCTCTCTATGGCCCCGAAGTCAGCACTGTGTCCATCAACACATAGAATTGATCAATCAGCCATGAGAGTAATTTAAAAACATGTCTCCTCAGATTCCAAGCCCATAGTTGCATAAAGTTTTTGGCCACCAATAAGGACTTTGTCAAGATGGTGGACAAATTTGTGTCCCCAAAAGATCGATCGTCTGTTAAAGATATCATCATGAAGGGCAGGTAAAGAACAAGATAATCAACAACTGTACAGAGTCTAAGTCTTATCATTTTCATATACAGAAAATAATAGTACTTATAACATCTGTTGTCTTCTCTTTGAAATGTATAGATAAAAATGGACACCGTTTGAGAAAAAAGAAAGTCCCCTACCGGTCGCCTCCATCTACAGCGGCAGTTGTTGTTGTTGTGTTGTGTTCGTCCCTCAGGTGGGCGGAGCCCGCGATCCGTCTCACCTGAGGGTCGTTTGTTTGTCTATATATGTCTTGTCTTTGTACCTGTTGACTGCTGGTTACTATATCCTTCATTTGGATCAAGTCACGGGTACAGCAGCAGTTGTCATTGTGTTGTGTTCGTCCCTCAGGTGGGCGGAGCCCGCGATCCATCTCACCTGAGGGTCGTTTGTTTGTCTATATATGTCTTGTCTTTGTACCAGTTGACTGCTGGTTATAATATCCTTCATTTGGATCAAGTCACGGGTACAGCGGCAGTTGTCGTTGTGTTCGTCCCTCAGGTGGGCGGAGCCCGCGATCCGTCTCACCTGAGGGTCGTTTGTTTGTCTATATATGTCTTGTCTTTGTACCAGTTGACCACTGGTTATTATATCCTTCATTTGGATTAAGTCATGGGTTTTGGTTTGCGCACTTTTTCTATTAAACCATATTTTTTCTCTGAGACTTGGCATGATCGCTTCCTTTTTGTTTCGCTCACCCTGCCCGTCACACAATCAGCTATAAAGAAAAACACCACCACATACTACTGGTCAATTGACATGACCACCATCATAAGATCAGCTTCAGGATTTACAGCAATAAGCTACTTCTTGAATAAATTAAACAAGTTCATTAAACAAGTTCTTCCAAACAGTTCTATTTCTCATTATTTTCTCATCTCATTTCTCATAGAAAAAGCACCAGCTAAAGTTTCCTATATATCTACTTTACTTGAATATGTCTTGCTACTTCAGCTGCGTGGCCAGGTGCTTGAACACTGCAAGGGGTTCAATAGCTTGAGGCATGACAGACATTAGTGAGTTAGTGCATACATTATCCAGACAAATCAGAAAACAAACTAGGACAACAACCAGTAAAACTATCCTGACAAATACATTTTCATTTCTTTTCTTTCTTTTCCTTGTGTGTTAATGGGCAAAACTTTGTTTTTTTGCATAATGAACTTCAGCTTAAAATAATGCAGAACATATTGCTAAGAAGAGAAAAAGCTTACAGCACCTGGTATTCCCAGGTGGTCTCCCATCATACTAGTATAAAAGTATAATCAATTAATATAATAATTTATTAAATATATTAACATTTATTTTTGAGCGACCCATCCAAGGGTCGCGACCCAGAGTTTGAAAAACCCTGCAGTAGAGCACATGTAAAATGGAGCTTTTATACACTACAGACTTAAACAGGAACGTCGTCTATGTTGTCAGAAAAGGATAAAATAACGTGTTGCATTTGTTGTTTTTTCTTTCATTGGCTTTAATCTCTTAGTCTCTGCAAGGTGGAATGTAGTTATTTAGCTCTGTAGACGCATAACTAGCGCACAACACAGTTTACACCAAGCAGAACGGTCTGTTATCACTTTCATGGTAAAATCATATGAAGTTTGTTTTAAAAGATAATTATTCAATGTTTCCCAATGTTTGAATTACATCAGTATTTTGTTTCGTTGTTTGAATTTAATAATTTTTTTAATATAATTTGAGGTAATTATCATCTTTTAAAAAAACTATTAAAAACTGAATTATTTTCATGTTGGTTTACAGTTGATCTCAAACCATTTTTCATTTTAATGTTTTTAAATATCTGATAAATTAGCTGTTTGGTGGCATATGCTTTTTGTCAATAGCAAGGTTTTAACTGGTTTTGTCATGTTTTAAATTGGTGTTAAAAAAGTTGGTGATTTTAATAGTAAGATCAGCTGAGTTTAAAGCATTACTGAATTTTTCAGAGCTATGTGAAAACCTTCTGTACATGCTGTGGACGATACTGAACTTACTGGCTCCATGTGGAGTGTTTTTGGGAGTGTTTGAGATATTCATTAATTTGGCCATGGTCTGATAATGGATTTCACTGAACCCTAGTTTGTTTAACCCTAGTTTTTTCACCCTGCACTGATGCATTGACCATCCATGTCAGTGACGGCACCTAGATGTATGTGGTTGGCAAGCTTCCTCTGTACCACATCAAAATTCCTCCCAAGTCTCAACCATGGTGGACAGCCCTTTATTTGAGTAAGGGTGCAGTAATCTCATAGCAGCCTGAGTGCCAGTAGGTGTGTAGGTGTAACGTGGGTCCACTGACTACAGAGGACCCACGGGGTTTTTGTTTGATGGGCTCAGGAGCAAACTCCAAACACAAACGGTGAACTGAGGCCTCCGCGAGGAGCGGGAAACGCAGAAAATAAAAGCAGAGAATACGTCTCTGAAAATCCCAACAGAAAACACACGGAGGCAACGACTCAACGTGTCTGCACAAAACAGGAGCACAAACAAACAAAATAAAGAAGCCAAAGAACCAAAAACACACGGAGGCAATAACTCACCGTGTCTGCACAAAACAGGAGCACAAACGAACAAAATAATGAAACAATGATACAGGAAGGGAACAGTGAAGGAAAACTTGAGGTAGGCCAGGAAGGGCGCAGGAGAGAGACTCGAAGTGGAACAGGGGAAAGACAAAACAAACGAGAGAGAGAACGCACTAGAGAGGAGTAGTATACCGGCTGGCAGCACGTGCGAGTAGCAACGAACAACTCAGCAGTGAGGCACTGCAACTGTGCCTGTTAAATAGGGGAAGGCACAGCTGCAGGTCCTCACCGCTGATTGCGTCTCGTTTGCGCATTCAGTCTAGCACTCCTTCTAGTGGCGACCGGAGGGACGGTTCTGGACCCAGCCCTGACAGACGTGGGTAGAGCGTGCCCTCTAGTGGCGACAGGGAGAACGGTCCTGGATCCAGCCCTGACAGTAGGTCTGCATGACACCAGGTTTCTGTTCAAATGGGGGTGTCTACATCTTCGGTGCTCTTTAGAACGTCAGGAACGCTTCAACTAAAAGGTTGAGGAGCGTCCTCAATGTCCCAAAAGCAATCAATCATCAATCTGCAATGAGTTAATTTATATCACGCCTTCAAAATTACACATTTACAGTGAGACAGAACCATAGATTGGTACAGAACTTTTTTCTCACATGCAATACCATTGTACTAAACATTACATCAATCATCATGACATGAATCATAAAATTCAGATATCTAGTTTTGTCAAGTTTAACTTATTTCTATATAAATATAAATTAAATGCCAAATGTTTTGCTTAAAAACCAAACAAGCAACAGTTGACCGTGGTGATGATCAATAAGCTTGATGATGCTTGGCCTTCAGAACAGAATCAGTTCTTCAAGGTTCACTTGCAAAAAAATCAGGGAGTTTGTAGGATTATAGTCAGATCAGATGTATGATTATCTAATTATACCCAATATATATCCAGAAAAAACTGACATTGGCTAACTGGCTCACCTAACTAAAGGTCTAATATAACAGGTTTGCCATAACTCATTAGCAAATATCACCATCTACTGGCCGGCAATAGGAAAAGTACGGAACTTCACCATATATACAAGTATATCTATGATGCAAAGTTCGGTGCTTTGCAACAGTTGCAGTTCTAGGTGAATTTGAATCATTGCTTTTTTAATGCAAAAATAACAAATACATTTTAAAAAGGCATCTAAGAATCTAAAATGCATTTTTTCTTAAATTGTTCTATGTTTTATTTATCACAAGAGTACAGTGTCTACTGCTTGCATGAAGGCTGCCATTTTTTATGCTTATGTGTAAGTGTGTCTATCACAGCAAGGGAACCAGACCATTCGTTGCTTGAAAAAAACAACAAAAGCACAGCGCTAATATCATCTTCTTTACAGTTCAAAAGTACATGTCTTTATGGACCAGCACAGGTCACAAGACAATAGCAACTCAACTCAACGATGCTTTTAACCACATTTTTTAATGGATTCCAGCAGCTGCCAATGTCAATGTTCTCCTTGATCAAGATAATTAAGAACAAAATGTACTGTTTTAATATTGAACAAATTTCATGAATAATTCAAACCCGAACCACCAAAGTGGCAGAAATCCCTTTGTTCTGCTTTTTTTTATCATGTGGTAGCTGTAGTGTTCCAGACTTGTTCCTGAGTCCTGAACCACTTCAGTAGGAAAGACAAACATACCCAGGAAAGACAAACAAATACAAAATAAATCACTTCCCTTCAACTGAGGAGGCGAACTGCTGAGAGGATGTCGTCTGGATGGCAGGGTACACGGCAACAGTCTGACACGGAGAAACAGTCTCTGAAGACCAGGAACACGCCGAGTCTCTGTGTGGCGCTTCCCCACTGCCGCCGGACGGTAGACGCGGTCGCAATCCCTCGCGTTGTGCGTGAACACGGCTCCCGCTCAACCTGCAGCTAACGCCAGCCCAAACGCACGCACACGGACACGCAGGAAAGTGCACAAAAAACAAACCAGCAGCCTTCCCCCGCGGCAACGCCGTATCCTCCGCCACATGCACGTTGCAGAAAGGGCCTCGCGCTCTTCTTGCTACACGAAGGTGGGCACGTCCGCCATTTCGTGCGCTACGCAACAGCTGAATTTTCCCCGAGACCAGTCCTGACTCAATACGCACCGGAGTCTAGTTTAAAGAGCCCTCAGACCTGCTCGTCTCGCTCTGAACGCTGGTGCTCACGAAGACAGACTTTCTCTCGTTTGAAAACACATAAATACTCGTTTGTTCTCTCTATATGGCTGGAGAGCAAGCATACACGTTTACTGCTCTTAACCCACCGTTCGCTTTTCGATTTCCTTGACCCGCCCCCAAAGCGATACTGGGACCTCACATTCATCTTCGGACAATACTTTTAACCCTTGCATGCCCCGGTACACACAGTACATTGTTGGAGATTGCAGAAAAGTAACTAAAGCATCATAAATATTTGTGTACTCCACATTCCCCCCTGCTAAACCCTGCCATACCAGCGACCATCCTCCAGCAGGCCTCATCTCTGAAATACAAACAAAACAGATAGATGTGAACAATAGTTACACTTCAGGTGTGGAAGCCATAACTTCAAACATTTTTTTTTTTTTTTTTTACATTCAAACAACAAACTCGTTTTCTTCAACCAAGAATATCGTACATTTAACATCATTTATTTCAAAACATAATCGTTCCTGTACCTCCAAGGAAGCGTGCCCCTGCCCTGCCTGTCTGAGCGCCTCAACGTGCCAACATGGTCACTCCCTGTATCTGACTCATCAGCATCTTCAGATCCCCCTTCTGTCCCTGTATCTGCATCTACATCCCCAGCTGAATGGTGTCCCTCTAGTGCTACTCCCTGATCCCTTTCTGCGTAAGTGTCAGGTGTCTGCCTAGTTCCTGGTATGTAAATAACATCGGCGTGATCTGAATCGGAATGTTCAGAATCTCTATGCTTATGGTCAGGTAGGGTTCTTTTAGTGGGAGACTGGAATGTGCAGTGCCTGAGTTGATCCCTATGAACGACTTTTGTGGGCCCTCCCTTTTCAGGCTGTATGGTAAACACTGGTGTATCTGTGTGATTTTGCTTCAAGACAATGTATGGCTGTGCTTCCCATTTATCCTGTATCTTATTTCTGCCCCTAGGTTTGTGGTTCCTCAGGAGCACCCGGTCACCGGGTCTAACAAGGGCACCATAAGACCTACGATCGTAGGCTCTCTTTCGCCTTTTAGAGGCTCCCTGTGTGGCCGCTCTTGCAACCTCTACAGCAGTCCTCATCCGCTCATGGTGATCCTTTACCCAGTCATCCAGATTGTCAATGTCACTATTTTCTAAATCCTTTCCTCCAAGCACATCCAAGGGCAACCTTGCATCTCTCCCAAACATGAGGTAGAAAGGCGAATAACCCGTGGAGGAATGGACATGACTGTTATATGCCATTACTAATTCGGGAAGATGTTCTTTCCAATCCCTCTTCTTTTCCGGAGGCAAGGTCCGTAACATGTCGTGCATCGTCCGGTTGAATCTCTCGCACTGAGAGTTCCCTTGTGGATGATACGGGCTTGTACGGCTCTTCGCTATACCATAAATGCCACAAATTTCCTTGATTACGCTGGACTCAAAATTCCGTCCCTGGTCTGAGTGTAATCGAGCAGGGCAGCCATAATGAACAAACCAGTGCTTCAGGAGGGCTTTAGCTGTTGTGTGGGCTGTTTGGTTCTTGGTTGGTACTGCAATGGTAAATCTGGTGAACATATCTGTGAGCACCAACACATTCTCATAACCACCTTTGGATCTCTCCAGCAGGGTGTAATCCATTGCAAGCACTTCCAGTGGAACACTGACTTTACTACACGTCATGGGTGCACAAATCCTTGGAAATACATCCTTTGCCAGTGCACATCTCCTGCACTGTGTGATCCAGCTCTGGACGTCCGAAGTCATGGTTGGCCAGTAGTAACTCTGTCTCATCATTTGCAGGGTACTCCTCTCACCGAAGTGCCCGCCATGTTCGTGATGACTTTCGTAAACCCTTCTTTGCAATGACTCTGGTACAATCAATTGCCATACATCCTCTCCATCTCTTGGGTGGCATATACAACGAAACAACACCCCTTGGCGCAGTCTCAACCTGTCAAACTGTCTACACAGTTTCTTCTGTTTCAAGCTCATAGCGCGTTGTTCAGTAGGGCTAGGCTTCTTCTCACTCAGCACAGCACCATAGATTAGTTGGATGACAGGGTCTTCTCTTTGCAGTTCTTCGATCTCACTCCAGCTATATCCACAGGCCCCCCTCTTAACTGAAGCTTTAACGGCAGCCTGTACAGCGGACTCATTCCTCATCCCCTCTGTGGCAGGCCATAAACATGCACGCACTTCCTCTGTCTTAATCTGTATGAAGTCTTTGTCCACATCAGTCACTTCAGGCTCTTCTTGGGAAGGAATCCTTGACAGGGCATCGGCGTTGGTGTTTTGTCTCCCTGGTTTATAGTGAACATCAAAATCATACTCTGCCAACTGAGCTACCCATCTCTGCTCGACAGCCCCCAAATTGGCCGTCCCCAAATATCGTAGTGGATTGTGATCTGTGACGACAGTGAACTTTGTGAACATCAGGTAGTCCCTGAACTTCTCCGTTATGGCCCACTTAAGTGCTAGCAACTCTAATTTGAATGCACTATAGTTTTTGTCATTCTTTTCTGACCCCCGTAGGCCCCGGCTTGCGTAGGCTATTACCCGCTCTGTCCCCCCCTGCCTTTGGCTAAGCACAGCCCCTATGCCCTGTAGACTCCCATCAGTGGTAAGTGTGAAAGGTAGTGTTAAGTCTGGGTAGGCAAGCACTGGTGAAGACATTAGGCACTGCTTGAGACTCTCAAATGCTCTCTGGCATTCCCCACTCTAGGTGATTGGTCCAGGAGCTCTCTCCCTGGCCTTCACTCCTCCCAACAAGTCATACAATGGCCTGGCTAAATGTGAAAAATTGGGTACGAAGCGTCTATAATAGCCCATGAACCCTAGCACCTGTCTCACTTCCTTCACTGTCCTTGGAGTAGGCCATGTGTGCAGGGCCCTGACCTTTTCATCATCTACTTGGACTCCTTCGGCAGAAATCACATGCCCCAGGAACTTCACTTCTGAGCGGAAGAGGAAGCACTTGCTAGGTTTCAGCTTCAACCCATGGTGCCTTAGACGAGTGAGTACAAGTTCTAGTCGCTCACAGTGACTTTCAAAGTCCTTTGAAAAAATGATGTCATCAAGGTACACCAGCAATGTGTCAAAAGCAAGGTCACCCAGCACCACCCCCATAAGTCGTTGGAAAGTGGCTGGGGCATTGCAGAGGCCAAACGGCATACGACACCACTCAAAGAGCCCAAATGGTGTTGTAACAGCAGTCTTCTCTCTGTCTTCCTCACAAACTGCCACCTGGAAATATCCTGCTGTCAGATCCAGTGTCGAGAACAGCTGAGCATTTCCTAGGGCGTCGAGTGACTCCTCCACTCGTGGAAGGGGGTATGCGTCTTTACATGTGACCAAATTCAGCCTTCTATAATCACAACAGAATCGTACTGTCCCGTCCTTTTTGACAACTATAACTGCGGGGGATGCCCATGGACTGGAACTCTCTCTCAGGACCCCCTGGTCAACAAGGCTTTGCACATGTTTCTTAAATTCCTGGAACACGTGAGGTGGGACCCGCCGGTGCCTCTGTTTAACGGGTGGGGCATCACCTGTGGGAATACTATGCGTCACAGCCGTAGTATAACCGTAGTCGTGGTCACCTTTCGAGAACACATCCTTGTACTTCTCAAGCAAGTTTAAAAGTTCCTTATACTGCAGTGGAGTAAGGGCATCGGAGTTCACCTGGACTGGAATAGGCATGTGATTTGCATCACACTCCTGGGGGTGACTGTCACCCTGTTCAACCACCTTTACATGTACAGCCCTGTTGCTCTCCTCAAGCTCCACCATTCGTCTTGGTAGCACCTCCTGTGGTTTATGTACTGATGCCACCATGGCCCTGGGTTTTAATCTTATGGGCCTCTCACTCGAGTTCAACACTCTCACAGGCACTCTGCCCCCTTCTGTCTTGGTTAACACGTTTGTGACCATAAGCCCCTTCGGAATACCTGCTCTAGGTGTAGGCTCCACCAATACTTGGCACTTTACCTTGGGTGGCACTCTGCAGCGGCCTTCTAGTACCTTCTCACTAAAGGGTGGAATAGTAACTGCACCTCTTCCAGCCACTCTAACAAAGCCAATCTTGCCACCAGGGCCAATAATCTGCGATTCTTTCTCAACTCTGGCGAGCACATGTCGTACACTCGCCTCCCCCGTGTGTCGGATGTGCTTATCCATCGGCTTTAATCCATCTCCTGTGTAGGTACCATGCTAAACCAGCAGGTGGCAGTACCACTGGCAACACATGGAACAAGCTTGCTTTGACGGAAGTAAGGGTGTGTCTACAGTTCAGGTGTTTAAATACCCTGAACAGCCATTCATCTCTCTCTCTCTGGTTTGACCGACACATAGGTTAGACCTATTAAAGAGAGGCTCTGTAATATCTCCCCCTCTCTCTGGTTTGACCGATACATAGGTTAGACCTATTAAAGAGAGGCTCCGCCACTCCTCTCTCTCCGGTTTTCTCTGAGAGCACGCGAACTTTCATACGACTAACAGCAAACAGCTGAAAGTCGTATTACTTAATTAACGAGCCCGAGTTACGGTGTAATCTAACCAGCAACTGATCAACGGTACCGCGACAACAGATTCACCTAACTACTTCAATCAAGCTTGCTAACGCGGCCACACGGACTGAAACAAAGGCGATCAATTCCCTGTTGTTAAACCGTGAACGAGACTCGCGTTCCTGGACGATTCCCCAGCACACCTGGACGACGTCGTTTAATCAACGAGGAGCCTGCGGTGGAAATTCCCTCCTAATTCCAGGAGAATTCAGGGAGGACGACAAAACCCCAAATCCTCAACACGTGAGACTCTTACCGCTGGGCATAGTTCATCAAAGGGCATAGTTATTTGAACTACAGAGTTAACTAAGTTTTTTTGTTAATACATTCTGAATGTTTGTGTTTAACTTTATTTTCATAAACTTCGTTAAGATTTGTACACACAAGTTCTCCACCTGGCATGCAATCTCCATGTTTTATCTTCTGAATATTTGACAACTTGTAGTCTCCATTCTCAGACACACTACATTAATTTTTAGTTAGTAAGCCAGCGCCATTACTCTTTGTTCTGACCACGTTGGAATAAACCAGCTGAGCTCATTAACATAGTCGCGCTGCTCTACTGTTTAAAGTCGGCGCCATTTTAGTTGCTTTGTTCTCCATAGGAGAACTGAGATTACAACTCCGCCTCCTCACACGCGCACAAGCGCGCACACTTACTCCTCCCCTTTTTTTACACACACACACACACACACACACACACACTAGATGCTGAGTCTTCACTGTAAATATACTGATCCATGTTGATGCTCTTTGTGTTTTAGAATAGTTGGTTTTAAATAAATGTATCATTTATTTTCACCAAATTGTCTGTGTTGATGTCATTCAAAAGTGGTTGTTGCCAAAACCTCCAAAGAATTCATTGTTAAATCCTTCAGATACCAAACCATTCATTACCTTTAGTTGATAACTAAACTTGTGGTTCTGGTATAATTAGAATATGAGACTGATTCTAAATTAATGAGACTGATTAATAATTAAGGTAAAACAAATTATATCTACTTTAAAGGATTAGTAGGTGAAACCCCTACATAATTGGTGCCCCTGCGTGAGGGAGATTTCTGGCTCAACCATATTTGTTTGATATCGACCATATTTTCATATCACAGGCTTTCAAGCCATTAGAATAGGACCATCTCCAAATTCGCCAGAAGAGGGCGCCAGAGCGCTTCCTAAGTCTTCCTATAGAGGAAAGCTAATTCTTGGTAACTTTAGTTTGGTGATATCTTGTTCTAATTTGTTTACCATTTGGTTACTATTCACATTGAGCAATCAACTGAAGATCAGTATATTTATTTTACTCATTTAATCTCTGATTACTTCAATAGTAACTCGGTTGCTTTAACTTGTGTGGCATCCCACTGATTTCCCCTGTACTGCAGAAGTATTGGGATAATTATTTAGCACCGTTATCAGATTTCACAGTCTTTGTATAACTTCACTATTGCAGTCTTTGGTCCAGTGTGCTAGTGTTTCGTTTCAGAGACCGTAATCACCTTTTGCACAATTCTTTTTATCCCAGTTTCAATTTGGCTTGCCTATCTAGGTATTACCCTTTTACCGGCCCACACTTGCCAGACACAGGATCGCGGCACATTAACTAAGCCAGATTGTACTAAAGCTGATTTGATTTTGCCCCTTTTTGAAAGTCTATAGGTGCACTTAGAGAGACTAACCATGGCTTTTCTAAAGCAGAATACTTGTCCATCTCTGGTTGTTCAGCTCCTTCAGATGCTTGAACCAGGTAGAAAGGAAGTTGACAAACCTCTAAAGGACTCCTTTGAGGAGACCCCTACCGTTCCAGATGTAGTTTTTAAAATGTTCCTTCTATGTCAGCAGCAGGCTCGCTTAGAAGTAGAGGCACTACGCAAGGAAAATAGACTCCTCAAACAGGATACTGCTAAGCTCAGTTCTGAGGTTGAGAGCCTTCGCCACAACCTCCAACTGACCACTCATGCGCTGAATGACGTGCTCACCGTAAGTGAACGTCACACGGGCTTAACAGAAACTGCCCGCCTCCAAAGGGAGAGTGAGCTTGCCCGTGCAAGAGCGCAAGATTTCCTTGCAACTAGATCTGGCACCTCTAGACCTTCTTTATTAGTTACAGTAGAAAGCCAATATAGTCAGCACTCCACAGGTGATGATACACCTGTCGTACGTCCTAAGGCCCCGGCTCCAGTCCCCATGAGTCTTAGGTTAGATGTAACTAGTTCTTCCTCAGAGTATCCATATGATACTACTGACTGTTCAGCTTCTGAAGCTCAAAGTGAAGCCTCTGTGGAGAATCACCCTCCTAGAGCAAATGCCCTGTCTGCATCCTCTTGCTACGAGTCAGCAGAGCCCTCTTACTCATCCCTAGCTTCTGCCCCCTTACTCTTGAGTAACAAAGAGAGTAATACTAATCCTGCTATGTCTTTTGGCCGTCCTTATTCTCTGCATGATGTCCAGACCAGGGACATCCCGTCAGCTAGGAAGCCTTACTTAAATGCTGAGCATCATTCCACTGACCCACGCACAGGCTGGCGCAGTGATGTACGTGTTCCAGCTTCTTCCTCAAGGAGAAATGCAGGTATTTCTCAACTTGAGATGCGCAAAGGCTCACTGTTGCCCCCTATGGACAGAGACCAGGAAGGTAGAAAGCATGCTGGTGACCATTATCCTCTGTGTGATGTCCAGACCAGGGACATCTCATTAGGTACCACAGTTAGGAAGCCTTGTATGAACGCTGAGCATCATTCCACTGACCCACGCACAGGCTGGCACAGTGATGTACATGCTCCAGCTACTTCCTCAAGAGGAAATGCAGAAATTTCCCAACTTGAGATGCACAAAGGCTCACTGTTGCCCCCTATGCACACAGAGCAGGTCGGCAGGAGGCATGCTGATGTACACCACCGGCAGAACGTACAGACAAGGGACGTCTCACCAGATAGAGCAGATAACAGGCCTTACTTAAACGCTGAGCATCATTCCACTGACCCACGCACAGGCTGGCACAGTGACGTACATGCTACAGCTTTTTCCTCAAGGAGAAATACAGATATTTCTCAACTTGAGATGCATAAAGGCTCATTACTGCCACCTAGGCACAGAGAGACAGGAGGCAGTAGGCATCCCATTGACCATGAGTTACACCACTTGGATAGTGAAGGTCCACCTTCCTATTCTAATAGACATGTCCTTGAACATTTCCCTCGGTTAAAGCTGCTAGATTCACTAGCCAAGGACATGGAGCCATTCAACCCAGCAAGTCCAAACTACCATGTTGAAGACTACCTCAAGGAAATTGAGCGTAGCCTCTCAGACTTGCCCTATGCAACAGAACGAGAGAAAGTGAAGCTAATTTGGAAAACCACCTCTAGATCAGTTCACACGTTCATAGAGTCACAGCCGTTTTCCATTAGGGACAGTTACACTCAGCTTTGCAAAGCCCTCGCTGAGGAGTATTCCCCTTTCTTTGACGAAGCGTCAGCATTCATGTCAGCCATTAACATTAAGCACAAGCGTTCAGAGCATCCCAGAGACTACTTTAATCGCTTGAAACAAACATTTTTCCAGGGAAGAAATGGACCCGGTCTCACAGAAGACCGAACCTTCAAATCCCTATTTTTGCACAATCTCCACCCTTGTGTGAGAACCCATGTCACACTTTTAGCACGCCAAGGTGACCTGTCGATGCGTGAGATCAGAAAGACCACGCAGACAGTTTGGGAGACTGTTGTGCAGCCCAGTATGCCTGAAGGAGACTCCAAAGAGCTCCAAGATCCTCCCTATGATTTCCCTGTAAATTCAGACACTGTTCTTTCTGCAGGCCTCTCTCACTTCTCTCGCCACAGGGACAGAGCCAAGAGGTGGAAAGAGAGACAGAACCAGTGGAAGGGGGGACAGCCATAGATAAGGATCAGTTAGTGGACCTCCAGCCTGAGCCAGGGGGGAGGTAGAACTGACTTTATACGAAGCTACATGTAAACCTTCAGCCTGTAAACATGTAGCTATGTTTCCAGATCTCTAACCCTTTAAAGGGAGATGTTCCTGGCATCATCTCCGCTCACAGTTCTGTAGTTTCAATGCAGTAGGTTCTCTACTAAGGGGGGTGTACCCGGCGTTACCTCCTAACTTCTACATTTTACCCCTCACACAGATCTTTTTCTCTCCTCTACCAGTATAGCAAGTGTGAGATACTTAAATACTTGTCTATCACAGGATAGGATGAGGCATTACACCTCAGTTAAACCCCCATTTACATTTTACTAGATCTCACAAGAAGCCACACTCTAACTGGACATTAACCCAAATGTTTTAGTCCAGCAAGATCTTTCCTTTAAAGCATTGTTAGGTTTGTTCCAGCCAACAGACTAAAACCAACATGTGCTAACTCCACACCTTTCTCCATGCCTGATGTATTTCCTCTTTTCCATCAAAGGCAATTAATCCTGCATGTGACCTTGTTTTCTTATTGTAAAGCCAAGAGAAATCTAAGCCATGCATTAGTATCCTTTCATTGTTTTTCTTGATTTGGTTAACCTTAGTTACTGTTCAAGAACTGCCCAGTAGTGAACTTGTTGCCCAGATGTGTCTCTACAGCGTCTCCCAGCCATCTCATGGATTATGCTATGAGCGGGATGGACAACTTGACTCATGGAATTGATCACCTTCCAGTGGATGCTACAGGGAACATGGACTGCATGGATAACCTTTTGTGCTCTTCAGGACTGTGACATCAGCCCCAGTCTGAAGACCAAGGGGGGAATGTAGGTACCATGCTAAACCAGCAGGTGGCAGTACCACTGGCAACACATGGAACAAGCTTGCTTTGACGGAAGTAAGGGTGTGTCTACAGTTCAGGTGTTTAAATACCCTGAACAGCCATTCATCTCTCTCTCTCTGGTTTGACCGACACATAGGTTAGACCTATTAAAGAGAGGCTCTGTAATATCTCCCCCTCTCTCTGGTTTGACCGATACATAGGTTAGACCTATTAAAGAGAGGCTCCGCCACTCCTCTCTCTCCGGTTTTCTCTGAGAGCACGCGAACTTTCATACGACTAACAGCAAACAGCTGAAAGTCGTATTACTTAATTAACGAGCCCGAGTTACGGTGTAATCTAACCAGCAACTGATCAACGGTACCGCGACAACAGATTCACCTAACTACTTCAATCAAGCTTGCTAACGCGGCCACACGGACTGAAACAAAGGCGATCAATTCCCTGTTGTTAAACCGTGAACGAGACTCGCGTTCCTGGACGATTCCCCAGCACACCTGGACGACGTCGTTTAATCAACGAGGAGCCTGCGGTGGAAATTCCCTCCTAATTCCAGGAGAATTCAGGGAGGACGACAAAACCCCAAATCCTCAACACGTGAGACTCTTACCGCTGGGCATAGTTCATCAAAGGGCATAGTTATTTGAACTACAGAGTTAACTAAGTTTTTTTGTTAATACATTCTGAATGTTTGTGTTTAACTTTATTTTCATAAACTTCGTTAAGATTTGTACACACAAGTTCTCCACCTGGCATGCAATCTCCATGTTTTATCTTCTGAATATTTGACAACTTGTAGTCTCCATTCTCAGACACACTACATTAATTTTTAGTTAGTAAGCCAGCGCCATTACTCTTTGTTCTGACCACGTTGGAATAAACCAGCTGAGCTCATTAACATAGTCGCGCTGCTCTACTGTTTAAAGTCGGCGCCATTTTAGTTGCTTTGTTCTCCATAGGAGAACTGAGATTACAACTCCGCCTCCTCACACGCGCACAAGCGCGCACACTTACTCCTCCCCTTTTTTTACACACACACACACACACACACACACACACACTAGATGCTGAGTCTTCACTGTAAATATACTGATCCATGTTGATGCTCTTTGTGTTTTAGAATAGTTGGTTTTAAATAAATGTATCATTTATTTTCACCAAATTGTCTGTGTTGATGTCATTCAAAAGTGGTTGTTGCCAAAACCTCCAAAGAATTCATTGTTAAATCCTTCAGATACCAAACCATTCATTACCTTTAGTTGATAACTAAACTTGTGGTTCTGGTATAATTAGAATATGAGACTGATTCTAAATTAATGAGACTGATTAATAATTAAGGTAAAACAAATTATATCTACTTTAAAGGATTAGTAGGTGAAACCCCTACATAATTGGTGCCCCTGCGTGAGGGAGATTTCTGGCTCAACCATATTTGTTTGATATCGACCATATTTTCATATCACAGGCTTTCAAGCCATTAGAATAGGACCATCTCCAAATTCGCCAGAAGAGGGCGCCAGAGCGCTTCCTAAGTCTTCCTATAGAGGAAAGCTAATTCTTGGTAACTTTAGTTTGGTGATATCTTGTTCTAATTTGTTTACCATTTGGTTACTATTCACATTGAGCAATCAACTGAAGATCAGTATATTTATTTTACTCATTTAATCTCTGATTACTTCAATAGTAACTCGGTTGCTTTAACTTGTGTGGCATCCCACTGATTTCCCCTGTACTGCAGAAGTATTGGGATAATTATTTAGCACCGTTATCAGATTTCACAGTCTTTGTATAACTTCACTATTGCAGTCTTTGGTCCAGTGTGCTAGTGTTTCGTTTCAGAGACCGTAATCACCTTTTGCACAATTCTTTTTATCCCAGTTTCAATTTGGCTTGCCTATCTAGGTATTACCCTTTTACCGGCCCACACTTGCCAGACACAGGATCGCGGCACATTAACTAAGCCAGATTGTACTAAAGCTGATTTGATTTTGCCCCTTTTTGAAAGTCTATAGGTGCACTTAGAGAGACTAACCATGGCTTTTCTAAAGCAGAATACTTGTCCATCTCTGGTTGTTCAGCTCCTTCAGATGCTTGAACCAGGTAGAAAGGAAGTTGACAAACCTCTAAAGGACTCCTTTGAGGAGACCCCTACCGTTCCAGATGTAGTTTTTAAAATGTTCCTTCTATGTCAGCAGCAGGCTCGCTTAGAAGTAGAGGCACTACGCAAGGAAAATAGACTCCTCAAACAGGATACTGCTAAGCTCAGTTCTGAGGTTGAGAGCCTTCGCCACAACCTCCAACTGACCACTCATGCGCTGAATGACGTGCTCACCGTAAGTGAACGTCACACGGGCTTAACAGAAACTGCCCGCCTCCAAAGGGAGAGTGAGCTTGCCCGTGCAAGAGCGCAAGATTTCCTTGCAACTAGATCTGGCACCTCTAGACCTTCTTTATTAGTTACAGTAGAAAGCCAATATAGTCAGCACTCCACAGGTGATGATACACCTGTCGTACGTCCTAAGGCCCCGGCTCCAGTCCCCATGAGTCTTAGGTTAGATGTAACTAGTTCTTCCTCAGAGTATCCATATGATACTACTGACTGTTCAGCTTCTGAAGCTCAAAGTGAAGCCTCTGTGGAGAATCACCCTCCTAGAGCAAATGCCCTGTCTGCATCCTCTTGCTACGAGTCAGCAGAGCCCTCTTACTCATCCCTAGCTTCTGCCCCCTTACTCTTGAGTAACAAAGAGAGTAATACTAATCCTGCTATGTCTTTTGGCCGTCCTTATTCTCTGCATGATGTCCAGACCAGGGACATCCCGTCAGCTAGGAAGCCTTACTTAAATGCTGAGCATCATTCCACTGACCCACGCACAGGCTGGCGCAGTGATGTACGTGTTCCAGCTTCTTCCTCAAGGAGAAATGCAGGTATTTCTCAACTTGAGATGCGCAAAGGCTCACTGTTGCCCCCTATGGACAGAGACCAGGAAGGTAGAAAGCATGCTGGTGACCATTATCCTCTGTGTGATGTCCAGACCAGGGACATCTCATTAGGTACCACAGTTAGGAAGCCTTGTATGAACGCTGAGCATCATTCCACTGACCCACGCACAGGCTGGCACAGTGATGTACATGCTCCAGCTACTTCCTCAAGAGGAAATGCAGAAATTTCCCAACTTGAGATGCACAAAGGCTCACTGTTGCCCCCTATGCACACAGAGCAGGTCGGCAGGAGGCATGCTGATGTACACCACCGGCAGAACGTACAGACAAGGGACGTCTCACCAGATAGAGCAGATAACAGGCCTTACTTAAACGCTGAGCATCATTCCACTGACCCACGCACAGGCTGGCACAGTGACGTACATGCTACAGCTTTTTCCTCAAGGAGAAATACAGATATTTCTCAACTTGAGATGCATAAAGGCTCATTACTGCCACCTAGGCACAGAGAGACAGGAGGCAGTAGGCATCCCATTGACCATGAGTTACACCACTTGGATAGTGAAGGTCCACCTTCCTATTCTAATAGACATGTCCTTGAACATTTCCCTCGGTTAAAGCTGCTAGATTCACTAGCCAAGGACATGGAGCCATTCAACCCAGCAAGTCCAAACTACCATGTTGAAGACTACCTCAAGGAAATTGAGCGTAGCCTCTCAGACTTGCCCTATGCAACAGAACGAGAGAAAGTGAAGCTAATTTGGAAAACCACCTCTAGATCAGTTCACACGTTCATAGAGTCACAGCCGTTTTCCATTAGGGACAGTTACACTCAGCTTTGCAAAGCCCTCGCTGAGGAGTATTCCCCTTTCTTTGACGAAGCGTCAGCATTCATGTCAGCCATTAACATTAAGCACAAGCGTTCAGAGCATCCCAGAGACTACTTTAATCGCTTGAAACAAACATTTTTCCAGGGAAGAAATGGACCCGGTCTCACAGAAGACCGAACCTTCAAATCCCTATTTTTGCACAATCTCCACCCTTGTGTGAGAACCCATGTCACACTTTTAGCACGCCAAGGTGACCTGTCGATGCGTGAGATCAGAAAGACCACGCAGACAGTTTGGGAGACTGTTGTGCAGCCCAGTATGCCTGAAGGAGACTCCAAAGAGCTCCAAGATCCTCCCTATGATTTCCCTGTAAATTCAGACACTGTTCTTTCTGCAGGCCTCTCTCACTTCTCTCGCCACAGGGACAGAGCCAAGAGGTGGAAAGAGAGACAGAACCAGTGGAAGGGGGGACAGCCATAGATAAGGATCAGTTAGTGGACCTCCAGCCTGAGCCAGGGGGGAGGTAGAACTGACTTTATACGAAGCTACATGTAAACCTTCAGCCTGTAAACATGTAGCTATGTTTCCAGATCTCTAACCCTTTAAAGGGAGATGTTCCTGGCATCATCTCCGCTCACAGTTCTGTAGTTTCAATGCAGTAGGTTCTCTACTAAGGGGGGTGTACCCGGCGTTACCTCCTAACTTCTACATTTTACCCCTCACACAGATCTTTTTCTCTCCTCTACCAGTATAGCAAGTGTGAGATACTTAAATACTTGTCTATCACAGGATAGGATGAGGCATTACACCTCAGTTAAACCCCCATTTACATTTTACTAGATCTCACAAGAAGCCACACTCTAACTGGACATTAACCCAAATGTTTTAGTCCAGCAAGATCTTTCCTTTAAAGCATTGTTAGGTTTGTTCCAGCCAACAGACTAAAACCAACATGTGCTAACTCCACACCTTTCTCCATGCCTGATGTATTTCCTCTTTTCCATCAAAGGCAATTAATCCTGCATGTGACCTTGTTTTCTTATTGTAAAGCCAAGAGAAATCTAAGCCATGCATTAGTATCCTTTCATTGTTTTTCTTGATTTGGTTAACCTTAGTTACTGTTCAAGAACTGCCCAGTAGTGAACTTGTTGCCCAGATGTGTCTCTACAGCGTCTCCCAGCCATCTCATGGATTATGCTATGAGCGGGATGGACAACTTGACTCATGGAATTGATCACCTTCCAGTGGATGCTACAGGGAACATGGACTGCATGGATAACCTTTTGTGCTCTTCAGGACTGTGACATCAGCCCCAGTCTGAAGACCAAGGGGGGAATGTAGGTACCATGCTAAACCAGCAGGTGGCAGTACCACTGGCAACACATGGAACAAGCTTGCTTTGACGGAAGTAAGGGTGTGTCTACAGTTCAGGTGTTTAAATACCCTGAACAGCCATTCATCTCTCTCTCTCTGGTTTGACCGACACATAGGTTAGACCTATTAAAGAGAGGCTCTGTAATATCTCCCCCTCTCTCTGGTTTGACCGATACATAGGTTAGACCTATTAAAGAGAGGCTCCGCCACTCCTCTCTCTCCGGTTTTCTCTGAGAGCACGCGAACTTTCATACGACTAACAGCAAACAGCTGAAAGTCGTATTACTTAATTAACGAGCCCGAGTTACGGTGTAATCTAACCAGCAACTGATCAACGGTACCGCGACAACAGATTCACCTAACTACTTCAATCAAGCTTGCTAACGCGGCCACACGGACTGAAACAAAGGCGATCAATTCCCTGTTGTTAAACCGTGAACGAGACTCGCGTTCCTGGACGATTCCCCAGCACACCTGGACGACGTCGTTTAATCAACGAGGAGCCTGCGGTGGAAATTCCCTCCTAATTCCAGGAGAATTCAGGGAGGACGACAAAACCCCAAATCCTCAACACGTGAGACTCTTACCGCTGGGCATAGTTCATCAAAGGGCATAGTTATTTGAACTACAGAGTTAACTAAGTTTTTTTGTTAATACATTCTGAATGTTTGTGTTTAACTTTATTTTCATAAACTTCGTTAAGATTTGTACACACAAGTTCTCCACCTGGCATGCAATCTCCATGTTTTATCTTCTGAATATTTGACAACTTGTAGTCTCCATTCTCAGACACACTACATTAATTTTTAGTTAGTAAGCCAGCGCCATTACTCTTTGTTCTGACCACGTTGGAATAAACCAGCTGAGCTCATTAACATAGTCGCGCTGCTCTACTGTTTAAAGTCGGCGCCATTTTAGTTGCTTTGTTCTCCATAGGAGAACTGAGATTACAACTCCGCCTCCTCACACGCGCACAAGCGCGCACACTTACTCCTCCCCTTTTTTTACACACACACACACACACACACACACACACTAGATGCTGAGTCTTCACTGTAAATATACTGATCCATGTTGATGCTCTTTGTGTTTTAGAATAGTTGGTTTTAAATAAATGTATCATTTATTTTCACCAAATTGTCTGTGTTGATGTCATTCAAAAGTGGTTGTTGCCAAAACCTCCAAAGAATTCATTGTTAAATCCTTCAGATACCAAACCATTCATTACCTTTAGTTGATAACTAAACTTGTGGTTCTGGTATAATTAGAATATGAGACTGATTCTAAATTAATGAGACTGATTAATAATTAAGGTAAAACAAATTATATCTACTTTAAAGGATTAGTAGGTGAAACCCCTACACCTGTAATGAAAAGGTCTCGAAGTCCACTTATCACATTCATTCCAATGATGCCAGAGAGCCCCTTCATGCTACATCTGGACTGGTGTCTGTTAGCACAAACACACACTTCCCATAAAGCGTCCTCCCCATGCACTCAATGTCTGCCTCCAGGCATCCAAGAACAGGTATGTCTAACCCATTTGCGGCGGTAAGCTTTACCCAGCTAGCTGATGACAGCATCAGTTCCTCTCCTTCAAAATGTCGTTTGAAGTGAGACTCTGTTATTGTAGTAACCTCTGATCCAGTGTCTAAGAGGCAGTTTGTCTTCACACCAGCTATCTTAACTTCAATGGTTAAGCAGTCCCCAAATGCATTTTCTCTAAGCGTGCTAGGCACTTCCTGTGAGACTGTCTTACCTGTCCTACTCCAGACTACTGAAGAGTCTTGACTGTTCTGTCTAACTTGCGGGCTCCTGACTGCAGCTTCACCTGTTGCTTCCCCCTGTTTAGGTTGGGCAGCATGATTTTTTACTTCTTCGCTACGGGGGCAGTAACGACTGGTATGGCCTGGCTCTCTGCATGTATAGCAAACATACCTTCCTTCGCTATCTTTCAGAGGCAGCTTCCTTGGCCTCTTTTGCTGAAGCTTTGCTTTCTCTTGGCTGTGAACAACTTCGTACAACTCTTCCTGACGTGCAGCTATCTTTTCTATAGCCTCATGTAGCATCTCAAGAGTTAGTGTTGGGGAAGCACCTGCAGTTGCAGCAGCAGCATTCACAACGCCTCTAGAACGGGAGCTACTCCTTGTGCCACTTGATGCTGGCACCTCCTCCTCCTCAGACCAGGTAATAGCGGCTTGCATCAGTTGGGCAAAAGTTAAATCTTCCTCGTCCTTTACCCTCCTTTTCATCTCACGCCTCAAGAAGTCATCCCTTAAGCCCAGTACCAGTTGTTCTTTGAGCACAGCATCAGCATCAGGTACACGCTTGGAATCCCTACTGAGGACTCGACTAAGCTTCTCTTGCAGATCGTATGCGTAAGAGCGGATAGTCTCACCAGGCATCTGTATCCGATCATAGAACTCCTTCAGTCTTGTGCCTATAGGCACCTTGTCCCCATAAGCTTTCAAAAGGGTGGAGAATATTTCATCAACACTCTCCTCCTCTCCTTTCAGCATAAACTTCACTGTCATTTTGGCTTCATCCTTTAATTGCTGCCTGACTAGTTCAATACAATCCTCATCTGTAACCTTCATGACTTTAAATGCAGACTTCATCGCTGCCACCCATTCCTCAATGCTCATGTCACCTGGCTTTGTCAAGCTCCCACTAAACTCTGGCAACTTGCGATCCCGAGGGATATACACAGCAGTTGGACTCCTCTGGGCAGCAACTTGCTGATCTATAACAGCCTTGGCCAGGGAGAGTGCCTCTCTCTGCTCCTCTCTAGCTTGCTGCAAAGCTCCAGACTGCTCAGCCAGCCTTCGCTGCATCTCCTCAAACTCTCTCTTTAACTGTTCCAGCTCAGCCATCTTAAGATTGACAGATCTGTAACCAACAGCTGCAGCCTACCTGAAATGCACCTACTGACTATCCGGTTCGTGACGCCAATTGTAACGGGGTGTCAAGCCCCGTTTTTTGGGGGTAGTAGCAGCAACCTCACCTTGAACGACGGGAGAGCAGAAGGATCTGGGTCCCCACCCTCCAGTACAATTAGCCTCAGTGCTTATTTGTTTAAGTATGGATAGCCTGCCCTGTTCTACACTATGGCTTCTAACTTCCCCAATAAATAGATGTAAGGTGAGCCACTGCCTGAAATGGTGAGGTGGGCTTCGGTAGACCCTGACACGGTGGCGGCCCGAAGGATTGGTGTTAACCACACTGTGAATGGCTACAGGTTTGTTAACCCCCCTTTCCCCCTCCCTAGATCAGGACAGGACAGGTGAGACGCCCCCACTCCAAGGTAGGTATATCAGTAACACAGTAAATACCCTGTTGGGCATCCAACACATACACACAATATAACTCAAACAGTGACTATACTTAAACAACTATAATTTGAACAATTATTAACATAGTTTATTCATTTAAAACATATATAAATCTGGGTGTTCCTCTGGAATTAAATGAAACAAATGACAACGACAGCAGTAAATAATCCACAATATTATTTCTGCACTCCCACTCTGGGTGTATTTGGCAGTCCACGGTTTGAGAGAAAGAGTCTACGAACGGTCACGTGGATCTCAGTCTCTGATCACAGTCTCTGATCACGAGGCAAAATACTCTTTCTTAACGTAGCCTCATAAATAAAATACCCAGGAAAGACAAACAAATACAAAATAAATCACTTCCCTTCAACTGAGGAGGCGAACTGCTGAGAGGATGTCGTCTGGATGGCAGGGTACACGGCAACAGTCTGACACGGAGAAACAGTCTCTGAAGACCAGGAACACGCTGAGTCTCTGTGTGGCGCTTCCCCACTGCCGCCGGACGGTAGACGCGGTCGCAATCCCTCGCGTTGTGCGTGAACACAGCTCCCGCTCAACCTGCAGCTAACGCCAGCCCAAACGCGCGCACACGGACACGCAGGAAAGTGCACAAAAAACAAACCAGCAGCCTTCCCCCGCGGCAACGCCGTATCCTCCGCCACATGCACGTTGCAGAAAGGGCCTCACGCGCTCTTCTTGCTACACGAAGGTGGGCACGTCCGCCATTTCGTGCGCTACGCAACAGCTGAATTTTCCCCGAGACCAGTCCTGACTCAATACGCACCGGAGTCTAGTTTAAAGAGCCCTCAGACCTGCTCGTCTCGCTCTGAACGCTGGTGCTCACGAAGACAGACTTTCTCTCGTTTGAAAACACATAAATACTCGTTTGTTCTCTCTATATGGCTGGAGAGCAAGCATACACGTTTACTGCTCTTAACCCACCGTTCGCTTTTTGATTTCCTTGACCCGCCCCCAAAGCGATACTGGGACCTCACATTCATCTTCGGACAATACTTTTAACCCTTGCATGCCCCGGTACACACAGTACATTGTTGGAGATTGCAGAAAAGTAACTAAAGCATCATAAATATTTGTGTACTCCACACATGGCCTAGTGGTAGGGAACTGGTCTTGTGACCGGAGGGTCGTGGGTTCGATTCCCAGACCTGAGGCCATGACTGAGGTGCCCTTGAGCAAGGCACCTAACCCCAACTGCTCCCCGGGCGCGGGGCTAGGGCTGCCCACCGCTCTGGGCACGTGTGATCCACAGCCCCCTAGTAATCACTAGTGTGTGTGTGTGTGTGTTCTAACTGCACAGATCGGTTAAAAGCGGAGGACAAATTTCGATTGCGGTGTAAAAATCACAATTGACAAAATACGGCACATTTTTTTAGATACACAGTTTGACTATAGATCTCATTGGTTATTTGTATCCTGTTGTAGAATAGCCGAACGGCGTTTGCAAAAACTGAAAAACAGAACCGGAAGTTCCACCATACCATATTTATTTTAGTCCACGTGCAGAGTGCCTTGGCATTCCACCAACAGTAATAATAAAGAATGCACAAAAACAAAACCAAAAACAAAAAAACAAATTAACCTAACTAATCAAACTCAATTGATACATTACAACCAGGCCCTCACGCCTCTGCATTCCCAGACAGCTCCCCCCCTCTTCTCAGAGTTCTGCTCTTAAACATTTAATCTTGGATTACACCACTGACCGGCACGCCCGCAGGGAAGGTTTAAAATGCACAGGTTATAATTACCTTTCCTAGTTTATATTAAATCAAACATTTTAATATATATGCAATAGTTGACTATGAGTATAAAACCTTTTATCATCAGACATTCAAGTTGGAATGACCTTTTAAAACTAGACCCCTCAAAGCAGGTTCTCTCTCTCCCCGGCTCAAACATCCGAAATGGCATGGTCCACTTGCCACACAACCTCCTCCAAAACTACAAAACCCCACAAACCCCTGGGCTCAGGTCCTTTGACCTGCCAGAGACTGCCAACATGGTATGACCAACAGGTAAGCCGAACCATTTTCCTAAACACACTATAAACAGTCAAAAATACATGGAATGATTGTTATAATGTACACCATCAGTTGGCCACCCTGAATGGTGCAAAATAATCCCAGCAGTTTATTGTGTTTCAGAGTTCTGACAAGGTCCACCTGCAGTCCTGTGGGTCTGCAGTCCTGTGGGTTTCAATAAAAAGAGTCTTTAAAACAGAGGTTGTCTTGTGGTTCATTCTTCAAACAGTGAAACATGGAACGGACGTGAGCTCCGTTACATATCCACAAGCCAGTTTGGCAAAACTCAAAACAAAGCTTGCCACCCATAAACTGGTTTTATGCATTAGTGAAAGGTTTGCACAACTCTTTCTTCAAATTGGTCAGCCCTGACACGTTGTAGCTCACAGCACAGCACCAAACAACCATGGAAGGCGGGACAGCTTGTATCCACATGGCTGCTGGGGCTCCGGCCTCGGTCAGTCCCCTGGGGCCCCAGATGTGTGTTCTGTCTCTTCTGCACCACCCTCATCCCTCTCTCCCCCCCGCCTCCCGCTAGGGTCTCCTCCATCTCCACCCCCAGCACTCCGCTCACAGGCATCTCTTCTTCACCACTGCCGTCATCATCCTCGTCTTCGTCAGGTGTCTCTGCATACTCTCCATCAGGCTTCACGACTGCAGTTTCCACACCATTACCTGCTGGTGAGGGATCTGTTGGAAAGAGAATTATTCTAACTTAGAATTAGTTACGGTTTCTCATTAGGTTTAGTGTGATCTTGGGGCCTTGACCCCCACTTCCTTGTCTAAGATGCTAAGCTGAGGGAGTCACTCTGACAAGCTCCCTCGTATGGCCATGGGCTCTTGCACCCCACACCTGTGTTTTACTCACACTAACACAAGGCCTACTTCCACTAATGCACGCACCAGTGTCACCAGTGCTTAATTTGTAAATCAAACAATGCCGGAACGCAAACAGCAGCATGAGACAAGGGGTCACTGAGGCCAACAATGTCACCGGATCGCATACAAAACATCCGAAATGGCATGGTCCACTTGCCACACAACCTCCTCCAAAACTACAAAACCCCACAAACCCCTGGGCTCAGGTCCTTTGACCTGCCAGAGACTGCCAACATGGTATGACCAACAGGTAAGCCGAACCATTTTCCTAAACACACTATAAACAGTCAAAAATACATGGAATGATTGTTATAATGTACACCATCAGTTGGCCACCCTGAATGGTGCAAAATAATCCCAGCAGTTTATTGTGTTTCAGAGTTCTGACAAGGTCCACCTGCAGTCCTGTGGGTCTGCAGTCCTGTGGGTTTCAATAAAAAGAGTCTTTAAAACAGAGGTTGTCTTGTGGTTCATTCTTCAAACAGTGAAACATGGAACGGACGTGAGCTCCGTTACATATCCACAAGCCAGTTTGGCAAAACTCAAAACAAAGCTTGCCACCCATAAACTGGTTTTATGCATTAGTGAAAGGTTTGCACAACTCTTTCTTCAAATTGGTCAGCCCTGACACGTTGTAGCTCACAGCACAGCACCAAACAACCATGGAAGGCGGGACAGCTTGTATCCACATGGCTGCTGGGGCTCCGGCCTCGGTCAGTCCCCTGGGGCCCCAGATGTGTGTTCTGTCTCTTCTGCACCACCCTCATCCCTCTCTCCCCCCGCCTCCCGCTAGGGTCTCCTCCATCTCCACCCCCAGCACTCCGCTCACAGGCATCTCTTCTTCACCACTGCCGTCATCATCCTCGTCTTCGTCAGGTGTCTCTGCATACTCTCCATCAGGCTTCACGACTGCAGTTTCCACACCATTACCTGCTGGTGAGGGATCTGTTGGAAAGAGAATTATTCTAACTTAGAATTAGTTACGGTTTCTCATTAGGTTTAGTGTGATCTTGGGGCCTTGACCCCCACTTCCTTGTCTAAGATGCTAAGCTGAGGGAGTCACTCTGACAAGCTCCCTCGTATGGCCATGGGCTCTTGCACCCCACACCTGTGTTTTACTCACACTAACACAAGGCCTACTTCCACTAATGCACGCACCAGTGTCACCAGTGCTTAATTTGTAAATCAAACAATGCCGGAACGCAAACAGCAGCATGAGACAAGGGGTCACTGAGGCCAACAATGTCACCGGATCGCACACAAAACATCCGAAATGGCATGGTCCACTTGCCACACAACCTCCTCCAAAACTACAAAACCCCACAAACCCCTGGGCTCAGGTCCTTTGACCTGCCAGAGACTGCCAACATGGTATGACCAACAGGTAAGCCGAACCATTTTCCTAAACACACTATAAACAGTCAAAAATACATGGAATGATTGTTATAATGTACACCATCAGTTGGCCACCCTGAATGGTGCAAAATAATCCCAGCAGTTTATTGTGTTTCAGAGTTCTGACAAGGTCCACCTGCAGTCCTGTGGGTCTGCAGTCCTGTGGGTTTCAATAAAAAGAGTCTTTAAAACAGAGGTTGTCTTGTGGTTCATTCTTCAAACAGTGAAACATGGAACGGACGTGAGCTCCGTTACATATCCACAAGCCAGTTTGGCAAAACTCAAAACAAAGCTTGCCACCCATAAACTGGTTTTATGCATTAGTGAAAGGTTTGCACAACTCTTTCTTCAAATTGGTCAGCCCTGACACGTTGTAGCTCACAGCACAGCACCAAACAACCATGGAAGGCGGGACAGCTTGTATCCACATGGCTGCTGGGGCTCCGGCCTCGGTCAGTCCCCTGGGGCCCCAGATGTGTGTTCTGTCTCTTCTGCACCACCCTCATCCCTCTCTCCCCCCCGCCTCCCGCTAGGGTCTCCTCCATCTCCACCCCCAGCACTCCGCTCACAGGCATCTCTTCTTCACCACTGCCGTCATCATCCTCGTCTTCGTCAGGTGTCTCTGCATACTCTCCATCAGGCTTCACGACTGTAGTTTCCACACCATTACCTGCTGGTGAGGAATCTGTTGGAAAGAGAATTATTCTAACTTAGAATTAGTTACGGTTTCTCATTAGGTTTAGTGTGATCTTGGGGCCTTGACCCCCACTTCCTTGTCTAAGATGCTAAGCTGAGGGAGTCACTCTGACAAGCTCCCTCGTATGGCCATGGGCTCTTGCACCCCACACCTGTGTTTTACTCACACTAACACAAGGCCTACTTCCACTAATGCACGCACCAGTGTCACCAGTGCTTAATTTGTAAATCAAACAATGCCGGAACGCAAACAGCAGCATGAGACAAGGGGTCACTGAGGCCAACAATGTCACCGGATCGCACACAAAACATCCGAAATGGCATGGTCCACTTGCCACACAACCTCCTCCAAAACTACAAAACCCCACAAACCCCTGGGCTCAGGTCCTTTGACCTGCCAGAGACTGCCAACATGGTATGACCAACAGGTAAGCCGAACCATTTTCCTAAACACACTATAAACAGTCAAAAATACATGGAATGATTGTTATAATGTACACCATCAGTTGGCCACCCTGAATGGTGCAAAATAATCCCAGCAGTTTATTGTGTTTCAGAGTTCTGACAAGGTCCACCTGCAGTCCTGTGGGTCTGCAGTCCTGTGGGTTTCAATAAAAAGAGTCTTTAAAACAGAGGTTGTCTTGTGGTTCATTCTTCAAACAGTGAAACATGGAACGGACGTGAGCTCCGTTACATATCCACAAGCCAGTTTGGCAAAACTCAAAACAAAGCTTGCCACCCATAAACTGGTTTTATGCATTAGTGAAAGGTTTGCACAACTCTTTCTTCAAATTGGTCAGCCCTGACACGTTGTAGCTCACAGCACAGCACCAAACAACCATGGAAGGCGGGACAGCTTGTATCCACATGGCTGCTGGGGCTCCGGCCTCGGTCAGTCCCCTGGGGCCCCAGATGTGTGTTCTGTCTCTTCTGCACCACCCTCATCCCTCTCTCCCCCCGCCTCCCGCTAGGGTCTCCTCCATCTCCACCCCCAGCACTCCGCTCACAGGCATCTCTTCTTCACCACTGCCGTCATCATCCTCGTCTTCGTCAGGTGTCTCTGCATACTCTCCATCAGGCTTCACGACTGCAGTTTCCACACCATTACCTGCTGGTGAGGGATCTGTTGGAAAGAGAATTATTCTAACTTAGAATTAGTTACGGTTTCTCATTAGGTTTAGTGTGATCTTGGGGCCTTGACCCCCACTTCCTTGTCTAAGATGCTAAGCTGAGGGAGTCACTCTGACAAGCTCCCTCGTATGGCCATGGGCTCTTGCACCCCACACCTGTGTTTTACTCACACTAACACAAGGCCTACTTCCACTAATGCACGCACCAGTGTCACCAGTGCTTAATTTGTAAATCAAACAATGCCGGAACGCAAACAGCAGCATGAGACAAGGGGTCACTGAGGCCAACAATGTCACCGGATCGCACACAAAACATCCGAAATGGCATGGTCCACTTGCCACACAACCTCCTCCAAAACTACAAAACCCCACAAACCCCTGGGCTCAGGTCCTTTGACCTGCCAGAGACTGCCAACATGGTATGACCAACAGGTAAGCCGAACCATTTTCCTAAACACACTATAAACAGTCAAAAATACATGGAATGATTGTTATAATGTACACCATCAGTTGGCCACCCTGAATGGTGCAAAATAATCCCAGCAGTTTATTGTGTTTCAGAGTTCTGACAAGGTCCACCTGCAGTCCTGTGGGTCTGCAGTCCTGTGGGTTTCAATAAAAAGAGTCTTTAAAACAGAGGTTGTCTTGTGGTTCATTCTTCAAACAGTGAAACATGGAACGGACGTGAGCTCCGTTACATATCCACAAGCCAGTTTGGCAAAACTCAAAACAAAGCTTGCCACCCATAAACTGGTTTTATGCATTAGTGAAAGGTTTGCACAACTCTTTCTTCAAATTGGTCAGCCCTGACACGTTGTAGCTCACAGCACAGCACCAAACAACCATGGAAGGCGGGACAGCTTGTATCCACATGGCTGCTGGGGCTCCGGCCTCGGTCAGTCCCCTGGGGCCCCAGATGTGTGTTCTGTCTCTTCTGCACCACCCTCATCCCTCTCTCCCCCCCGCCTCCCGCTAGGGTCTCCTCCATCTCCACCCCCAGCACTCCGCTCACAGGCATCTCTTCTTCACCACTGCCGTCATCATCCTCGTCTTCGTCAGGTGTCTCTGCATACTCTCCATCAGGCTTCACGACTGTAGTTTCCACACCATTACCTGCTGGTGAGGAATCTGTTGGAAAGAGAATTATTCTAACTTAGAATTAGTTACGGTTTCTCATTAGGTTTAGTGTGATCTTGGGGCCTTGACCCCCACTTCCTTGTCTAAGATGCTAAGCTGAGGGAGTCACTCTGACAAGCTCCCTCGTATGGCCATGGGCTCTTGCACCCCACACCTGTGTTTTACTCACACTAACACAAGGCCTACTTCCACTAATGCACGCACCAGTGTCACCAGTGCTTAATTTGTAAATCAAACAATGCCGGAACGCAAACAGCAGCATGAGACAAGGGGTCACTGAGGCCAACAATGTCACCGGATCGCATACAAAACATCCGAAATGGCATGGTCCACTTGCCACACAACCTCCTCCAAAACTACAAAACCCCACAAACCCCTGGGCTCAGGTCCTTTGACCTGCCAGAGACTGCCAACATGGTATGACCAACAGGTAAGCCGAACCATTTTCCTAAACACACTATAAACAGTCAAAAATACATGGAATGATTGTTATAATGTACACCATCAGTTGGCCACCCTGAATGGTGCAAAATAATCCCAGCAGTTTATTGTGTTTCAGAGTTCTGACAAGGTCCACCTGCAGTCCTGTGGGTCTGCAGTCCTGTGGGTTTCAATAAAAAGAGTCTTTAAAACAGAGGTTGTCTTGTGGTTCATTCTTCAAACAGTGAAACATGGAACGGACGTGAGCTCCGTTACATATCCACAAGCCAGTTTGGCAAAACTCAAAACAAAGCTTGCCACCCATAAACTGGTTTTATGCATTAGTGAAAGGTTTGCACAACTCTTTCTTCAAATTGGTCAGCCCTGACACGTTGTAGCTCACAGCACAGCACCAAACAACCATGGAAGGCGGGACAGCTTGTATCCACATGGCTGCTGGGGCTCCGGCCTCGGTCAGTCCCCTGGGGCCCCAGATGTGTGTTCTGTCTCTTCTGCACCACCCTCATCCCTCTCTCCCCCCGCCTCCCGCTAGGGTCTCCTCCATCTCCACCCCCAGCACTCCGCTCACAGGCATCTCTTCTTCACCACTGCCGTCATCATCCTCGTCTTCGTCAGGTGTCTCTGCATACTCTCCATCAGGCTTCACGACTGCAGTTTCCACACCATTACCTGCTGGTGAGGGATCTGTTGGAAAGAGAATTATTCTAACTTAGAATTAGTTACGGTTTCTCATTAGGTTTAGTGTGATCTTGGGGCCTTGACCCCCACTATCTTGTCTAAGATGCTAAGCTGAGGGAGTCACTCTGACAAGCTCCCTCGTATGGCCATGGGCTCTTGCACCCCACACCTGTGTTTTACTCACACTAACACAAGGCCTACTTCCACTAATGCACGCACCAGTGTCACCAGTGCTTAATTTGTAAATCAAACAATGCCGGAACGCAAACAGCAGCATGAGACAAGGGGTCACTGAGGCCAACAATGTCACCGGATCGCACACAAAACATCCGAAATGGCATGGTCCACTTGCCACACAACCTCCTCCAAAACTACAAAACCCCACAAACCCCTGGGCTCAGGTCCTTTGACCTGCCAGAGACTGCCAACATGGTATGACCAACAGGTAAGCCGAACCATTTTCCTAAACACACTATAAACAGTCAAAAATACATGGAATGATTGTTATAATGTACACCATCAGTTGGCCACCCTGAATGGTGCAAAATAATCCCAGCAGTTTATTGTGTTTCAGAGTTCTGACAAGGTCCACCTGCAGTCCTGTGGGTCTGCAGTCCTGTGGGTTTCAATAAAAAGAGTCTTTAAAACAGAGGTTGTCTTGTGGTTCATTCTTCAAACAGTGAAACATGGAACGGACGTGAGCTCCGTTACATATCCACAAGCCAGTTTGGCAAAACTCAAAACAAAGCTTGCCACCCATAAACTGGTTTTATGCATTAGTGAAAGGTTTGCACAACTCTTTCTTCAAATTGGTCAGCCCTGACACGTTGTAGCTCACAGCACAGCACCAAACAACCATGGAAGGCGGGACAGCTTGTATCCACATGGCTGCTGGGGCTCCGGCCTCGGTCAGTCCCCTGGGGCCCCAGATGTGTGTTCTGTCTCTTCTGCACCACCCTCATCCCTCTCTCCCCCCCGCCTCCCGCTAGGGTCTCCTCCATCTCCACCCCCAGCACTCCGCTCACAGGCATCTCTTCTTCACCACTGCCGTCATCATCCTCGTCTTCGTCAGGTGTCTCTGCATACTCTCCATCAGGCTTCACGACTGTAGTTTCCACACCATTACCTGCTGGTGAGGAATCTGTTGGAAAGAGAATTATTCTAACTTAGAATTAGTTACGGTTTCTCATTAGGTTTAGTGTGATCTTGGGGCCTTGACCCCCACTTCCTTGTCTAAGATGCTAAGCTGAGGGAGTCACTCTGACAAGCTCCCTCGTATGGCCATGGGCTCTTGCACCCCACACCTGTGTTTTACTCACACTAACACAAGGCCTACTTCCACTAATGCACGCACCAGTGTCACCAGTGCTTAATTTGTAAATCAAACAATGCCGGAACGCAAACAGCAGCATGAGACAAGGGGTCACTGAGGCCAACAATGTCACCGGATCGCACACAAAACATCCGAAATGGCATGGTCCACTTGCCACACAACCTCCTCCAAAACTACAAAACCCCACAAACCCCTGGGCTCAGGTCCTTTGACCTGCCAGAGACTGCCAACATGGTATGACCAACAGGTAAGCCGAACCATTTTCCTAAACACACTATAAACAGTCAAAAATACATGGAATGATTGTTATAATGTACACCATCAGTTGGCCACCCTGAATGGTGCAAAATAATCCCAGCAGTTTATTGTGTTTCAGAGTTCTGACAAGGTCCACCTGCAGTCCTGTGGGTCTGCAGTCCTGTGGGTTTCAATAAAAAGAGTCTTTAAAACAGAGGTTGTCTTGTGGTTCATTCTTCAAACAGTGAAACATGGAACGGACGTGAGCTCCGTTACATATCCACAAGCCAGTTTGGCAAAACTCAAAACAAAGCTTGCCACCCATAAACTGGTTTTATGCATTAGTGAAAGGTTTGCACAACTCTTTCTTCAAATTGGTCAGCCCTGACACGTTGTAGCTCACAGCACAGCACCAAACAACCATGGAAGGCGGGACAGCTTGTATCCACATGGCTGCTGGGGCTCCGGCCTCGGTCAGTCCCCTGGGGCCCCAGATGTGTGTTCTGTCTCTTCTGCACCACCCTCATCCCTCTCTCCCCCCGCCTCCCGCTAGGGTCTCCTCCATCTCCACCCCCAGCACTCCGCTCACAGGCATCTCTTCTTCACCACTGCCGTCATCATCCTCGTCTTCGTCAGGTGTCTCTGCATACTCTCCATCAGGCTTCACGACTGCAGTTTCCACACCATTACCTGCTGGTGAGGGATCTGTTGGAAAGAGAATTATTCTAACTTAGAATTAGTTACGGTTTCTCATTAGGTTTAGTGTGATCTTGGGGCCTTGACCCCCACTTCCTTGTCTAAGATGCTAAGCTGAGGGAGTCACTCTGACAAGCTCCCTCGTATGGCCATGGGCTCTTGCACCCCACACCTGTGTTTTACTCACACTAACACAAGGCCTACTTCCACTAATGCACGCACCAGTGTCACCAGTGCTTAATTTGTAAATCAAACAATGCCGGAACGCAAACAGCAGCATGAGACAAGGGGTCACTGAGGCCAACAATGTCACCGGATCGCACACAAAACATCCGAAATGGCATGGTCCACTTGCCACACAACCTCCTCCAAAACTACAAAACCCCACAAACCCCTGGGCTCAGGTCCTTTGACCTGCCAGAGACTGCCAACATGGTATGACCAACAGGTAAGCCGAACCATTTTCCTAAACACACTATAAACAGTCAAAAATACATGGAATGATTGTTATAATGTACACCATCAGTTGGCCACCCTGAATGGTGCAAAATAATCCCAGCAGTTTATTGTGTTTCAGAGTTCTGACAAGGTCCACCTGCAGTCCTGTGGGTCTGCAGTCCTGTGGGTTTCAATAAAAAGAGTCTTTAAAACAGAGGTTGTCTTGTGGTTCATTCTTCAAACAGTGAAACATGGAACGGACGTGAGCTCCGTTACATATCCACAAGCCAGTTTGGCAAAACTCAAAACAAAGCTTGCCACCCATAAACTGGTTTTATGCATTAGTGAAAGGTTTGCACAACTCTTTCTTCAAATTGGTCAGCCCTGACACGTTGTAGCTCACAGCACAGCACCAAACAACCATGGAAGGCGGGACAGCTTGTATCCACATGGCTGCTGGGGCTCCGGCCTCGGTCAGTCCCCTGGGGCCCCAGATGTGTGTTCTGTCTCTTCTGCACCACCCTCATCCCTCTCTCCCCCCCGCCTCCCGCTAGGGTCTCCTCCATCTCCACCCCCAGCACTCCGCTCACAGGCATCTCTTCTTCACCACTGCCGTCATCATCCTCGTCTTCGTCAGGTGTCTCTGCATACTCTCCATCAGGCTTCACGACTGTAGTTTCCACACCATTACCTGCTGGTGAGGAATCTGTTGGAAAGAGAATTATTCTAACTTAGAATTAGTTACGGTTTCTCATTAGGTTTAGTGTGATCTTGGGGCCTTGACCCCCACTTCCTTGTCTAAGATGCTAAGCTGAGGGAGTCACTCTGACAAGCTCCCTCGTATGGCCATGGGCTCTTGCACCCCACACCTGTGTTTTACTCACACTAACACAAGGCCTACTTCCACTAATGCACGCACCAGTGTCACCAGTGCTTAATTTGTAAATCAAACAATGCCGGAACGCAAACAGCAGCATGAGACAAGGGGTCACTGAGGCCAACAATGTCACCGGATCGCATACAAAACATCCGAAATGGCATGGTCCACTTGCCACACAACCTCCTCCAAAACTACAAAACCCCACAAACCCCTGGGCTCAGGTCCTTTGACCTGCCAGAGACTGCCAACATGGTATGACCAACAGGTAAGCCGAACCATTTTCCTAAACACACTATAAACAGTCAAAAATACATGGAATGATTGTTATAATGTACACCATCAGTTGGCCACCCTGAATGGTGCAAAATAATCCCAGCAGTTTATTGTGTTTCAGAGTTCTGACAAGGTCCACCTGCAGTCCTGTGGGTCTGCAGTCCTGTGGGTTTCAATAAAAAGAGTCTTTAAAACAGAGGTTGTCTTGTGGTTCATTCTTCAAACAGTGAAACATGGAACGGACGTGAGCTCCGTTACATATCCACAAGCCAGTTTGGCAAAGCTCAAAACAAAGCTTGCCACCCATAAACTGGTTTTATGCATTAGTGAAAGGTTTGCACAACTCTTTCTTCAAATTGGTCAGCCCTGACACGTTGTAGCTCACAGCACAGCACCAAACAACCATGGAAGGCGGGACAGCTTGTATCCACATGGCTGCTGGGGCTCCGGCCTCGGTCAGTCCCCTGGGGCCCCAGATGTGTGTTCTGTCTCTTCTGCACCACCCTCATCCCTCTCTCCCCCCGCCTCCCGCTAGGGTCTCCTCCATCTCCACCCCCAGCACTCCGCTCACAGGCATCTCTTCTTCTTCGCCGGACTACGGTGGAGGGGATCACTATCCGTCATTGGACGACGCTTCCACCGTGGACTACGGGGGGGAGGACTACCCTCCATCGGTGGACGACGCCTCCACCGTGGACTACGGTGGGGAGGACTACCCCCCCTCGGTGGACGACGCCTCCACCGTGTACTACGGTGGGGAGGACTACCCCCCTCGGTGGACGACGCCTCCACCGTGTACTACGGTGGAGAGGGCTACCCCCCGTCGTTAGACGCCGCCTCCACCGTGGGCTACGGTGGAGAAGACTACCCATCGTCCGAGGTCTCCTGGAGCGGAGACGAGGAGAGCCCTCCTCCCTCGGAACTGTCCGTCGAGATCACTAAGGGGAAGTGGACCCCCTCTTCCGATCGCCCCAGTGACAGCGACATGGACTGCACCCGGGGTGGCAGCCCAGAGCGACCCATGGACTGGAGCCAAGGAGAAGAGGGGGAGGACATGGAGACCGGGGTCGACCGTCCACACAGCCCTTTCGGCACGACCGCCAGTGGCTCTGCGTCCGAAGCGTCCTTCAGCCGCGCGGCACACGGCACGTCAGCCGGCCGCGCAGCACACGGCACGTCAGCCGGCCGCGCAGCACACGGCACGTCAGCCGGCCGCGCAGCACACGGCACGTCAGCCGACCGCGCAGCACACGGCACGTCAGCCGACCGCGCAGCACACGGCACGTCAGCCGGCCGCGCAGCACACGGCACGTCAGCCGGCCGCGCAGCACACGGCACGTCAGCCGGCCGCGCAGCTCCCAGCGGAGGGGCTGCAGCCACAGCTGGAGGTGGAACGGTGCCCGCAGCTCCCGATCTCTCGCTCCTCTGGGCTCTCGTCTTGGCGCGTAGCTGGGCGCCTGTTTCATGTTTGTGTGTGCCTGTGTTCGTAAGTCTCCCCGTATATGTGCCTAATCCGTTATTCCCTTTTGTGCCGCTGTGTGTTAGTGTGCCAGTCTGTGTGTTTGTGAATGTCCCGTTGAATGTGTCTAACGTGTTTTCCCCCGTCTTCCCAGGGAGGGTGTTTTAGGGGGTTCGTGGCGGTCCTGCCGTCGGGGGTGACGGCTCTCGGAGGCTCGTAGACCAGCGGCTCCGGACCTGCCCGTCGGTGTAGGTTCGGGGCATTCCAGCTGCGCCGGACGCTCCGGGAGTAGCGAGCCCCTGGTGGCGGGTTCTGTCACGGAACAGCTCCGGACCCCTCCCTGTGGGCGTGTGTCTACGTCGTCTGCGTCTTTCCGTCTGCGTCTGTGGCTCCTCGTGGGTGTGGTTGTCTGCGTGTGTTCATCCGTCTCACCTGTGGCCCGTCTCGTAATCACTCGGGGCTCATGTAGTTTGTCTATTTAATGTGCGTTCGCGCAGTGTCGTGTGCTTGTCGTTGTCTTTAGTTTGCACGTTGCATGTGTGTGTGAAGTTTGTGTTTTCTGTGCGCGTATTGCGCAACGCAACTCGAATAAAGCAGTGACGTTGGCTGCAAAGCAGGATTCGTGTCTCATCCTTGCTCCTACCCGCCACCGTCACACGAACCTAGTAGATGTTAGTGCTTTCTGATACTGGCCAGACAAGTGCTACATATATTTTAGCAATTAATCGTAGTACCTGAGGTCGGAACTAACTGTTGTACAATAATGTTTTTAAATGCAGTTTTTAAAGTAGCTATAGATTTTAAATGTGTTTTTAGAAAGAGCATCGATATATAGTGATTTTTGTGCCTTATTACTGATGTGCAACCAACTCTTAAGCCTTTGGAACTGTTATACATTTGTTTCAAAGAGGCGGGGTCTAGTTAAAAACTTCAAATACTTTGAATGCAAATACATCAAAAACTGATCCATAGAAAGCGAAGTCGGAAAAAGAAAAAAGTGTACAGACTATACTCAAGAACCGAGTGATGTCAAATCAGTTGGTTATAAACACAAGGAAAATGCGAGCGTGGAACGTTTTGAGCATGCTTGCTAAAACTGCACAGGTCTTTCTGCGGTCTTTTAGGCACGTGCATTAGTTCATGGCGCAAACACCAATTTGAAGCTGCGCGCGGTTTATAAATCCCCACGAGACGTCACTGTGAATTAAATGAAAATTTCTATTTACTAGCTAAATGTCCATTAATACACATTGAGGCAATGGTAGCAAACATTTAGGTCAGGAGTGGCCAACCCGCGGCTCTTTGCTTGGTTTTTAATGTGGCTCTTAGGAGAAAGGTTAACAGATTAAAGGTTATTAAATGAACATAGGTATACATTTGTTTGAGAAGACATTCATGCGTAGGGCTGTGTGTGTCTGTCCATGTGTAGAGTGAGGACAGTAAGGAACTGAGTGATCTGGGACTGGGCTACTGGGGAGAGAGAACCCCTTTGTAGGCAGGACTCTAAAATTCAGAAAGAGAGGCCATGCACAGGTGAGAATCTAAACAACATACACAGGGCTTTTAGGGAGTGTGACAGCAGTTCAGTGACACTGTGTTGATGTTTCAATAACGCTAGCTTCCATGCCAAGTGGATGCACTCTTCTTTGGTTAAGCCTGATTAAGGTCTTGCCATTGTGAGCAGGGTTTTGACACTTGCTTTAGTGAAATTTATGCAGGAGACTCATGTTTATAAAGCATTCTTATTAATCTCATCCACTCAGGGAGACTGGTTTTCTCGCTTTAAGACCAGTGAGTTGAAAATGCAGACAGAACTTATGATGCAAGTTGAGGACACTGGTGAGGGCCAAAACAACACGTGTGCCCTGATAAGGAAGACTGTGTTTTATATAGTGGAAAAGCACAAGAGAAAGTTTACAGAGAAAGTTGTTGAGAAAGCCAGAGAGAAAGAGAGGAAGAAAATGGAAATGTTTGAGGAGAAGAGGATCCAACAACATATCAAACAGGAAAAAGCAGAGATGAAGAGAGATTGGAAGCAGCAAAAGAAGCTGTTAAAGGAGACCACAAGGTGTGAGAAGCTGCTACAGATATTTCGGCAGAGAAACCGAGAGCACAAAGCTAAAGAGGCAAAGGCAGCCAAAGAAAAAAGCAAATGTAGGAAAAGAGGAAAGAGGAAGGAAACTGTTATGAAGTGCAAGCTGGAGATCAGCAGTGTCTACTGGCTTCTCAGGAGAAGAAGAAATTTCATTTGCCAATACACTGGAAAGGGTGGAAATAAAGTCCGACAGAGAGAGAAATATGTGTAAAATAATTTGTTTTAACCTTGCCAATAAATAACTGTGTTCTCTTTTATCCATCTCTTTTTCATTCCACACTAACTGGTTTTAGTTGATTGACCTTGACAAAAGCACTTCTTAATGCTTACTGTTTGTTCAGTTTGGCTATTTTTGTAATTACTTGAATAAACACAGTGTGTAGAGATCCAAATGACAGAGGTTCTTTATTTTCTTCAGAAGATGAAGAGCAGGGGAGTAACTGAGGGTAAAACACCCACACAAATATCCACTTTGCCCAACAGGTGGACAATGGGATGACTGAATTCGTATCCAGGGGTTTGGCATGAGACGAAGTCTGGGAACAAAACCCAAAGACAATATTTCGCAAAGGACAGAGGGAAGGAAGGGAAGTGAGGTGGGATGAACAACTGAATGATCTGAGGGTGGAGACTAATTAGTACTCTGGAGATGGATCTCTGGAGTAGGGTTGAGCTTCCTTAAAGGTGAGTGTAGGGGTTGCCTGGGTGGTATGCTTTACAATTTTACATTTCCAGATACATTGGTTTGGAAGGCACAAGTTAGTGTTTGTTTACGTTGCATTTAAAACGTTTAACTATATAATTAATTAGCTACTGGTATTATAAATGGTCAGTGCTATTCAACTGGTCATGTGTAAATGAGTAAGCGTTGTTGCATTGACTCTTGAAGCAATTTTCTTAAAAACAATGTAACGTTAAAGACGTTTGCATTGTCTTTTCTATGATGCTCTGTTAAATGTGCAATCGAGATGTGGGACACGATGCTGCATTATCTGATGAATAGATCATACCCTAAGAACTTCAACAAATCACAGAGACAAAATCTCTTCATATGCCTCAAAGTTTCAAATAAGAGATCAGTAGTTTTATAATGTTAGTCAGAAAATGCTTCCATCATTAATACTGCACTGTAAACCCTAATGTTCAAATTCATTAACTGGATTGAGTTAAAATAACTTTAAATAAATATTTCCAAAAGTTACACTGACTTCAACAAATCAATTATATTAAACTATTTCTTTTTGAGTTTGTGAAACTGTGATGTTTTAATTTAGCAGAGTCCTATTTGTGGTTTTAAGTAAAACTAACTATATGATGGATTTACCTGAATATAAATGTTAGTTAATGCACCATGACGTCTGACGTCATAGACGTAAAATCACTGCGTTCAATTTTCAACTAAGATGGCAGATGGTCTGCGACTGCGTGCATTTATTTCAGTGAATTTCTTTGCCTCGATTATGTGTTAATTTATTCTAACAGGTAAGTTAAATTATATGATTTATCAGTCTTTGCTAACGTGTGGACTTTGGAAGAATAGTGTTCCGTTATACAGTTCACAACATAACATGTTTCATAGCTCCATTAAAGTTGAGCCAAATTCATATTTGAAATTAAAATGTATTTGAAACTAAAATTGTTGAAACAAAAACATTGTTTTGAAGGGCATTGTTCAAACTTCATGTTTTAATGGACTAAAAAAAAATATTTTTTGTCCTTTATTGGAATAGACTGCATAATAGTCATTAAGCGAATGTAAGAATGGAAAAATATTTTATTTTCAAATCATTTTGTTTTTAATTTTGTAAATCCTCTTTTGATGTATGTGCATTCACAGCCGTTAAGAGGCTGTATTTGATTGCTCTCCCCTGTGAGCGCTGGGGTTGATGGGTCGAGAGGGAGAGCGGGAAACAAACACTGAGATGTCAGTTCTGTTACCCGAGCAGGAGATAAAAAGTATTAAGAAAGAGCTCGTTTGTATGCTTGTCTTTCCTTTATCCACGACCACGCTACCCACGGAACAACGGACCCAATATTACACTAACATCAGGACTGTGTACTCGGTGCTAACTTGGAGAGCGCAAAAACGGGGTGTCAACTTTAAAATCACTATTTTTTCAGAGCAACGTTGCAACCAATAATGGTAAGTAAGAATTTTTATGTTATTTGTTTGCAATGTAAACTCGGTTCCAAATGGTTGAATAGACAGCCTTCCTCTAAGCATGCGTGATATGTTTATATATTTTTAACAATTATTACGACTGGTGACCGTTGCAATTGAGAGTTAGCTTGTTTCAATTAGGGATGCACCGATTCCGATATTAATATCTGTATCGGTCCCAATATTGGAAAAAATTCTAGATCGGGTATCAGTGACAATGTGACCGATCCATAAAAACAGATCTATTCAGTCTAATTCTATGCTTGTAACGTTTTTCGGAGTTAGTACAACCTTAAATATCCACTCTGTGCTGGATAGAAGTGAACTTGGACAATTAACTGGCGAGTGAAACACGAAGCACACAGATGAGAGGTGAATCGCTGACTCGTACTCGCGCTGGTGGTATTCCACTTAGTCCGTTTATTTGCTGGTTGACCAAAATAAACCTGGGCTCCAGCACTACTTGACTGTTCATACATGAATTGGTGAGTTGTCCAAAGCTCATTGAATGCATTACTTACAGAAATAAAATAAAGAGAAGTGGTCTGACTCTGTCTACGGCAGAAAGCTAAAAAAAAACTCGCTCCCTTAAAGAGACAGTACATATATTTCTGGCCGTTACATGCTTTGTGCTCAGCGTGATGTCTGCGCTTGCAAACTAGCCGCATATGTATTGCTGTTTCTCTTATTTCGTCTCCTTATTTATTTTAAATTATATTTAGAATTGAACCATTTAAATGGTTTCTTGCAGTTTATTTTTTTCATGTTTGACCAAAGTTGTGAACCTATTGTTTTTGTAAGTTTCAGGTTCTTTGGTATTATTTATTTTACATTCAATGTTATATTCATAATTGCACTGACTGAACAAATGCAAGTTGTGTTGTTTTTACATGTTTTATGTGTGTTTAAGTGTGCTATACTGGTGCAGAGTTTTCAATAAACTTGTAATTCAGTATGTCTGTGTTTTAAAAAAAATGCTTTAAGTCGATTCAGCACAGTTTTACTCTATCAGATCGGTATCGGCAGAGGCGGTCTTTGCATAGAGGCATGGCTAGGCAACTGCCTTGGGCCCCTCCCACTGCAGCCCACTGTAGAGGCCCCCTGATTAGCTGACTTATTTCTCGCATATTAATGTTGATGGGCCCCCTAGCTAATTTCGCCTTGAGCTCCCAAATTGCTAAGTCCACCACTGGGTATCGGATCAGTATCGGCCGATACAAAGTCTCAGATATCTGAATCGGTATCGGAAGTGAAAAACGTGAATCTGTGCATCCCTAGTCGGTGTGGGGGGGGGGGGTGTAAGGGGGGCGCAAAAATATTCTCATCTACTAAAGGGGGGCACAGCAGAAAAAGTTTGGGAACCACTGCCCTATTTAATGGACACGGTTGCAGTGCCTCACTGCCGAGTTGTTTGTTGCCTCTCGTTCTTGCAGCCAGCCTGCTACCCGGTTATTGAGCAGTCTTCTCTCTCTCTCTTTCTCTCTCTACTGTTTTTCGAGGTCTCTTCTCCTGCGCCCTTACTGGCCTTTCTCAAGTTTTCCCCAAGCTGTTTCTTCTCTATATTTTTTAGTTTTTGTGCTTTTTGTTTTCAGCCAGCTCCCTTCCCTGGCTTGTATTTATTTTGTTCGTTTGTGCTCCCTTTTTATCACGACACATCGAGTGGTTTCCTCCGTGTGTTTTTTGTTCTCGTTTTCTGAGTTTTCATTCAGTTTTCTTTTTTCGCGTTTCCCGCTTAGTGGCGGAGGTCTCAGTTTGTCGTGTTTTCTTTTGGGCTTTGCCCCTGGGTTCATCTCCTACAAAGAAACCCCGCGAGTCCCCTGTTCCCTGGGGGTTCGCGTTACAAATTATCAACATGACCCTTCAGTTTGTGCAAATTGGAGTCCAATTGAATACTTTTCCCAGTACATTGATTGCAAAATCTTTGAAGACATGGCAGCATTAACAAATCAAAGGGAACTGCAGGTTAGAGGAGTGTCTCTAAATGCCACATCACAGGAAATTAAAGAGTTCTTTGGCCTATCAATTCACATGGCCTGCCTTGGTTACCCCCGAATCAAGATGTTTTGGGCCCAAAAAACTAAGGTGCCAATAATTAGCAGCAAAATGACAAGAGATAGGTTCTTCAAGTTGAGAAACTCACAAAAAAATGTCAATGATCTGGATGTGAGAGAAGAATCAAAGAAAATAGATATTCTTTGGAAAGTAAGACCACTCCTTGACAGGGTGAGGCAGGGCTGCCTTAGCCTTCCAAAACCAGGAAAGCTCTGCATCGATGAGCAAATAATTCCTTTTACAGGCCGCTGTCCGATTAGGCAGTTTGTTCCAGGCAAGCCATACCCTACTGGCTTGAAGGTATTTGTCCTTGCCTCTCCAGATGGTTTGATGCTAGATTTTGAAGTGTACCAGAGAAAGAATACATTTGTTGACAAAAAATCAGGCATTGGGGCAGCAGCAGTCTTGCGAATGGTTGAATCTGTGCCCACAGGAAGTCAGCTGTTCTTCGACCGATATTTCACATCAGTGAATCTGATGGAACTATTGCTGGAAAAGGGTCTTCCTTCAACTGGAACCCTAAGTGAAAAACAGGGTCCCAAAGCCATGTCAGCTAACTGGTGATAAACAACTTCAAAAAGAAGGCAGAGGAGCATCAGTTACGGTGGTCAGAAATAGTCCTGAGCTGGCAATTACAAAATGGTATGACAACAAACCAGTGCTAATGGCCTCTACCATACATGGAAAAGATCCTGAGGATATCTGCACAAGATGGTCCAACAAAGACAAGTAAGTTACACATCCAAAGTGCGAAGACCAGCAGTCTTCAGAGAATACAATGAAAATATGGGTGGTGTGGACTTGTGTGACCGAATGCTGAGCTTTTACAGAATGTCAAGCAGAACCAAGAAATGGACTACGCGTGTAATCGGTCACTTCTTTGATGTTGCCATTACAAACTCTTGGATCCAGTATAAAGTTGACAGCAAAGTCCTGAATCAACCTGCAAAGGACACTCAACAGTACCTAGACTTCAAGTTGCAGCTGGCTGAAGAGATGATGAATAACATACAATAAGACAGTGAAGAGTATGAACCACCAGTGAAAAAGAGGGTTCCACAACCTGAGCCATCTTTGCGTAAATATGGAGCCATGCACATGCCAGACATGGTGGATTGCAAACATGCAGAAAGATGCAGAAACATGGGCTGCAAAAATAAGACGTACATGAGATGCACCAAATGCAAAATGTTTCTCTGCATCATCAAAAAGAGAAATTGCTTCCTGGATTATCATCGATGAAAACTAAACTCAAGAAGTAACAAAATACAAAAAAAATTAAGAAAACTTGTTTTGTTGTTTTGCAGAAGTTCATTAGTTATGTTTACTAAATCAACAAGTAATGTTCAATAGAATTGAAAATGTAATACAAAAGATTTTAAATTTTAGTTCAACTGTTACATACGTTACATGATTTTGTATATAAAATAAGTTAAATGGTACATTTCAAAGAAACAATGAAATTGGGGTGGATATCACCACTGATTTCCCATTTCGATTCACAATAAACAATAACACAAAGTCAGCGCAATAAACAAAGTCATGTTTGCAGGGTTCGTACACCTTTAAAAGGTGGAATTCAAGCACTTCGGTTATTTTTTTGGCACGGGGAGAACTTGTAGATAGTTTAATCGCAAATGCCTTCTCTAGTGGAGTTTGTTTGGGTTCTGGAGTTTGGGTATCTGGATGATCTTGCGAGATAAAACGTGATACATTAAAACGGTACGCAAATGCGGGGAAAATTGGCTAATTCTAAAGATCGATCTCAGGTTTCATAAATCGATATCGAATCATTCAAATGAAGATCGATTTGAATCAAAAGATCGATTTTTTTTTTAAAACACACCCCTAAATCAAATATGATTTTGTTTAATTGGCAAATTAATACAGAATGTGAAAAATTTAACCTGGTTTAAGATCACTTTGTAGCTGGAATGTTAAAAACACAGAAAAGAATTTTTTCCCATTAAAATCATCCTGATGTCCTTTACAGTGGACATACTGTTAAATTAAAAATAAAATAAATTTAGAAAAACTGAATTGTAAGATGTTTGTCTTACTCTAAAGAGACAGAAAATCACAAAAAAAAGAAATTGGAAGACATTTTTTTCCTGGGTCTCAGGAGGATATTGTGGCAACAGATTGCCTTAATTTTTTTGAGTTCTGCTAACTTATTTGGGTTTACAGTGTAGGCTTTAAAGTATATATTACCTTGTCAGAATGTTTCCGGCATCAATACATTAGATAGTATAATTTTATAGACTGTATAACCTTATTAGAATGTCCTTCCACCATCAAGAATGTAGGTAGGATAATTTTAGACTGTGTAACCTCATCAGATCATGCTTCTACCATTATCTCCTTGGTCCTGTTCACACTGAGCCGCAGATGGTTCATATAACACCACTCAACAAATCTGTTCACCACATTCTTGTACTCTCCCTCCTGATCATCCCTGATCCATCCAACCACCTAGCTAGGTGGCTTATTTCTAACAGACCATCTGGTTGAGTTTGCATTTTTTTCTGTAACTTGACTAACCTAGCCATCGTCGTACAGCAATTTGCAAGATTCTGCTGAAAGTCAAGTTCAGTGAAGCACAGTCCGTATGCGCAACCCCGTCTATACTGGTGGGCATATCCTAACGAATGTGATCGGAGCTGGAGCGGAGATACCGTCCTGCCTACTGGTTCTAATGCACATGCTCTGGCTCCAATTTTCATCTACTGCGCAAGCGCATCCAAGATCGCAGCGTCCATGACGGCCATCTTGGTAGCTTCAAAAATTCACAATGGGAGTCAACCGTGACGTACCGTTCATTATATATTCAGTCTCTGGTCCCGTAACAGGTGGTAAAAATATCGTTTGGTCTCCACCGGTCGCGTGCAGCTCCCCGTTCTGGTAAAAGGCTGATAATTAAGAGATTTCTATGCTCCTGTGCATTTTAAGGTTGGTTAGCAATAGCAGAAAGTGGAGGGCGGATTGTGGAAAATGCAGTTTCAGTGCTTGAATGAGGATCATTACCCGAGTGGATAGAGTGGCCTATAGTTGGTTTGGACGTCAGGGAAAACGTGAATGGACCAGTTACCGGCGGACAGTAGAGCGCGTTTGGGAGGTTCAGCGCTGGAGGTTTAGCACCTGTAGCCATTAACAAGCAGGTACGAGCTCGTTAGCTTTTATTTGTTGTTGAAACTAACTTAAACTATTCTTTTTTTTTTAAAGAAGTAGTTGTGTGTAGCGCCCCCTTAACTCTAGATGAACGAGTTAGGTGAGTTCGGGCTATCTTATGTAATTTATGAGCTGTGAGCAAAGGCTTACTCTTGCAGAACTATTTCTTTATCATAGACATAAGAATAATAAAATACATATTAATAACAATAAGGAATAATTATATATTAATTAAAATATATAATTTCCATAAATGTCTGTATTTATAGCAGGTGTGTGTGTGTGTGTATTTGGTGCAGGCCTGACCCGCTGCTTGGGAACATAGAGGCCACAAACTAAAATGGCCGTTTCGCGCTCATCTACGCAAAAAAAAAAGTAGACTCACTCCCTGGTGTGGAGGAAGCAGTGTTGCCAACTTAGTGACTTTGTCGCTATATTTAGCGACTTTTCAGACCCTCTAGCGACTTTTTGTAGTAAAAAGCGACTAGTAACAAATCTAGCGACTTTTTGTGGTGTTATTGGAGACTTTTGGCGACTCTGAACAAACACGCTCTTTAGTTGCTGTCCTCTGGGCCGTGAGCCCCGCCCACAACACTCAGTGCAGTCTCACACTCAGAGCAGACCCTCACCGCTCCACGTCCACACTGCAAATGAACTGCGCATGCCCAAAGCTGCCACTGAGGGGGGATGTAAATATGTGAGACACGAAAAGAAATCACTGAATTTAACTCACACAGTCTGTCATTCTTCACGTCATTCACCACGTAGTCGACTCGTCCACAGTGAGTCTCTGTGAAAGCTTAACATCTAGCTAACTTGCTCATCATGTCTCACTCTAAACTCTATTCTCAAAAATACAGGAAAGAGTGGGAATCAAATCCTGAATTTAAAGGCTGGCTGAAGCAATGTATTAGAGATAATACATGGGCATACTGCCTGTATTGTAAGGTTGATTTCTATGCCAACTAGTTCCTGCTAACTGCTACTCATATACTAACATTTAACAACACAGCAAAAAAACTATTTATGTAATTTACGTAAAAATTGTGTGAGGGGGATGGATATATATGTTTATTATTCAGAGTTAATTTCATAGTTAAAATTAATAGTTAAAATGTATGGGTAAAATGTGGTGATGCAATATGTTATACGTTATATTATACAAGTTCCGTAGCACTGTACTGCAGTTTGGTTCATTTTAGTTCCGATGGGCTAACTTCCCAGTGGGGGGGACTAATTAAGGGACACCTGAGGGGCTGACCTGCTCGCCCGAGAGGAGAGTGTGTGCGTAGTTGCGCTACGAGGTTTTCCCAGTACTGAGCTGTTCAGCTGGAAATAAAGAGAAATTCCTTTATTTGTAACCCGACTATTTTTCCTTCCCACACCTCAGAAAAGAGACTGGAATAAGTCAATTCACATTATAGGGTTACAAAAGCATTAAAGTCATGTAGTTCTTTTGAGAAGTGACTGCCTATTTCAAAGGCAACAGATGTTGTTCATTTGTAGTTCTAACATATTTAGGGTGTTTTTACTCATTTTTTATCTCTCCCAACGTTATTCCTTTACAGCTTCAAAAACATGTATTATGCAAATTAGGCGATGACGCCATTTAGCGACTTCTAGCGACTTTTAGGACAACCAATAGTGACTTTCCTTACTGAGGAGTTGGCAACAGTGCTTCGGCGATGGAGAATCCCGCGTTGCCAGAGGACGTCTGAGCCTCGCGGCAGCTCAGACAGCTATCTGGTGCAGACAAACAAAGTGCAGAAGAGCGTTGTGCCAAGTCCCTCAGATTCGGTTCACCGAGGAAGCGAACTTAACCTAAACTCGGGGCTGTTAGCCGTTTGGGCTAAGCTAACCGAGCATCGTGCTAGCCGCAGCAACACGCCAGGCCCAACGTAACGTTACCAAGGAGAATTTCCCTCGCAACCCCACTCGGGGCTAACCGGTTCAATATCGGGTTCTCTAATTGACAACCCCGCACTTTTATTTACTCTACACCTGCACTCAATACAATGAGTTGTACATTATATTTTTTGCTCCTGTCTCATAGCTCTCTTACTCACTCTCTCCTCACGCTGTTCTCTCTTTTCGAGTCTCCCTCTACTACTAAAAAAAAACGGAGTCTACACATTTGGGGTGCTGGGAACGTTACAGTAACGCTGAGGGTTAGTCTCTAAGGCTAACGGTTTTTAGCGGATAATTTTTACTGATCAAAGCTATTGTTTATGCCTTTTAGATAGAATTTTGTAAATTGAAAGTAGAATTAATAAATTGTATTTTTATAGAAATAGCTTGTATTTTATTACACTTGTTCCTGCTCAAGCCATTGGGGTAATAAAAAATCTTCTACTGCATCCGTCTCAGTCGAGTTCTGTGTGCCCTGAAAAAAAGAAAAGGATAACTGGTTACAGGGAAGTGTACAAAAGTGATAGTGGATTGAGTTGTGTAAGGAAAAAGAAATTTAAAGGTGAATAACAATGTTTCAACTTAATGTTTTTCAGGGAGACTGTGGGGAAAGCAGGAGTAAGGAGGCCTCAGTGGCCTTGAGGAGAACAGAATGGGCCTATTCAGTGCAGGATGTGTAGCAAGCAGTTTTTAGATAACCAGGCAGACAGACTAGGAGAGAGGAGCAGGTGGGTTTTCATGGAGAGCAGCCAGGATTGGGAGTTATCGAAACTTAGAGAGAAGGGTATGAAAGAAGGGACACCGCCCAGCACGGGAGGCTTTTCGCTTGAACAATGCTGAGATCCACTTGGGTTAGGTAGATTCTTAGGCAAGTAGCACCAGTGCACTGAAGAGTTAGGGTTAGCCACGTGTGTACCACGTATACTTTGATTATATTGTATTCAATTATATTCCATATAAATTAATCTAAAAGAACTTTTGGTGTCAAGACAGTCGGTTCATCGGGGCGGTGGGGCCCGTCTGGGTCCGGAGAAGAAAATCCCAACAGTTGCCACTTGGTGAGGGCCACACTTAGAAGATAACAAGCTAGCTAGTTGATATATAGGCTAGCTAGCCATTGATAGCCAACCGTTAGAGCCAACTGTTACGAGATATGAACTTGGTTCTTGGTAAAGATAAGCATATGTGATCATGTAATTGCAGCTGTATCTTCGTATTAACTTGCCAGCTACAGTTATGTTGACCTATAGCTTTTCTGTGTAGCAAGCCCTCTTGAGGTATTTTTGCAAGTTGGTAGTGTATGTTTTGATACCCACTCTTCTGGATGAGAGGCAACAGCACACATGAATCGCCTTAGTATATTTAACTATTACCATGACACAAGACTCTTAGTAGAACTCATAGGTTTTTCATCCAATAAAATAGCCACAGTCCTTTGCAGTCCAATGACTTCATATTTCTCTTGGAGAGAAATGGCTTCTTTGCTGCCCATCTTGACACCAAGCCATCCTCCAAAAGCCTTCATCTCACTGTGCATTTAGATGCACTCACAACTGCCCTCTGTCATTCAACTTTGCACTGGCGGTGACCTGGTCTCACAGCTGCATTCTCTTCAGGAGATGGTCCTGATGTTTCTTTGACTTGATTTAAATTTAATTTTTTTTGTCATATGCAGGTTAACACAGGTCAACAATGCAATGTGTAGGTCCATTCAACTCACTAGAGACAGTAACATGCAATAAAATGTGATGGAAATTTGTGATTTCCATTTATGCCAGGCTTTCGTAGTATACATATTAAACACATTGGACATGTATGTTAGGGCTCTTTTGCATATATGTGTGTTAATCATGGCACTGAAGCCATCCTCATGGCTTCAGTAGGCCTCAGAAGTGTTTGCCTTCTCTCTGGACGGCCTCAGCTGGTGTTCCTAAACTGATCTCGCTAGAGGTGCCGGCCGGTCCCCCATAATCACTTGGAAGGGACCACGGTGACACTCAGTCCACCATGCCATCACGAGAATGCTGAGCGTGGAGGGAGCATGCGAGGGGAGAGGCCAATATACATCTGTCAAATCAGTGTTAATTATGTCATGTTTTACCCAATCATATTCTGGTAATCACCTCATGGTCACCTCGTGGACACCGTGTGTGCTTATGATTAAAGTATAAAAGATGAGAGTTTGGAGTGGGGAATTAGCTCTCTGTGACAGACGCCTTGTGTGTGTGTAACTGAGATCTCTGGATCTCCATACTTTGTTAAATAAATCATTGTACTTTATTATCTTACCCAACTGCTTGTGACTTTTATTGTGCTCACCATTTAAGGGTTTCAGAATTTCTAACACAAGAATTTTTGATAAAAAGAAAACAAAATACAAAAGGGATATGGCAACAATATACAGTTGTGATCAAATTTATTCAACCCCCACTGAAATAAAGTGTTTTGGCCAGTTTGACATTGATTTTGATCATTTCAGTCATCTTATTTACAATTATATCAAAGAGGCACTTATAAATTAGACAAACATAACATAATATTTATGATGGAATAACCACAAATGTCTTTACTGTGCTCACATCATTATCAGTTTTATTCAACCCCCTAGTGACATTATTTTTTAGTACTTAGTACAACATCCTTTTCCAGTTATGACAGCTTTCAAGCGTGAAGCATAGCTTGACACAAGTGTCTTGCAGCGACCTATGGGTATCTTAGCCCATTCTTCATGGGCAAAAGGCTTGCGCACTGCAACTGCCTTCTTTAGGTCCCACCAGAGGTTCTCAATTGGATTTAAGTCTGGTGATTGCGATGGCCACTCTAGAATGTTCCAGCCTTTCATGTTCAACCATGCTCTAGTGGACTTGGATGTGTGCTTCGGATCATTGTCCTGTTGGAAGGTCCAACGTCTCCCAAGCCGCAGGTTTGTGACTGACTCCATCACATTTTCCTCCAAGATCTCCTGGTACTGAAGGGAATTCATGGTACCCTGCACACGTTGAAGCTTTCCTGTACCATTAGAAGCAAAACAGCCCCAAAGCATAATTGACCCCCCGCCATGCTTCACAGTAGGCAAGGTGTTCTTTTGTTCATAAGCCTGGTTCTTCCTTCTCCAAACATAGCGCTGGTCCATTGTCCCAAACAGTTCTAATTTAGTTTCATCTGACCACAGTACACTGTTCCAAAACCTTTGTGGCTTGTCCACATGACTTTTGGCATACTGCAGTCGACTTTTCTTGTTCTTTGGAGTCAGCAAGGGGGTGCGTCTGGGCGTTCTGGCATGGAGGTCTTCGTTATGCAGTGCGCGCCTTATTGTCTGAGCTGAAACTTCAGTGCCCACATCTGACAGGTCTTTTTTCAGTTCCTTAGCAGTCACGCGGGGATTTTTCTCCACATTACGCTTCAGGTACCGCACAGCAGTCGCGGTCAGGATCTTCTTTCTGCCACGACCAGGTAACGTTTCCACTGTGCCCTTTAACTTGAACTTGCGAATGATACTTCCGATAGTGTCTCTTGGAATATTTAACAACTTCGCAATCTTTTTATATCCATTGCCATTCTTGTGAAGTGCAATAACCTCTTCTCTTGTCTTCTGGGACCATTCTCTTGCCTTCACCATGCTTGGAAACACACCAGTAGATGTCTAGAAGGAGCTGAGTATCACAGTCCTTTTAAATCTGCCTAATTGGTGCTTATCATGCTTGATTGCTGCTCGTTGACATCCACAGATGTTTTCAATACCTGATGGAAAACACTGGAATGAACCTCTGTTCTTAGGAGTGGTAGTCGTAAAGGGGTTGAATAATTGTGTCAATGAAGAAATCACAAAAAGGCCATTTAATACTTTATGACAAAAAAAATTGATGCTATCTTAGTTGCATTTAGTTCTTTAACAAGTCCTTGTAAGATTTCATTATGAACACAATTACAAATGTGCACTGAATTCCATAAAACCCTTCGCAGCATTGGGGGTTGAATAAATTTGATCACAACTGTATTAGGAATCAGCATATACTCAGCATATAATGAACATTGCATAAAAGTTTTAAAAGTTTGTTTTCAGACAGCTTTTTGGGATTTTGTCAGCTGTGTATATAATCACTTGTGTTTGTTCACTGGGTTGTCTAACCGGATTGAGAATCAGGTTAGGAAATGCATGCACGTACATTGTGTATGACACAGTTCTGCGCTTTTGTATTGACACATAGTGGGCGGGAGCCAATCCACGTACTTTTTAGTTTGGACTAGCGAATTGGTGATTTGTTTTCATGCTAGGTTGCATTATAGGTTATACAGAGTAGTGTAGCGTGTTGTGGTGTGTTTCTTTGCTTGGGCACCGCTCCCGTAGGTGTATCAGGTTAGCACCTGTGCAGGGCTGGACTGGGACAAAAAATTGGCCTTGGCGTTTTTGGTTTAGATCGGCCCCTCATAATTAGTGGAGCACAGCCGACTTGTAATTTATGTAGGCCTATGTGGGGTACGGCGTGGAAAAAAACTATTTAAAAAATACTGGTTAAAGTCATTGGATTCAATCTTATTATTATATGACAATCACTTTATGATTTTATTGAAGTCATCTCTAATGTATTTTCTGAATTTCTGCGATATAACAGCTCAATTATAATTCTTCAGGTTAAAGGTGCTCCCTCCTTTAAAAAGCTATAACATGTATTTGTATCTGGCTACAAACAAATCGGCTTTATGAATTCATGCAACGCAGACATGTCTTAGAAGCATTTGACACCGTTTTACTCTTATTCAATGTGGTCATATCTTTTGCTAATATTACTTTTATATTTTTTTACACTTACTGTAGTCATGGTTAAATTGCAAAGCTTTTATTTATCATTTTTAAGTTTTAAAATCTGTAATTTTACTTGTTGATGTGACGGGCAGGGTGAGCGAAACAAAATGGAAGCGATCACGCCAAGTCTCAGGGAAAAAGTATGGTTTAATTGAAACCAAACCAAACCAAAACCCGTGAACTGATCCAAATGAAGGATATAATGACCAGCGGTCAACTGGTACAAAGACAAGACATATATAGACAAACGACCCTCAGGTGAGACGGATCGCGGGCTCCGCCCACCTGAGGGACGAACACAACAACAACAAAAACAACGACAACTGCCGCTGTGGACGGAGGCAACCGGCAGGGGGGCGCCGCACCGTGACAGTTGAGTGCTTTTTAAAACATTTTGAACCACAGAATAGAGGCTATAGTTACAGCGGACCATGCAGAGAAAGGGTGGGACCGCTTTCGTCCTAAATCCTGATTGGTTCAGTCCACTGTCTATATTGAAGATGGGCCAATGGGCTGCCCCCTCTAAATTGTGGACTGGTCTCTTATTTTTAAAAAATCCATCGGCCCTTGAGGACTGTCAGCCCACCGGTATGCCAGATTACCAGTTCAGCCCTGCACCTGTCTGGGTTTTTGCTGACTCCCCTGATGATAGCGGACATTGCCATGTTGGATTTCAGTTAAAAATCCAGCGTCTTCCAAATATTATATTATTATAAATATTATCTCAGAATGCTGCAACACGACTGGTCCTCAATCTCCACAAATTCTTCCCTCACTCCAGTACTGCACTCTCTTCACTGGCTCAGTAGCTGCATGCATTAGATATAAAACCTTGATGCTTGTCTACAAGGCAAAAAAATGGCCTAGACTATCCATACCTGATGTCTATGGTCAAAGCCTGGTCCGTACCACGGGTACTCTGAATCGCAAATATGGCTCGACTTGAAACACCACGGAAGACAAACCTCAAGACCATTCTCTGTCCTGGCTCTGAGATGGTAGAACAATGTTCCACTAGCTGTTCAGACTGCAGAGTATCTTGTGATCATTAAATGTAGACTGTAGACTGTTTATTGAGTACTTTTATTACCACTAACACCACAAATAGCACTTGTCCTTGTTCTTTAAATTGTATGTTTATCTGTCTATGGTTATTTACACTTCTAGGTATGTTTTAATTCTAGTTTGGTGCCAATTTCCCTTTCTACTGCTTCTCTGCTAGTGGGGTGAAAAGCACAGTGTAACGTTGGGAGGCAGGCGCGTTGCACATCCATACGTTTATTTGGACATGTAACAAGCAGCGCAAATAGCGCACACCGATAAACAAAAAACACTATACTGACCATCAGACACAACTGACTTGGGCTTACGACAAAGACGAGCACGGGAGATTGTGCGAATGCACATTAAATAGACGAACTACACAATCCCCAGTGATCATGAGACGAGCCACAGGTGAGACCGACAAACCCGCATACACAACCAACCACAACCACAGAAGTACATACATGGTCCTAACCCCACGCAGACAACATGAATACACGCCCAACGGAAGGGGTCCAGAGCTCCCTACGTGATTTACGTATTTCACTCATGAATACTTGAAAACATCTACAATTACCAACCAATTCAAATGGCAATTAAGTTGGTAGCCATTGTGAGCCCAGCCTGCTTTCTTGTCTTTATTCGTAGCTGTCTGAATTTCCTGTCGAACATGCAAGGGTGTAACGTGTGCTAAACATGGTAGTTGCACGTTACAACTTTCTCACAAGGTTGTCGAGCTGCTATCTTTGACGTTTCCTCTGGCGACTGGATCATCCCTGTTAATGTGAGCATCATGTTTGCAGGTTGAACATGCAATCTAGTTGTATACACAAATACACCTACGAGACTGGGTCAGACGAACGTACTCCAATAACACTGACAACAACTAACAAGGAACGCAGACAACACGCACACCAAATATATGGACAATAACGAGACACACGTGCATAAACGTACACACATTACCAACTAGTTACTGGTTATTATTTCTCATTTTTTAACATCACAGGTTTCGTGCTAGGGCACCGTTTTGTTATTAAATCACTGTTTAATAAGAGACTTACATGTCAATTTTCCTTATTCTTGCAAGTTTTCCGCTCGTGAGTTTTCTTTGCCCAGGAAGATTGCCCTATGGGTGTTACGGTGACAGCTCCGGACCCTTCCCTGTGGGCGTCCTGCTACGTTGTCTGCGTGTCGTTATGTCCATCTATGTACTTCCGTGGGTGTGGGTTGTCTGTGAGCGCGTTCGTTGTCGCACCTGTGCCTTGTCTCGAGATCACGAGGGTCTGTGTTAATCACCTATTTAATGTGTGATCGCGCAGTGTCTTGTGCTCGTCTTTGTCTTAAGTTTCGTGTCTGTGTGAGAGTCAGCAGTCCTGTGCTCATCCTCCGCACGGAGCTCACGTCTGTGTTTTTGTATTAAAGTTTCATGTGCACCGCACGTCACTCGTCGTGTCTCCTCCTTCGAGCGCGTGACAATGGGGATAAATAGTTTTCTGAATATGAATTACTGTCATTATTAACTGCAGTTGAATTCCCTCACATTTATATTTAACTGAGATATTTTTGGGGTCAGATATCTTATATATGTTTGTCAGGTTTTTGGATCTGTTTTCGTATCTAAGTATAAACAATTTCCCCTTACATAAAAATGTGATGCACATAAGAAGGATTTCACTGCTATAAAATTCCACACCTTTATTATTCAAATCTAAACAAAAGCACATTTTTAAGGAATGAAATTTTAGATTGAAGACAGTGCAATATTTAGTCTGTGGAGGCGTCTTTAAAAGAAATCTGATATGATATGTTTCTTTATGTCTGTATGAATTGCCAACCCAGATTGGGTTTATTTCTCAGTAGATAAGAGCTTTGCAGTCTCCTCTGGGTTTCTTAATCTTGTCATAGTTCTTGCTGATGACATCAAACAACACAGCCTAGAGTTAAAACATAATAAAAATCCATCACTTGCTAGTCAAGTAATCAAGCAAGAAATATTTGGTAACATGTAGAATACAACCACAGATTCAAAGCTTTAACTCACATATGTATTGCGGATCTCCAGGACCACAATGCGTAGCTCAGAGTACTGATGTTGATCCAATTCGTGAACAAGCTGTCTGTAATCTCCCTGTAACACAACAAATATGCTCACCTAACTTTGACAGAGAACAAATGATAATTCTGATGTGAATGTCCCTAATTCCAAGTGATACATGTTAAGCAGTCCCAACCACTGATCCTTCCTATTGAACATTTGTGGACCCAGCCTTGTGGATACGAATGCAATCTGCAATCTGGATAATCAACTAAATTCAGTGGCTCACATAAAAAATTGTAAGTATCACTTGTTTGTATGCTGTTTGTGATCTTGTTCATCTATGTTATTAATACTAGCCTGTATGTACTCCTTGTTCTGTGTATTTGCATTCTCTTTTAGAAGTACTTGGTGTGATTTTGGTTTCTGTAGTTGTTTGCTTGTTCATGTCTTTCTTTTTAGTCATGTCTGCCTAGTTCTTTCCGTTCGTGTTATTTGGTTCCTATGGTTGGTGGTGTTTGATTATTCTTGGTGTCAGGTATGTGTGTTCTGTGTAAGTCTATCAGTGTTGTTAATAAATCTTTGCCTAGTCTTCACTTGCGTCCAGCCCGCTCTTCTGGTTCGTTACAGTCTGTCAAGTCTCTGTCATGTTCCATGTGCTTTTGTTTTCATTCCGGTTTTCCCCGCCTGGTATTTTGTAATGCCTCCCCTCTTAATTGATCTCGTGTGTTCCATGTTTTATTTCTAGTTAGTGTCTTGTATTTGATCCCTGTGTGTTTAGTTATGAGTTGCTGGTCTTTGTTTGATGTCTAGCTGTTCATTTCACTTTTTTTGTTTGTTTCAGTGCATATTGTGTTTAAAATGTCTAACTCATTTCTCTCTCTAAATGACCCATGGAATGTTTTACGGATTGTGACTATGGATTTGCCCATTAAAAGTCTTTAAGATTTCTCTACACAATGAATATTACAGTAGCAATACTGACCACATGGGGCTGTTTTGAAGCTTTGGCTACAGCGTCTCCCCTCTCACTGTAATACCTAAACACACACACACACACACAAATTTGTCAATTGTGATTTTTCACTGCAATCGAAATTTGTCCTCCGCTTTTTACCCATCTGTGCAGTTAGAGCACACACACTAGTGATTACTAGGGCGATGTAGTACACACGTGCCCAGAGCAGTGGGCAGCCCGGCGCCCGGGGAGTAGTTGGGGTTAAGTGCCTTGCTCAAGGGCACCTCAATCATGGCCTCAGACCTGGGAATTGAACCTACGACCCTCTGGTCACAAGACCAGTTCCCTACCACCAGATCAGACTGCCCCTAAGCAGTATATCAAAAAAATGCTGACTATAATGTTATTTTTAAATGCAGTCAAAGGAAAACTACATACAGATAAGCATCTATTTGAATTTGCATGAACAATGTGCCTCTTACTTTGTGATCTGTGTCTGGAATCCTTCAATCTTGGTTCGAGTATTTGTGAATAGCTCAAATACTTTCTCCTGTTGTATAACAATTTAAATGATAGGTTCATCAATGTATATTATTCAAACATTACATATTTGGCATATTATTTAGACAACCAACATAAATACACCCAAATATTCTTAAAAGAGGTAAGACTTCAGAACAGAAATAAGTCAAACCTACCTGTACAGCCACACCAAAGTTATTCCCATCCTCAATCCTGGGGATTTGTAGCTGCACCCACATTGACACCTTACAGAGTTGTTTGAGATTATTACACATATTGGACGTTTCCCAATAACACTCAATAATATGATGACATTTACTAAAACCAAATGTATGGATCTTTTTCGTCATATTTGGAATGAACTTTTGAACATAGACATATGCTGCATTTACAGAAGAGTTCAAAATAAGATGAACTATTTATTAAACTAAAGCCAGAAGTCTTACTGTATTGAGTTTTTCCTTCAGAGTTTGAATGTGGGGCTTAATCTCCTTGATGAGACTCTCTACTTTCTCATTACAGGAAATTGGACCACAAGGAGGGCCTCCTGGATTAAAGAAACACTCACTTTATTTGGTTCAAATATTATTTGTGTGTTATTTAGTGTCTCAGTTTTAGTACTGAAATACCACTACACAATTTAGTGTGTTCTTATAGCTAACAATATGTCTGATACAACTCATCTTTGTTATTTACCAAGCTATTCCGCTAAATTAAAATATAATTAATCAATGGTTAGATGATGATTGGAACAGTGAATTGTGCAGTAAAGGGATCAGGTCTAATAAATACTGATGTAATTAATGATTTAAATCAAAAGAATTGATGTACAATTGTAAAACAACACCACTGAGTTTAGTAGTGTGCTGCAATTACAGACAGATTTTAAAAGGATTTTAACTTTAACTTCATACTATCATTGTATCAGTGTAAATGTTTTTTTACAAACTATAACCAGATTTAAGGACATCAAAATGTACCTTCCTCTTCATCACCATCTTTGTCTTTCTTTCCCTTTCCCTCCTTTGCTTCTTTCTGTGGATAGAAGGCATACATGTACAAACACATATGTGCCCCATTCATATATATACATTTGCATATGTTTAAAAGTCTGTATTGATCTGTTTCTCTGAGTGTGATGATGGTGATGAACTAATGTAATCAAATGTAATCTTTTTCTCCAGGACTTTAAATGTAACTACCTCCTCTTTCTTCTTTCTCTTAAGCTCTTCTTTGGCAGGGTCTGGTATAGGAATGTCCAATGGAGCCCTGAGGGCTGAGAAGTCACCCAGGGACAAGGAAGCCTTAACACAAGAACAGACATCTTAGTAAAACAAAACGTAAAAATCTACATAATCAATACTGGACACATGTGCTTGGCGGTATGCCTGTATTAAATTGAAAACTGGTATTATGCAGTGTCACGATATGGATTTTGCCATACAGTGGATGCTGTGAGCCCATAAACAGCCAATCAGAAACAGGCCAAAACAAAGAATTAGAAATAAAAGGAGTTGGTTTAGATTCAAATTCTGTGACTATATTCTGTAAACTATATGTGAGTTTGCCCCAACTAGGGTTTGGTATCGAAACTCATTTCCGGTTTAGAACAGGTTCTAAAATCCAAAATATGGTTCTGGTTTGGAACTGCGTATCAGTTTTAAAAAACAGAGTTCAATTCCTTATTGGTTCCTACCAAAACTTGTAATGCTTCAAATATACCAGTGTGATTTCTGAAAAAAATACATCTATAAGAAGTCAACTATCCGCCTGGACCAGTGCATTATGTAATGCATTATCACATAGATTTGTTGTGATCTGCTCCTTGATAGCAATAGCTGAAGATAGACCACTGGAAGAGCTTAATGTGTGTGCAAAGTTGAAAAACCAAGAAGTGTCACAGAGTGGTGAAGGTATTTGTAGTTAAAGCCTTTCTCAGTTCTCATCTTTTAGGTGGGTAAAAAAAAACTATCCTGATATAATTTTTTGTACAGTATTATTAAAACTGTATCTACAGAGAGCCAATATTTTCATTAATATAATAATAGCAATAACTACAATAAGAGGAGCAATAACTACAATTTTCTAAGAGGAGAGACTTGGAGATTCCAACTTGGAACAAGAGTTTGGAGAGGAGGATCCCATGTGTGCACACCACTCCAGGACCTGTGTGCACCAACCACAGCTCCCAGAAGCCACTGGGGTTCGCTCCTAGTAGTTGTAGTAGTAGTGGTGCTCTATCCAAAACAACTTATTGCTGAAATAACTGCCAATGCTATTTGGACGGGATTAGTTTTCCATGCCATGGTGTGGCAATGTAATTATTCCTCAGTAATTTTAGTCCTATCCAAATCCACCATGTCATTTGTCAAATCCTGTGCCATGTTTGTCATATCTGGCTCCGCCCCCTCTTGTCGGTCCTGCCAACGTCTCCTGTTTAGCCCCTGGTAATAAACCCGGCTCTGTCCAACACTTGTGTCCGCTTCCTAGCCCCGCATTGTTACAATGTCAAATTTCATGTGAATTTTTCAAATATGTATGAAAATGTATGAAAAGTATATGTATTTACTCACTAATACCCTGGCATTTACCTGTCAAAGGCCTTCTTGCAGTGACACTTTACATGCATGTAGCCTATTAATGTTCAAAGCCAAATTACTCTTATTATAATTATTATGTATCACTATTTTGCATTCAAGATGTTACTTTGTCATAATTGGCATAGATAAATATGTTTCAAAAATATGTGCAACACAAATGTGTAAATCTAGTATCCACTGCCATCAAAGGAGTCATAGCCATTACAGAGGTCTTGTTTTAAAATTATTTTATGCACATATATCCAAAATGTCACTGTACGGAGACCCACTGCTGGCCGCCTCCATCAACTGCGGCAGTGTTTGTGTTGTCCTGTTTTGTGTTGTTTTATTCCCACCCCTCAGGTGGGTGGTACCCATTACCTGCATTGTGTCATTGTGTGTATGCCCCTCAGGTGGGTGGTACCCAGTACCTGCATTGTGTCGTTGTGTGTACGCCCCTCAGGTGGGTGGTACCCATTACCTGCATTGTGTCGTTGTGTGTACGCCCCTCAGGTGGGTGGTACCCATTACCTGCATTGTGTCGTTGTGTGTTCGCCCCTCAGGTGGGTGGTACCCATTACCTGCACTGTGTCGTTGTGTGTACGCCCCTCAGGTGGGTGGTACTCATTAGTGAGTTCTCCACCTGAGAGTTGTTTGTCCCTATATATGTTATTTGTATCAGTGAGTGGCTGGTTATTATTATTTAGTATTTTATGCATGGCGTTTTCTGTTGGAGCAGCTTTTATGTTATTAAATACCCATTTTCTGTTCTGGGTATTTCCTTCCTTTTTTTCTACACATGTTCTACCCATGACACAAATACTTATCCTCTCCAAAAGTTTTATCCTGATGGAAAACTCCTTTCATTTTCAAGTAGAATTAGTTTTTCAATTATAGTAATTAAAATGTTAAAGACAACAACAGCATGTTAATAACTACATTAGTTTATCTAGAATATTTAAATAATTTAAATACCTTTCAGGCTAGCTCAGTTGTCTAGATAGTGGAAAATAGCATTATATGAAGATTAACTGATGTCATCCACCCATAATGGACACTATACCTGCAACAAGTTGTCCATCTCTGCAATCTTCTCAGGGAAGAAAGTTGAAACTAGCTGTTCTGCCTACAACAGAAAACAGATGTTCACTTAAAGACAGAGCTGTAGAGCGATAGTACTATAAACTATACAAACTCAACAAGGTTTTGAAAAGAATCCAACAACAAATGATCATTTTATTAGGTACAACTCCTCCACAGCCATACCTATCAGCTAACAATCCTTTTTTTGGTCAGTTCTGTGTGATCAGAACTGATGGTCACAAAATGTACCACGGTACAAGACAAACGTGTAAAAGTGGCGATGTGGTGGATCTTATAACTAACTGTAAAAGGCATGGCACCTTATTTATTACAGCTATAGACTGAACAGAGTGTAGGTAATACAGGTCAATGGGATCTCAAACTTACTTCTTTGGTGAGTTTCTTTGTAAATCCATCAACCTGTGAGCAGACATAAACTCTTCACGATTAACGAATACACACATAACCCATGCTTTGACGGGGCGCATAGTTAATGCAAGCATGTTATACAGCTCGAAAAGACGTCAAATACGGACAAAACGTCGGTTAGGCCACATTTGTTCAGGTCAACGACAAACGACACTTTTGCGCTTACCTCTTTCTTTGACGCAGGGCTCATGTCTAAGGAAGCCATTGTTGCAACGAATATATTTAGTTTACCTATCTGCAATTTAAAACAAGTACGACGCAAGAAAATAAAACAATTATATCCGATGAAACACGAAGCGTCGCACGGTTAGTCAGCACAAAGAGTGAAAGTGAAATTGAAATCCACTGTGAACTGTACTTCTCAACCAAGCCGCGCGGGGGCGTAGCTAAAACTTTTCATTTATGTGAGAGTGGCGAAGGCGTGCAAACAGTTCCTTGTTAAAACCATATACGGTCTCTGGTTAAAACACGAAACCACCGCTTGTTAGATCAATACACAGCGAATCAATAAAGCAATAAACGCAAATAGTTATGTGTTGTAATTTGAAGTATGATGTTGCTACAGAAAGGAGACAAGTGTTGTCAGTCATTTGTTGTAGGAGTCATGCAACAATCATGGTTCAAACAAGCAAAATGTCAAAATCCCTGACGTTTCCGTGACTTTCATGGGAAACGCATGAAAATATAACATTTAGATCAATGGCGGCCAAAATTTAAAGATGCCTCAAACTGATTTGCCTGACTTTACCAAAAACGTTATAAAAGCTCCTGAATGTCATGTCTGGAATAGACTTATTAATTAATAACTCTTACATAGCACTTTGTTAAACAGCGTGTACTTTCACTTTACAGAGAAGTGAAATTAAAAAATAATAAATTAAGGATACAATTAAAAAACTACATAAAAAATAAAAGGAACGAGGAGACTGAATAACATAAAATAAAATAAAAAATGAATTAATTTATAATTAAGGATTTTTGTAAAACACAGTAAGAAATTAAAAGGTGTTGGAAGAATGAATCGTGCTTAAAATGGGACATTTTGCCCATCAAGGAAATAAAAGTACAGATTTAATTGAAAACCAAAGTGCATAGATAGACCTATTTATAGAAAACATGTCTTATGTTATACGCCAGTAATGATTGTACAATCTTCTCTACACCCCTGAGAGGATACCAGATTTCTCTCAATCCCTGAGAGGATATACCGAGTCATCTCTCGATCATATTCTGTCTCCATTCTCCTTCAGTGTCACTTTAACTTAACTGATTAAATTGAGTTTTCCATGAAGTTTTAGAAAAGCTGTGGTTGGTTGTTAGAGGTCCTACATGATTTATACAGTTATTTAGTCTTAATGTAAAGTTCTCCGCCAGGCTATCAAAATTATGATCTTAATAGGATGCTAAAAAGTTTAGAGAACCATGTCAGGGCTCTCTGTAAAGTAGCGTTTTGTAGGATAACATAACACAAGAATGACACACTGGAATAAACATAGATAAGAAAACATGCGTAAATATCACTAACATCCTACTAATCTTGCACCTCTTTAATTGCCTCTTCCGACACTTAGAGGGCGAAAGTGAGGTGTAGTCACGTAATTTAAAACATGATCACTGCTGAGCCATCTGTCGGTTAAGACAACATCAAACTTGCAGTCTTCGCTATTTGGCCTATTATAAATTGTTGTTAGCTAATTATTTAACATTGAGAATTGCTGCATTTAATATACACCAGTTTGATCGACCAGCTTCAGTGTAATCAAGTAGGAAGCGGCATAACTGTTGACATGTGCAGAGTCATTTGCCGTGAACACTTGCACCATTATAATATTCATTTTGCCATGTATCGTAAATGATGCTTTTCTTGTTGTAAAATGTAAGCAGGTGTATCCCTTCAGGGCAGAGGTCTGTTCACTGAAAATATATGGATCATTTACAAACTTGAATGCAAAACGTTTCTAAAATGGACCTGACCATTAATATATAATTGCGACCTGTAATCTCCACTCAATCCTCCCTGTAACAGCGGGAGGTGAGAGCAGGACGTCAAGACGCCAGACACGTGGAAGAATGACGTAGTGACGCCACACAAACCAAATAACGCTTAACGAACGTAACGAAACGACAGACGAATAACGTTGACGACACACACACTTACATATCTAGATCACATAATAAATAAGACAAGGAACAGGTGACACGAATAACACAGACACCGGAACACACACGGACACGCCCGTGACGGTGCCATTGCCTTGTCTTGTGTGATGGTGTAGTATTTTATATGCACAATAGATGTCGTAGCAGATCAGGGTTTCAAATCCTTCGAAGCGCTAAACTATTCTGGCTTCATATGGGTTACTGCTTAATTCTACCCACCCTAGTCTCATCACCAGGACTAAATAATTCACCCAGAGACTCTAAATGATATAGATGTTGGGATTCTGTCCATGCTCATATATGTCTGTATGTCTCCCAAGCACTCAAAAAGCAGCTGAAAACTTTCTTTAATGCAGTACTATGAATTAATTTTATTTGATGTGTTTACTTTACTGTTGTATTTTGACATTATTATCACATGTGCACTCCTCCCTTGCCATTATCCCAATCACATTTACTGGTCACATGCACCTTTGATTTCCTTTCTTTTCTCCCATATTTGAAGCCCACAGGTCACTCCAGTGCCACACATCGCTTGCCCGTACAGGTTGATGGTAGAAGTGAACCTGCTCTTCCACATTGGTATCATCAGTGTCTTTTCCATTCTTGCCAATGTGCTTTAATGTTTGTCATTATTACGATGGAGACTCAAGGCACTGCCATCTTGCACAGGTGTCTTTCTCCCTCCCTGCCATGATCACATTTGCCCTGTGACACAGTGACATTTGGTTTAGGGACAAACAAACAAACAACTCCTACTACTACTATTATTAATAGTAAACAGATCTAACCAGCATCTAAAACAAGTAGCCCTACAGCTGCACACCCAAGGTCTTGTATGCTCAGATGCCCTTTAGTCAGGGTTGGCCCCTTCCAGGTGTCTCCGTCTCCATAGCTACCCTGGCCTGTCCTTCTGTTTTGTTTTACTTCCTGGTTCTCGTGTTCGTGTGCTTCCTCGTTTTGGTTTTACCTCAGTGCGTCTAGTCACTTTGTCTTGCCTTTTGTCCGATCATTGATTCCCTGTTGTTTTGCCTGTGTATTTAATGTTTCCTTGTTTGCCTATTTTCCTAGTCTGTGTCCTGTCCAAAACTGTCCAGATTTCATATCAGTCATCTAGCTTTTGAAGAATGCTCTGGTTTCCTGATGGTAGATGAGTTCTGATGATATGCAAACTGCAGAGGGTCTAAAGCATCCAAAATGGTCCCCATAAGACATGATGATTCTTTCAAAGCAGTTCATCATAATATGAGTGAATTTGATCAGATAATAATCATTTATGCAGGTCACCCAGCTTTTCTTAAGGGAGGGGTGGAGTGGTGGTATTCTTTAAGCAGGAAGACAAGTAATTTTATTATTACTGTGGGTAGCAATATCCAGATTAACAGTATGAGGCTTAGCAGTCTCCTCGAGACAGCAATCAGAGCAGAAGGATCAGGTTCATGGGTGTAAGAAATTACAGTATGGACCCAAAGAACTGGACTGGACTGAACTGTATCATTATCATAGCAAAAGGTCCTTACCTGGAAGTCTCTCTCGAAATGGGGAGACCATTTTACATATTCAGCACATGAACATGCAAAGCAGAAAGAGGAGGAGGTTCACTGGAGGAGTTTAGGTGGAAGGCATTTTTTTCAAATGTATATTTTGGTGTTCAGTCGAGCTCTGCTGAGTCCGTAGTACATTCATGAACTTTGCTACTGCTTTTATTGTAATAAATATTAGTGCTGTCAATTCCAGGTGTCACCAGGATTTTGCTCAAGCTTGCTAGATTTTCTAATTAGCAATCCAGGTAAAATTAGTGGAATCAACACAATCCAGGAAGCCTGAGCAAAATCCTGGTGAGGACTTTTAATCGCGGCACCTGGAATTGACAGCACTAATAAATATTTACCATTTTGCATCACATTCGGAGTGACCTCTTTTTTCTGTCTTGCAGGGGTAAACAAGTCTGGAGTCCAAGTGGGCCGTGAGTCTGACTGCCTAAGTAAACAAACCAGACAGGTTGAGCAAATTCGTAACCCGTAAAACAGAGCAAATTGGAAACTGGAGAGGCAAGATGATGAAATGCTCGATATGTATGCATGAATCATGGAAATACTTCACATAGACCTAGAGAAAGCAACATGTTTACATAAGAGAGAAGGAAGATGAGCAGGTGACAGTAATCAGGAGTGGAGTATCTTGTAAGTGTGCAATTATAGGGGGATCTATGAAGATTGGTGGGTGAGCTGCTAACAGGTGGATTCTGGGGAACGGAGTCCAAGTTAGGGAGCGTGACAACAGGTTGAATATATCTGCAAACACATCAGTCAACTCCGACAAGCAAACCTGTAGAGCACATTCAGGAATGTTGTCTGCGCCAGCTACTTCTTAGGTTTTATTCTCACCTGAACATTTCACACCCCAGAGGAAAGATAAATGAATAGTCAAGCTCACAATATCTGAGTGAAATCACTGCATATCTAAACCTAAGCTAAAAGCGAAGTGCATGGGTTGTGATATGTTCAAGGCAAGTGCAACTTGCAATGAACAACATGAGTATGTCATGTCTGTGTCAGCCTACATCTACAAATGCATGGATGATGTCAGCATTCTGAAGACCATCTCAGGCCAACTAACAGCCATGGATGAATGAGGAAGTACGTGAACAAATGTCAACATACGTAAAACCCCTGGCCCTGATAATGTACCTAGTCCAATGCTCGTGGACTATGCAGACCAGCTGGCTCATGTCCTAATGGACATTTTTAACACTTTACTGGACCAAGCCAGAGTCCAGTTATGTTATAAAACTGCCACCATCATTCCAGTAGCAAAAATATACCTCAGAGAACATCACTCAACAACTACCGGGTAGTCGCACTCACTCCAATAATGACGAAATGCTTTGAGAGGCTGGTAGAGAAGCACATCACCTCCAGACTCCCTCCCATATTTGACCAGCCATCTTCTCTGTTCTTCACCTGAGTCTCACACACATGGAAGAAAAGAACATGTGCGGCAGCTGTTTCTGAACTTCATGATCAGCATTTAATACCATCATACCACAGGTTCTGGTGAAGAAACTGGGGCTCCTGGGCGTCAGGACCCCCCTGTGCAACCCAAAGTCCACAGTCAGTGCAGGTTGGACAGAACACCGGTGTCATCACCTTCAGCACTGGCTCCCCTCCAGGTTCTTCACCACTGTGTCCCTAAGGCTGCTAGCAACAGGAGGTGTGTGGAGGTGTGAATACCACGTCACTGGTCAACAGCATCCACACATTCTGCGTAGGATGAGGAGAGCGCCCCCTGCCCCAGCCCGTCCTCACTACATTAAGATTCCACAACATTTGGTGCTTTTCCCCACAGGTTATCAGACTACTGAACTCCTGTACACGGACGTAATTTTGGGGGGTGGGGGGCATGTCCCCCCCACTTTTTCAAAAGCCGGCTTTGGTCCCCCCCCAGTTTTTACGGTTAAAACCAAATATTTAAATAGCGACGAATCCATGCCCCCCCCCACTTTTGAAATCAAAATTACGTCCATGCTCCTGTATATGTGCTGCCCAAACCTTCATGTTTCCATGTATCCGTTTGTGATTCAGGAATGAACTTAATTGCTAAGCTACTGCTTTTTCTAAGATCTTGGAAACAAAGCGAAGGTTTGAGATTGGCCTGTAGTTTGATATCTGATATGAATCAAGGTTAGCCTTTTTGCTAAGTGGTCTGATTTGTGCTCATTAGAATGTCTTAGGTACACAGCCAGTGTTCAGGGAAGAGTTTATTAAATGTAGTAAAGGATCGGTTGCTACAGGGAGAATTTTTTTGAAAAAGTGTGTGGGCAGGGCACCTAGTAAGCAGGTTGAACAGCAAACATACCCATGCTTAATATATCACGTACACCCATTTTTCAAAATGCCAAATACTGTTCCTTTAAAAAACAAGTTAGCTTTGAACAGGAAATATTACTGAAGACTTGTGCAAGGTTAGGAGATGATGATGTCACTGGTTAGGGTTTAATGATACAAAGTAACTACAGTTAGACATTCGTCCCGTTAGAGTGCCTAACTTACCATTAGGGGCAAATATATGTCTGTAGAATTTGTGTCAAATTTACTGCATAAAAGAGTTGAATGAGGGACTTGCTCATCCTGCATCTTACTGGAGAATATAATTAAAAATAATTGAAAGTAGCATAGTTATTTCAGTCTGAGTGACTTCATTGTTTAATTATAAAGCAGACCCTCTATGTTAGGAAGCCGTCTATCAGAGCTTTGTCCTACGTGAAGCACCATGCACTGTGACAGTTTACTACACATATGTTCAGTGTCTGCTGGAGGAAGGCACTGTTTGTTGGTCAGGCATGTAATATTAGAGTGGGAGGACTAACCTTAAGGAGAGTGGGGTGGAAGGGGCGTGACTGCACATGCACGTACCTGATTGGCTTGTCCTCAAAGAGGTGTGATTGGCTCATGACGAAATGGAGGGAGTAAAGGTAAGCAGCTGTGGGGTGGGGGTGGGGGGGGTCATTAATGTGAAATACTGATTAACTTACAGTCTGATCTTTGTTCTTTGGTTAATCAATACTGACTGCTTCATCCAATTATTATAAACAGGGAATATGTTAATTTAGAGTACAAAATGGTACTACTACAAAATGGTAGATATATACAACATATATGCCAGTATATGAATTAAACAGTTTTTATATAAGCTTATAGAACTATAGAAACAATCAACAATGTTTTTATGCACATATGGTTATGAAAATAAACAGCAGGGTCTTATTTATATGACTTTTATGTATTTGTGTATTTATGTAATTAAATTCAGTCACAAGTCACTCCAGTCACAAGCATTTACGTTAATTTAAGACATTCTTTTATAATGGGAAGTTTGGTTTAAGCTTACATCAAATAGATCAACTTCAAAGAACATCTATAACTGGATAGTGACATAACTAATGTTTAGGAAGACCAATGTGCTCTAAGGAAGTGTATAATTACAGTCAGTAAAACAGACCAACTTCTGTTTTGCAACAAGAAAGGTACTCCCTTAAATGTCAGTCACCATGCGCACAATGTATCCGTAGAAATCAAATGTTCACTAAGGAAAGCTTTTTTGGTTTACTTGTAAAGATAACACGTCTGATTACACCCACGGATACCTGCACAAGCACTTATGTGACAGCAGCCCTCACACGCTGTGGTAGCAAAGATGCATAGAGGCCTCATAAAAAAAAGCAAATAACTCAGAAATGTATCAGAGCTGGTTATCATTCATGTGTCTACACCTGTGGTGGAGCATCACATCACAGTGTGTTGTAGTAGCTCCATCCTTCACTTCATCCAGGTGTTCTCCCTATTCATGCCTCTGTACATTTAATGCACAGCACAAACACACACATTAGTTATTTCTTTTTTCTACACAGTCCAAACTGTTTTCATTGACGCTGTGCAATCAAACGTGATGTTTCTTTGCTGTGTTGCCCAACAGTCATAGGTTAATCTAGGCTCTTGAGTAATCTTTATTCTTTTTCCAGGTGAGCACACCAACATGTTTATACTGCTTTAACTATGCTGCTTTTGAAAAAAATAATTCTAAAAATGCAAAGAACTAAGAGGGCCCCTTGTTGTGAAGTGGAGGGTGCACTGGTATTTATCTGGTATCGTCCTCTTCCTCCTGTTCAATGATGGACCTCCAGGCGTGGTCACACTCTGTCATTCTTCCATTCCTCCTCCACCTTCACTGTTTTCCCCGTTATCAGCAGGGAGTTCTGTGGTGTGGTCTTGCCAAGTAAAATAGCAGTTGATTGTTTCAACACCTGTCTAGTCTTGTTTCTGTTGAATCCTAACAACGAGGTTTTGTTTTTCTTTTCCATGTGTGGAAAAAAGATCAATTTGAAGGGCATTTACATCTACGATTTCCAAGTGATGTCATGTGCTGCTTGTAAATATAACAGCTGGAAAATAAACAGCCATATTTAATCTGAATTCAGGATAAATCTGACTTCTAAACCAGTGTGCTTTAGTGAAGGGGTGTTGTCACATTTATCACAGCCGTAATGTCTGGAGCACAGTTCACTGTTATGGATGAAGGCTTTTGCTGTGAATCAAATTGAATGATAAAATAATAATTATATATATGTTCTCGTTAGACTTAAAAATTCTGGTTATACTTGTTTAAGTTTGCAGCTAGCTATTGCTACTGAGTGTAAGATGCTACAACCTGCAGCCCTGCCTATCAATGCAAAAGCTCGTCAGCACTGATAACATTAATCAAAGTAAAAGAGTTCAAAGGTTACTACTGATAAAGGTTACTACTTATAAAACACAATTCTATCAACTTCAAATTTGTCTTTAATCAGGACCTTTTTTATCACCTAATATAAAATATTTGTTACAACTGTACCATTTATTTTATGAAGGTCTAATAGTGACTGAAAAACTAAACTATGATCTGTAATTTGTAGGTGGTGGAATTTTCTAAAACTTTGCTTTCCAGCTTCTTTGGTACATGTTGTACAAATAAATGATGGATACGTGATGCAATTATAGACATACCCTGTGATGTTTAATAAGGCACGACAATAATGAGCACTGTTGTATTAAAACACTTCTACAAATTGTATCGCAAACTAGGCTATTGTTGAACGGTGACAGGTACTAACAGCTAGACGTAGCCTACAGAAACCATCTCTACGAGGGCGGGACATCTCGTTTGCTTCAGGCCACTGTCGCTTCCGCTGACAACTCGTGTTGATTCCCTCATGTGCTGACGTTGGCATTGCCTCCACGGATTTTTACTCACGCTTCACTATAGCTACCACCATACACAAATTATAAAAGTATTAACACATTTAGGAGCTGAGGGTATAACTACAATAAAACATTTAAATACGACGTAAAGCGGGCAGTGTAGTGGGCGTATAACATAGTTTTACGGATACAGGAACTGAGCTTTCGTGGTGTTGGGAGATTGCATTTGTTGTCGGGTTGTATAGGTGTGCGATGGAAGATGAAGTTGATCTTCACCTAAGAACCTAAGAGAAACTTCAGAGTAGAATATAGAAAGGGTGTTGTGGTTGATATGCGGGCAGCTTTTATTCTTTTTCGTGATACTAGAGGATGGTTAGGCCTACTCCGAAATGACGAAATTGTTAACATTCTTTTCCGTTGATGGAACAAGTTAGTGGACGTGCAAACTGTAGCTGGAGATGGTCGAAATGATCCAATCTGCAAACTGAATACAGTGATCACTGTTTGTTAGCATATGTACGTGACTTAGGACAATAGCGTTGTCAGAAAACTTGTGGACAAGTGTGTGTAGTCAAGATAAGTTACACGTGTAAAAGTGCAAGGGTCTCTCACTAGCCTAACCTCAACATTTGGACTTCTACACTTCTAGTCATATAGTTACAAGAAGTGGTTGCTGGTGAATCCCAACGGAGGCACTCCCAACTACCTATTTTTTTCCGGAACATTTTTTGATTTATTGGTATTTATAAACAGTTCAAACTCTGCACCAAACATGTCCTGCCTACTGATAGGAGTGCTCAAAAGGTGAGTTTTTAATAAAAAAAATCCAGCGGCTTTATAATTTTTGGGATGTAGTGTGTTGACAACATTGAGATACACTGGTTTACTAAGTAACGATTAAGTGCATGTTCATGTTCCGTGTTAAATGACTGTTAAATTAACCGTGTTCAATTCTTTCCCATTATGAATAGCATTGAAACGGTAAACGTTGACAGGCGTTTATCAGAACGACTAAGACAAGTATCAAACTAGAAACACCGCTTTTGTAATTTTTTAAAAACAAATTATGAATACAAGTAAAACTTAGTTCAGTCAAGTTAATGTTTTTCCCACAGATCAAACGATCACTCCAAGAACGGGGGTTGTAATTTCTTGTCTGACTTGATTTGCACGTCATGGATTAGGCTACGTGCATGCAAGAAAAAGTGAAAAGACAGGAGTAGTAATCGACATCAGATAACTATTTATCCTGGTGACCTGTCCTGGGTAAATATGCTTGGTGACCATCCTTAACAGCAAACAAACGTACCGATGCTTACAATATTACGTGCGACCATTTTTTTCAAGATATCAAATATTGCTCGTTTTCTAAAGCAAATTAACTTTAGACATGATTGATTTTATGGTGGCATGTATTTACTTTGTATGTTTACCCTGGTGAAAACGCAAGGATAGGAGGAGATGCTTCATATCACTTATTAGGATTTTATGATACAGCGTAACTATTACAGACCGACATAAGTTATTCACTCTAAATCTGGATTTAGGTTTTAATGTCGTTGTCATTGCAAGGGTTGAACCAGTGTTAGGGTCATTCTGTGTCTTACTGGGAGATATCATTAAACCACTTAAAAGGTAGCAACGCTGTTCTTTCAAACTGACTGTTTAAATATAAAGTAAAACCTCGTTGTTCGGTATCTACAGAACATTGTCAAACATGAGTTTGTTACGTTTCTGTTGAAAGCATGGCCAAATGTTTCTTTTAGGTCTTTACTTTATTTAAGCCCAATTGCATACAGGTTTCATACAAACATGTAATACTATCCACTCACCTTGCTGAACCATTTTACAATTAATTACATATTGACATCTCATAAATTATTATTTTTTTGCTACACACGTGTCAGGCACGTAATATTAGAGTGGGAGGACTAAACTTAAGGAGAGCGGGGTGGAACTGTACATGCACGTACCTGATTGGCTTGTCCTTAAAGAGGTGTGATTGGCTCATGACGACACGGAGGGAGGCAAACACTAAGCACCTTTTTTTTTGGGGGGGGGATGCTGATTCACTTACAGTCTGATCGCTGTTCTTTGGTTAGTCAATACTGACTTCTGCATCCAATTATTGTAAACAGAGAATATGTTAATTCAGACATATTCAAAATATTTACCAGTCTATATGAATTAAATGTTTTTTACATATGCGTATAGAATTCCTATAGAAACAACCAACAATGGTTTTATCTATATAGCATACGGTTAATTAAATTCTAATTAAATTCAGTCACATCACACTTCCGTCCTGTAAGTTTTGCTCTTGATGCTGAATGTTATTAGTACTGGATGCATATTTTGAGTTGCAGTTGAGCAAGAGCTTTGGTCTATTGTCTGTAGAATTGGGCAAGAGCTTTTCTTGGTCTTGTGCCAACAAGTATCTGAACAGCAGTTTTCCATATAACTATGAATTTGACATATTCTTTAGTTCTGAGTCATAGCTACTGCTAAAAAGAAACACACAAGCCAACTGGTTACAATATATCTGTGTAAGTGTTTTATAAGTATGTGTTGTAAACAAAGTTAATTCATTTGTGTGTGTGTGTGTGTGTGTGTGTGTGTGTGTGTGTGTGTGTGTGTGTGTGTGTGTGTGTGTATGTTTGGGCCTTGATCAGCACATGTACCACACTGAAGTATGTGAATGCTTTTAGTTCATTATATGGCCACAAATGCCATAAAATATATTGCACTGGTTCCATTTATTTAAAGTCTTGCACAGATAACCCTTCTATTTTCTATACAAATTGTAGGCCATTTGTGATTTTGCAATAACAATTTACTGGTGTTTTGACATGTTTCTTTATTAATGTCAAACTTTAAACAGAATGTGTTGTTAATGGAACTGGGTGGTTCATTTGTCCAGTTATAAGATGAACTAGATTGGTTAACATTCTGGTCAAAGGTTGCATTACGTGTACCCAGAGATGACCTGCGTGGGGGCGCTGCTCACATAACCCAACACACTGTACAAGTAGCATGAGCAGGAGTAATTCAGTCAAGACATCCCACTTGTGCCCCCCCCACCCCCCCACCCCTTAACTACACCCGTGTTTCACATCCAGACATCATGAGTCACATTCAGTAAGGACAGCTGTGCCCAGTGCTAATATGTATTTGTGTTTTTATTTGAAGGTGGGATGCTTTTAGCCCAGCTGCAGTGGGCATTCGCTCCCTAGCAACTGTCCCCTCACTCCCCACTGCTGTGGCCGAGTTTGTCTCTAGTGCTGTGACAGAGTGCCAGCCTGCCAAAGTGCATGTGGTGACTGGCACTCCTGAAGAAACTGCAGACATTTTGGCTGGCATGGAAAATGAAGGCATGGTGAAAAAATTGCCCAAATATGTGAACTGGTGAGCAATACAGGCACATTTCTGGCACTTTAGTGCAGTTGAAGTCATTGTGCTTACAAATCTTTCCTTTGTTACAGTATAGAAAAGTCTTTCTAGATTTAAATATTTACAATATTAGCAAATTAACCAGATAAGGAAAAAGCAGCATGAACATCTGAGCTAATGCCAATAATGATCAATATTAATGTGTTAGCTTTAAACCATAAATAATGGAAACAGGTTTAGCTGCTTAGCTGTAATAACTTTTTTGCAAGTGCTTTTAAAGTTATGTCTATGAAGCTGCTAAATTTAGCGTGATGTAGGTCTTGAGAGATCAAACCTGGAGTCACCTTAAACATGTGAATATAAATGTCTGTAGGAAAAATTAATCGTGAGAGAAAAATAATTACCATATTAACTGAAGGAACAAGTTACTATAAAACACTGTGTTAATCTTGTGCTAATGGTGTGTGTTGTATGTAGCTGGCTGGCCCGCACAGATCCTAAAGACGTGGCACGCGTGGAGAGTAAAACAGTCATAGTGACCAGACAGCAGAGGGACACAATTCCCATTCCAAGCAATGGTGCCAAGAGCCAGCTCGGAAACTGGATGAGTGAGAGTGACTTCCAGAAAGCTAAAGAAGAACGCTTCCCTGCCTGCATGACCGGTTTGTGTTTGTGCGCGTGCTTTGAGCGATGGTGGGGCTTGGTGGTGTGGGTTGGTGGTGGGGAGAGGTGGGTTACAGGGATTCTGCATGTGCAAGCCATATTGGCTGATTGAAGGGAGGAAATTGGTAATAACGTTATAGTATTTTTGGTTTTGCTTGAGATAGTCTTGAGATAATGAGCAGGATTACCCTTTCCAGTAACACAGTGGACACCGTGGTGAGTTTACAACCTTGTTTGCCCTCGATGACCTTCAGAATTGCTGCCACACTGAATTATGATGAGCTTTAAAAGAATTCAGTGTTCTGTTGGTTCTTTTGCTCAGCAATATGAATATGGTACGTACAGGGGCTAGAGAAACACCCCTTCATACACCTGCCCCTGGAGAGACCTTGGCGCTTATAGGCAATATGAAATTTGCCTGAGAATTCTAAAATAATTCTAAAATGTAAGACTTGCAGTGGAAAATGAACCAAGATTGTTTCCAGTAAGGTAACAGTGACTGCTGGCTTGAGATGTGAACCTGTAGTGAGTAGAGTCTCAAAGGAGGGCTCATGTAATGGGGATGCTACATAATATATATATAATGTATATAATATGTATATAATAAATACATTAGTTTAAAATTGCTTTGGGATATTAAATTAATAGGTTGCTTCATCCAAAAGATTTTTCATAAGTTTTAATCAGCCTGCAGAAACAGATTTGACCTGATTGACTTGCTACACGACAGAGATACTTTGGCACATAGATGTAAAGATTCAGTTTTTCACAGTATACCTTAATATATCAAAATGATCACACACATAGTTGCTGAGTTACTTATGTCATACAGTTAGCTTATAGTGGTACTGGCCACGTTTTTATTAGAGTAGACAGACCTGTCCATGAAACATGGACAGGATGTCTTGTTTTAATTAGAGTAGACAGATCTGTCTATGAAATATGAATCGAATGTCTTGTTTTCATTAGAGTAGACAGACCTGTCCATGAAACAGGGACAGAATGTCTTGTAATGCTTAACATGTCCGTTGACCAAAGGAAAGTCCTGCAGTTCAGTAAATCTAGCTATATGTCTTGCTGTTGAAGACATTCTCTTATAATCCTATGTACATTCTAATACCTGATGTATAGTCAACATTGTCCTCTACCATACTACCATGCTACTGCTTTATCTCTGGACGTTTTCTTAGCTTATTGAACTACCATCAGCCACTTCTTGTACATGGGTGACATCAAGTTGCATGCCAGTACAGAAAGGGGCATTTACTTGCTGGTCCACATGAAAAGGATCTATGTAAAGGTGTAATGATTTACAACATAATATCCTGCGCATGCACATGGGAATAGAGGGGAGAGGTCAGTTGGACTTTAGTGAGCTGGTACATGTCTGGTTGTAGCCAGCGTGCTAACCTGAGCTGTCCAGGTGATGAAGTGAAAGGTGCGTGGTGTTAAAATGTATTAAACCCTCTTCGTTACCCCGTGTGAGGTTGTCTTCCACCACGCATTGATTCTTCACATAAACAAGGGGCATAAAAACAACAACAGTAATGGCAATTACGGCTGGATCAACCATTTTTATTTTTCAAGAAAGAACAGATTCGAGAGAGTAGGATGTGTCATGCTGCATACTTCATCGATGCAATGAAAAAATAGATGCTATTGGTTGGAGGGAGGTTTGGTTACAATGTTGTCATTGGAGATATAGGGTTACAGGAAAATTGATGTGTGCCATAGTGCCAGGGGCGGACTGGCATACATTGCTACCGGGGATTTCCCCGGTGGGCCGATGGGACGCCGGTAGTTTAACTCAGCCCGTGGAGGAGCCACTGCCGCGCACTGCGGCCCCGGCCCGTAGTCACGCTGCTGTTTAACGGTGTTATTACCTCCCCCGCTCCAGTCAGGCAAACCTGCTCAGCGCGGCCGCGGACTGATCCTGTAAACACATGAACGAGTTGGACCGCGGCCGCGGACTGAGCCATCTGGTGCGCGCTGACAGTATGCAGCGGAGATCAGAAAAAAACCAACTTGTCCCAGAAAATACGGTCCGAACTACGAAAACATACAGCAGTTTAAATTGTAGATAACATGTTATTTTAAATGTACTGCTGTCGCCTCAGCATCGTCTAATGCAAATTACCTTAACACGGTTAACACGGACGCAAGTGGCGGTTTTCAAGATTCCAGAGCACTGTGCACTGTTTTTTTTAAAGCTATTGAAATAAATAGGTAAGAGGAAGAAATACCCACGTTAGAGTTGTAGGTTGTTCTTTAGGATGCACTTTGCGTAAAACAACTTTTTTGGTGGTCTTATGATGGACTATTTATGTGGCTTTATAATCATATTATTGCTGGAATTAATATTGTCCATATGACAATAAACGCCGTCATATACACTACGTGCCATGTATAGATTCATATACAGTACACACACACACACACATATATTATATATATATATATATATATATATATATATATATATATATATATATATATATATATATATATATATATATATAGTGGGCCAGTCTGTCAGGAAATCCCGGGCCACTTTTTCTCCCCAGTCCGCCCCTGCATAGTGCCATTATTGATGTGTGACTATATGTGTGCATATAGTCTTAAATTCATAGTTGTGTTTGAGTAGAATTGTGAAAAGACCAGAGTCGGTAGCATAGAGGAGAACATATGTGATTTTAACCCAGGGTGCGTTCTTCTGAGGTGTACAGAGGCAAATTAACCACTCTGATCATGATGTCTGATTCATAGAAGATTGTAATATAACAATAGCTCCACCAGTAATGCATGGAGTGCAGATATATTAGAAACAAGGTGCAGTTGCTTGACTGAGTTGGTGGACAAAGGTGGTCTCAATGAGTATCCAAAAGGGTCAGAGAGAAATTAATTCATGAGAGGTTCTATTTATAGAACTGACACTGAGCACATTAAGAGTTAAATGTAGTTGTAAAATTGAGTGCAAATTCAGGTACAGGACGAAGCAGATGTTAAGAGGAGGAAAATGAATGGAATTGTGTTCAGTTTTAGAAACAGATGTAAAAGCTTTTTGGAAGTGGTGTGTACTCCTTTGAAGATGGCGTGTGTTTAATCTCAAAGTGTTTGTAGTAGTGACGGGCAACTGAAGCCTTGTGAAGCATTTGTGGCTCCTTCCTAATGGTAAAAGATTTGAAGCTTTGGAGCGTAAACAATGACACAGCAGCCGTATGATTTAAATCTGAACCTATACGTTAACATTACTGGTGTACTGTCACTTAGACTGGCAGCAGAAAAAAGAAGCTTGGAAGGTTTTCTGCATGTTTTGGTTAAAAGTGAATACATGTTTATAAAAAAAATTATTTCATATGCTTTTCTGCCATCACTGCTCAAAGCTTTCACTTTAGTTAAATCGGTCACAGCATAAAAACTAGATGATAACATGTCTGCCAATGTTTTTCTTTCTTTGTCTCCCTGTAGGTCGAACAATGTACGTTATCCCTTTCAGTATGGGCCCAGTCAACTCCCCTTTGGCCAAATTTGGTGTTCAAGTGACTGACTCTCCATATGTGGTAGCCAGCATGGGGGTTATGACTCGTACTGGGATGCCGGTCATGGAAAAGCTGGCACAGGGGGTAGAGTTTGTTCGATGCCAGCACTCAGTGGGCAAACCGTTGCCACTTAAAGGTATTTATTACATTATATATGTATTCAACTAGGACTGCACACATAATTTAGACCAGTGAGTCATGATGTCAAAACAAGCCTCTGTGTTTAAACAATTTTAAGTAACATGTCATTTTAAGTAACATTTTAAGTATCACAAGTCTTCATTAGCATGTGTAATTTTAAACTGTGAAGTAGATCTTTATATGTGACTTCAAACTGTGAAACATTGTTAGACTAATTAGTCAAGTTAGACTAATAGCATGTTAGCATCTTGTCATTTTAATAAATAATTCGTTTTATGTTTGTGGCAATCAATTGATGGTATCTGTATAGACATCAGAGAAATGTAATTTGTCATATCCAGTAAAAAGCTCAGGTAATTGTAACACAGTCATTGCTGGAATTTTAGATACAGCATTACCACATATACAGTATATTCTTTGTAACATATGTTGTCTCTATTCATTATACGTTGAAGCAGTTGAATCCTGAAACAATATGCTTGTGATCATTTTCCCCCATATGTCTTAAAAGTACTGGATAACCTGTAATTCACTGCAAAATCTACTGTCATTTGAACACAGTGTGGGACTGGCATAAATGTTTGTCATTTTCATAACTGGCACATACTGGCTCAATTACAAAAACTTGTTTCACTTTAACCTGGCGATGTACAGAGTGACCACTGGTCACCTTGGCAGAGTGCATACTGGGTAGTTTTAGTGTACGCCAGCACATTCCCATGACTTGCGCTGTCATAGTCTTGTGAAAGTGAGCTAGCTGCAGACCTGCTGTAGTTATAGAGGCTGACGGACATCTTGATGACACCGCTTAATCCGCATAGATGATTAACCGACAGACGTACCCACAAACTGTAATGAATACAGCACGCAAGGTATCACAATGTTTGTGTGCATATTATGTTCAGTGATTGATACAGAGCAATCAATGCGCCAGTTAACGTCTGTAATGAACATAGGCGCAACGAGTAAAGTGTCAGGGGTCACCTTTGAGTGAACTCTTACATCTGCACCTGTGAACCAGATGCATGGTTAAGGTGCCAGTGTTGGGTTCTTCTTCAGTGTTCCCTAATACAGTCCATGCTAGTGTCATTCAAGACAATTGTGGTTATTCCCACTATTGGGTAGGTGGTTGAAATATTCTGATATGACTGTATATATATGTTGTATATCTACATGAATCCCAGGAGATCCACCAGCTCTTGTGTCTCCATGGAGGTCAAGCCATGTGTGAATATATGAAATGATAAAAATGTTGCTTATTCCAGCATCAACAATGAGCAAATAAAGCAAAGAAACAAACATATTAAAATATGTTCTGTGTTCAATTCTGAGTGTGTTGTTTATCCTTCCCACTTGATGTTCCAGCTCCATTGGTGAATCAGTGGCCCTGTAATCCTGAGAAGGTGCTGATCTCACATCTCCCAGACACCAGGCAGATCCTGTCATTCGGAAGTGGCTACGGGGGCAATTCACTCCTCGGAAAGAAGTGTTTTGCCCTGCGCATTGCCTCACGCATCGCTAAAGATGAAGGATGGCTGGCCGAACACATGCTGGTTAGTGACCGTTGTTCATCTCTCAATTAGTCATTTTATTTATCTTTAATGTGTTTATTCATATATCTACTGCATTTTTAATTCCTATATGTTTTCATTCTTTTTGTCTTTATTTTGTATTTATCTAAAAATTATAAAGATGAAAATAAGCATATACTGTACTAAAACTGTCCCAAAAGGCAAAGGATTAATTTCTGTAAATCTTTGACCTTTTTCATGCTCAGATTCTAGGAATCACGAATCCTCAGGGTGTTAAACGGTACATTGCTGCAGCTTTCCCGAGTGCTTGTGGGAAAACCAACCTAGCCATGATGAAGCCATCGCTGCCAGGCTGGAAGGTGGAATGTGTGGGAGATGATATTGCTTGGATGAAATTTGACAGTCAGGGTAAGAGAAACAGTTGATAGTGCTTATAGAAGACTCCTGATGTGTACGTAATGCAGTTGCTACTGCTGGAAAGTTCACAAAATGCGTTGTGAATAATGAAACATGTAGCACTGGATATTTTACAACCACCACAAGAAACGTAAACCTATATGGTGGTATTCTAGTATTGTAAAAGTGAAGTGTCAAAAGGCTGAAACTGCAATAAATTCAGATTTTCCTACAACTGCACAAGCTTTTAAATTAGCCTGTAAGATTAATCGTGGCTTCTATGTGCTCTAAGTCATAATGGTATCTACATTTATTTTATAGGTAAGCTCAGAGCAATTAACCCAGAGAATGGCTTCTTTGGTGTTGCTCCTGGCACTTCATTAAAGACAAATCCTCATGCAATGGACACCATTTCTAAGAATACCATATTCACGAATGTTGGTGAGACTAGCGATGGTGGGGTTTGGTGGGAGGGTCTTGAACCCCCTTCACCTGGAGTCACTCTAACAGACTGGCATGGAAAGTCCTGGAAACCTGGTAAGATTAAAGGCTAGTGAAGTCATAAGTAAACACACGGTGAATTAAATGTGTCTATCAATCAAGCATTGGCGTGTCTAAATAAATCCTTACCTCCGTTCTCTTCAGGTGCTGCTACACCATGTGCGCACCCCAACTCCAGGTTCTGTGCTCCTGCTGCCCAGTGTCCCATCATCGATCCTCTGTGGGAGAGTGACGAGGGAGTGCCCATTGACGCCATCGTCTTTGGCGGGAGGAGACCAGAGGGTGATTTACCACAAACTGAAATTGAGTTCTTTGTCCAGGGCAATAATGCTTATATATATAGTCTCTATACTATTGCACCTCTTTATAAATGTTCTTGCCTCATGTGAGAACAGTGTAAGTGATTCTTGTGAGGGACCTAAGAAAAATTAATCTGGTCTGGTCCTGTTCATTCCACTGTAAATATAAACATCGTTGTTGAGATTTGCTAACAACCTCGTTGTTTTTTTTTAGGAGTGCCTCTGGTGTATGAGGCATTCAATTGGCGTCATGGAGTATTTGTGGGGGCTGCTATGAGATCGGAGGCTACAGCAGCCGCTGAACATAAAGGTATTTCTACCTTAAAGCCCATTGCCACATTACACACAGTTAGGGTATTATAATCAGATGAAAAAAATATTAAAACTTTCAGATTTCAGATTTCAGGTCCAATCCTATTCAAGAAAGCCAAAAACTAAAAAATAACAAACATGGAAAATATTAGGAAATAGATAATAGTTATTACACACTAACAGTTTGAGTATAAGAATGAGACAAACTTCCAGTACAGTAAAGAGCAATTCTGGTCATTTTTAAAACTGTCATTTGATTCTTCATTACTCCAGGTAAAGTGGTCATGCATGACCCCTTTGCTATGCGGCCATTCTTTGGCTATAACTTTGGTGACTACCTGGCCCACTGGCTGAGCATGGAAACAAGGAAAAAACCTACCCAGCTCCCCAAGATCTTCCATGTCAACTGGTTCAGAAAAGATCCACAGACCAACTCCTTCCTCTGGCCCGGTTTTGGAGAGAACGCTAGAGTCCTTGAGTGGATCTTCCGCCGCTGTGGCCGCACTAGTGAGGATGAAGCTGCCAAGAAGAGTATTATAGGTTGGGTGCCTCAAGAGGGCGCCATCAATACACAAGGCCTGGGGGGTAAAGTAGATATGGGTGCCCTTTTTCATCTTCCTAAATCTTTCTGGCAGAAAGAAGCCCAAGAGCTACAAGATTACTTCTCCCAACAAGTGGGTACTGACTTACCTGAACAGGTGGGGAGAGAGCTGAGAGCATTAGAGGAGAGAGTGAGGGATTGAGACAAAAATTACATGGTTGATAACATGTCAACCGTTTAGTGAGGTATGGGGTTAGTGGTAGAGAAGTAACCAGTTCTTAAAGATACCATATTTAATCATGCAATAAATACATTCCAAGCACCAAACTAGACATGGTGTCTGGTTATTTTTTTAAGCGCTAGCAGTCAATTTACTAAGACAAATGCAGACTTGGTGGCTTCCAGTATATGTAAAAACACTGTTGGAAATAATAAAATAAATTAAAGTAATAAATTACAGTACAAAGCATAATCTTTGATTGTGTTTGGCTGAACTTACTTTACAAATAGTGAAGGACAACTGAAAAACTTTTACTTGAAGGATATGGACTAAGTAGTATAGGGGTATTAAAATGGGGAAAAAAACAAATGTCAAGGTTTTATATTATTTGACTGAATAAATTACTTAAAATCTATCAATTTGCAACTATTGTGGTTGTGTGTCAAGAAATGGTTTTTTACTTGTTTTGTTTTGTTTAGATAACAATAGCTGGAGAAATTTATTATAGGCTTATTTCACCTGTTCTGTGAAGAAAGACACAGAATTCTTCTCAAGCATTGTAAAATAAGCCAAAACCACTGTGTCGATTATTGGAGTTCTGTAGAAATATACTGCATATAGTAGAAATAGGTCATTTACATGAGGCATATTCATTATAGCAGAGGCGGTCTTTGCATAGAGGCGTTGCTAGGCAATTGCCTTGGGCCCCTCCCACTGTAGGGCCCCCTTGTCTAGCTAAAGCCAGGTTCACACTACACGACTTTTCAGTCGTCAGGTTTTTGTGCCGTCCGCACTACACGACTGGTTGTGCTGTAATCGCGAGTCTTTCAGTTGTTGTGGCTTTCACACTACATGACTGATCGGCGACGCGGGCTCACGAATTAAACGACTGGGGAATCGCCGACTCACCTGGCTGCCGTCCAAAAACACGAGAACACGAAAACAAAACTCTCGCGAGAACCAGCAACACCACGAAGAAGATAAAAACAATGTACATGTGCTCCACATTTTCGTTATTATTTTTTTTTTTTTTACCGTTTAACCACTCCATAGTCCCAAATTGCCAGAATTATTTCATCTCTCCGTTGCAGTGAACATAGATATAGTCAATCGCACTATTTCTCCAGTGCTGTCACAATAACTTAAACACAGTGTTGTAGTAAAGTTGTATGAAGCTAGACGCTGCAGTTGACTCACAGTCGCCGACTGCTAGATATTAAACATGCTAGATATCTGCCGGTCGTCTGCGATGAGTTGGCGACCACTCGGCGACGGCTCAGCGAGCGTCTTTCAGCAGTTCACACTACACTGAGCGAGCGCCGAATGATCCCCGATTTGCCTCTGACCACAGTTTCTGTCGGCGATCTACAAAAACAGTCAGCGACTGAAAAACCAGCCTAAAATCGTGTAGTGTGTACCTGAACTTATTTCTCGCATATTAATGTTGATGGGCCCCCTAGCTAAATTCGCCTTGAGCCCCCAAATTGCTAAGTCCGCCACTGCATTATAGTATATTATTCATTGTTCTATATACAAGTATAAATATTAACACTGATATAAACAATACTAGATTAGATACAATGGGGAAACATTTTGGAGCTATGAGGATTGCTATTTAAAACGATGCGCCAGTAACATGACTGAACAAAAGCACTAATATTCAAACTTACGTCACATATTTTTTTCAGATTTGGCCATTGCTTTACAGTGAAAAGTCCATAATAGTGTATCAAAAATAGCTCCAAACTGCATTCAAAATAAAGTGTATACATAATAAACAATTTTTTAATTGCCTATACTATTGCCCAATCTCATTTCACCTCTCGCTCCTACCACTTAGCCATATTCCTCCATTTTTTAATGTTCACTCTTAGAGGTAGTGTGTGCTAATTCTTGTTGGTATAGAAGGGCAGTATGGCCCTCCAAGCAGATGCCTCTTAGAGGCACGCTCCAAATGGAGCATATGAGAAAGTTCCTTACGAGTCACAGCAAAATGGATTTGTAAGCGAGCACTTTTTGTCATTTTATATTGTACTAGTATTATAGTCGTAGAAACGTATAACATTTTTACATGCATTAAAAATATACTTGCTTTAAGGTTAGTTAGGGAGTTAGGCAAATGAATGTGTCTTTTGTCCATACTCATTTAGAAACTACAAATTCAAGCTGAACAATTTGATGCATACAAAACCAAATTTTACATGAAAACTTGAAAATGTACAGCAAACATTTAGCAAACCTAAAAAAAAACAAAGGCAAAGGAAGATTAATTTAATAGTTTTCAAACGAACCCTAACTCTGATCTTTAGCTCTAACCTTAACCTTAACCGACTCTTATCTCTAGGCCCTAAATTTAACCGACTCTGATCTCCAGCCCTAACCCTAACCAACTCCCTCCCTTACTGACCTACATTCTCAAACTACTCACCACTACACAACAAAAAAAAACTTGACCTCGATTGAACATATTGGGACACACGGCAGGGACTGATCATCCCATGAGACGCCATCTCAGAAGATGGAGTCTAGTGTTTTAAGGGTCGAAACATCTAATGATTCTGAGGTACACTACCGATGATGTGTCCTACAAATTACTTGACTGCCATCTTAAACAACCCGCAGGAGGTCTCTTTGACCCTAATGCTCAGAAAAGCATGACAAGAACTTCACTCTAAAAACAATGGATGAAGAATCCACTTCACCATGGACTCTAGAACCAAAACCGGTGAGCTACTTTAGAAGCATCAGAAGTCCTGGAGGCACCAACAAGACCGGGAAGGGACCGTTAATAGTGCAAATACCTCAGAACCAAACCAATTGAAAACGCCTTCAAGGATCAATCCGAGGCCAACCTTGAGCCACAGGTCGGACTCAACACAAACAACAACCACTCAATCAGGCCCAAAAAACGAAGCACCAACGACCCGTAACTCACTCCCTGATCATGACTCAAGCCCCAGGGGGGACTTAACCAGTCCCTGTGCTGTACCCATAACCTCCAGAAAGGACAGTCATATCGCCCCGGCAGAACAATGAGAAAAATGTATGACAAAGCCTATGTACACTTTCACACACAAAAAAAAATCAGACCCCAAACACCCGAATGCAGACAGGATAAAACAAAACCTAAATATAGTGCTCACGCATCTGAAAATCAGACTGGAAACACAGCCAATAGGGAATCCTCATAGGAACCAGGCAAACCTCAGCTTGTTCACATGCGATCCTCACCAGGGAGATAAATATCATAAATGGAACTTTTGGATGCAAAACAACATGTCACGAATTATGTGTTCTGACTCCCACATCACATATCCCTGTAAACCAAAAATTGTGTAAATCTACTCACCTGCAAAACATTTGGAAGCCAATATGTGGGAGAAACCAACAACTCAGTCAGGACTCACCTTCACACTCACAGGCACAACATCCCACACAGGAGAAAAAATACACCCATTTAGTATCACACTTCCTGAAACATGGCCTACACAAACTATCCATTAATTGGCAACAATCTCCACTGGAAAATAGCAGAAAGACTGTGGAGAGACAGGGTATTAGATGGCCGGATACCAGGTTCCCACTTGGTCTGAGCAAAAAGGTATATATGCTCACATTGTAAATGTGTGATGACAAGAGGGCAGCTCTAACCTAGAGTTTAACCCTAAACTTTGAGTGTTTGTGGGGAGCCAGACCTAACACCTTTCATATGGAATAGCAAGTCAAAGTGCTTACACAAGAATAGAAGAAGCTTAATGTAGTGCTATACTACACTACAGACTGAGATGCCTAAAGCTTTGTCAGTGTTGTGTGTACAGTACAGACCAAGCCAGATTACTGTAAAACTAAACTAGGCGTTTAGTTTGTTTTGGCCCCCTAGGAAGTTCTGATGCCAATTAGGCTAACATCAAAGCTAAGTGACGCTGAAGCTATGCTAAAGCCTCTTTCCTCTGTGGAGACTTATTGTGAAAGACTTGAAGTTTCATTGTTGGAGCACTATAACTTACTTGCTTATCTCCTAAAGCCCAACTCACCATATCTATTTGTGGCTCAGTCATACGTCTGCACGTCTACTATTATATCCCTAGCCACACATACATGCAGGATAGGCACATCAAATTATCAAATGCATTCATCACAGAAACACAATTATACCAACAGGAGAATGACGCATTATTGTTGTGATGTCACGACTACTGCGTACCCAAATCTATATAAAGGCCTGTTAGATGCTTTCACTCACTAGCAAGATACCAGCAAGATGACTACGCACATATATCGATAGGATTACATACAGCGGATAGGAAATGGATGTGACCCCTTCACCTAATGATAAGTTATGCTACTTTTTTCAATATGAGACTGTATGACCCCTCCATGGATCACCACCTTATTGTGGTGGAGGGTTTGCGTGCCAACATGATTGTAGGAGCTAGGTTGTTGGGGGCAATGCTCCTGGTAGGGTCTCCCAAGGCAAATTGGTCCTAGGTGATGGGCCAGACAAAGAGTGATCCAAAAAGCCCCTATAGAATCTAGAAATAACAGGACCCAGATACCCTTGCCCGGATCAGGGTTACCGGGGCCTCACCCTGGAGCCAGGCCTGGGGGAGGGGCTCCTTAGCGAGCGCCTGGTGGCTGGGTTTCTACCCATGGGGCCCGGCTGGGCACATCCCAAAGGAGACACGTGAGTTCACCTCCCATGGGCCCACCACCTGTGGGAGAGGTAGTACTAGGGGTCCAGTGCTTTGTGGATTGGGCGGTGGCTGAAGGCGGGGGCCTTGGCGTACTGATCCTCGGTTACTGAAGCTGGCTCTTGGGACATGGAATGTAACATGGGTTCTGGAACCAATCCTCGAGAGAGAGGCTGGACTTTATTCTTTTGTGAAGTTGCCCAAGGTGAAAGGCGGAGGGCTGGAATGGGCTTACTTATAGCTCCCTGGCTCGCTGCCTGTGTGTTAGGGTTTTACTTGGTAGACAAGAGGGTTGCTTCCCTGCGCATTCAGGCACTGATTGTTTGTGCTTATGCACCAAATGCCTCCATTGTCAATGGAGCAGTCCAGAGCTGTGTCCACAAGGTTGTCGGTGCCTGTCGTGGTGGCAATCCCAGATCCCAGTGGTGGACACCTCGAGTAAGAGAGGCTGTCATGCTGAAGAAAGAGTCCTATTGGGCCTGGTTAGCTTGTGGGACTCCAGAGGCACCAGATGGGCACAGGAGTGAGGAGGGCCAAGTGGATTGTGGCTTTGGCTGTCACAGAGGCAAAAACTCAGGTGTGGGAAGAGTTTGGTGAGACCATGGAAAGTGACTTTCGATCGGCTCCAAGCAGATACTGGCAAACCGTCAGGCAACTCAGGAGGGGAAATTGGTTCCCGACCAACACTGTATACAGTGGAGCTGGGGATCTGCTGACCTCAACTGGGGATGTCATTAGGCGATGGAAGGAATACTTCAAGGATCTTTTCAATCCCACCATCGTGCCTTCCACAGAGGAAACAGAGCTGGAGGACTCGGGCTGAGGGGACCAGGGTAGTTATTGAAACACCTTGGCGGCAAGGCTCTGGGGGTGGACGAGGTCTGCTCTGAATTCCTTAAGGCTCTGGATGTTGTGGGACTGTCCTGGCTGACACGTCTTTGCAACATCGCGTGTTGCCTCTGGACTGGCAAACCAGGGTGGTGGTTACCCTTTTTAAGAAAGGGGACCAGAGAGTGTGCTTCAACTATTGGGGGATCACACTCCTGAGCCTTCCTGGTAAGGTCTATGCAGGGGTCCTGGAAAAGAGTTCAGTCGATAGTAAAGTCTCAGTTCCAAGAAGAACAATGTGGGTTCCGTCCTGGTTGTGAAACACTGGACCAGCTTTTTACCCTTGTGAGGGTCCTAGAGGGTGCATGGGAGTTTGCATTCGGAGAAGGAGAAGGCATTCGACCATGTTCCTTGGGGATTCCTCTGGAGGGTGCTCCAGGAGTATAGGCCCACTACTATGGGCTATCCAGTCCCTGTACGAACGGAGCAGGAGCCTGGTTGGCATGGCTGGTTCTTGGTGGGAGTTGAACTCCCTTTGCCACCGATTCTGTTCCTAACTTTTATGGACAGAATTTCTCGGCGTAGCCAAGTGGCGGAGGGGGTTAGGTTTGGTGACCTCAGGATTCCGCGTCTCGTATTTGCGGATGATGTGGTCCTGTTGGCATCATCGGGCCAGGACCTGCAGCTCTCGCTGGATCAGTTTGCAGCAGAGTGCGAGACGGCTGGGGTAAAAATCAGTACCTCTAAAACTGAGACCATGGTACTCAGTCGGACAAGGGTGGAGTGCCCTCTATGGGTCGGGAGTGAGTCCTTGCCTCAAGTGGAGGAGTTTAAGTATCTCGGGTTCTTGTTCACGAGTGAGGGAAGGATGGAACGAGTGATTGACAGGCGGATCGTGCTATGCTGCAGTATTGCGGACGCTGTACCGGACTGTTGTGGTGAAATGTCCTAACCAGGGTTATAAAACCTGGTTTGAGTCGAAGATTATATTTCAGACCTCTACATGTCAGACCTGTACATGTTAGATCTCTACAACACAAATCAAACCTGTACAACTCGTCAGACCTCTACAACACAACATAGATCTTTAAAACACGTCAGACCTCTACAACATGTCAGGCCTTTACAATAGAACACAGACATCTACAACACAAGTTTTTTTTTTTATTAAATCCAGAGATTTGTCTTTTTTGTCATATTTAAACCTTGTTTTATATAAAAGTTATGTTACTCCCAAAACCAGCAATGCTAACTGACATATGTATTAGCTATTTACAACTATGTATTGGCTTTTTACACTTTGACACATTCTGCTGTGTAGTCTTTTAAATCAACAAAACATTCCGGTTGAGAAAGTTATTAAATCATCCATTCTGACCTTGTGTTAAGCATGTTAATGTCCATGCTATATATGTTTACATATCTTTTATCTGCAAACATCAACAATGCACTGCTATCAAATACCAGTGCTGCCATGTGTAGTTTAGTACAAAGGAAAACCTTATGTGAAATGTTTCAGAAGGAGCAAAAGGTTTACATTGAATTCAGCACACAACACTGCCATGTTGTTACCTGCCAGTACAACATTAGTGGGCGTATACAGCAATACTCATTTAATGTGGAAAACAATACTTGGGTCTTTTTATTATTTGCATAAGTGCGTCATTACCAAATGGTTTTCATCTAGAAACCAGTACATACATGGGCACATATTTAATGACTTGATTTTTAGTCTGTTTAGTTTATACCCTGATTACAAGACATATTAGTCAATTATTAAACAAATTAGTTAAAATATCTTGTACAGATGCGCCATCAGTGATCGGTTTTCAGTGACTTGGGCCGGTCACTATTGCACTTGTCCACCACATGAGGGCGACAGTGGCATAAACAGCCACACATGAACAGCACAATGGCGTCATTAAGCCTGTATGTTGACAGCAACATAAAAGTGTATTGATTTTACATTTGTATTATTTGGTGCCCTTGTTTTACTTTGGAAAAATAAAAAAATATTGCTCTTTATTTAATTTGGAGGTTTATGAAAACAAAGGTTTGTCTTATAGTTCACATTTTTATGATGAGATGTTAGAAACTTCCAATTAAAGAATAGTTGAACATAATGTTTCTATATGCTGTCATTTATAGTTCTTTCTAAGAATTAAAATTCTCAAAATTAGCCAGTCAAATATTAGAAAAACAAGCACAGAAGAACCCCTCAGAAATCGTAATCAGCCAAGAAAATTGCAGTCGATGCATCTCTGGTAATCACAACTAAATGTTAACACTCATGACCTGCAATGTTAGCCGGATGCACTTCACCAGGCAGACTCTCCCAGTCAAGCACATGTTAAGGCTGATAAAGTTGTTGTTGTAGACAGGCCCCACATTCCTAAAACACCCAAATGTAATTTTACAACCTTGTAGGCCAACATTTCTGGATGAAAATATTTTCAGTTGGTCTTATATAATTTTCAAATTTTCTGAGATAATGACTTTTGGGTTTTCTTTGGCTTTAAGCCATAATCACCAACATTTAACAGAAATAAACACTTGAAATAGATCACTTCGTATGTCGTGAATCTATACAACTTTTCACTTTTTGTATTGAATTACTGAAATGAACTCTTTCATTCAAATGATAATTCAAATTTACTGAGATGCACCTGTAGTTAGTTTAGATAAGTATTTTGTCATCTGTGATTTTTTTTCTCCCTTTTCTAAGTTATGGACAAACTGGGTCATAACCTCAGTAGGAAATCTTATCTTCATTCATGAACTGAAAATTCGCTGAGCTTTTATGGAAACGGTCAGCTCAATAGGGTCTTTAAAAAGATGTTAAAGATGTACCAACAACACAAGATGAAAGTAGGAAAATGACCTGGCTGTTGTCTTTGAAGACCCCAAATGGATGTGAAATGAGTTTTCAAATGTTTCCAAATCAGTTCAGTATACTTATTAAGTTCCCAAAATGACCCACTGTACTAACAACATTTTATCATTGTGCATCTTGCCACTTACCATACTCAAGATTAGAAGCACAAATAACATTTTAATGTGTGATCAATCTACTAATGTAAAGTTCACAAGTACAAACCTGTGTTGAGTTATAATTGTTATATGAGTGTGCTCAAAACAGTTTGTATTACCAAACTCTTCTACCCCACTGACCCACTGTTCCTGGGCCACCTCATATCCTGTTGCCCTCTCACACGAGGTCAAAGGTTGCGTCACACTGGGATGGTAATAATGGTAACGAATAAGCAACACATCAAATTCAACTCGTAATCACATCGTACAATTCGTAATCACATTGGCAGGAGTCAGTATATACATATAAACATCGCACCAAAAAAGACATTTGCAGAATAACAACTGGGGACATTCTGTGGTTACTATCATTAACATAATCTGAACATTTATGGAATTGTTTTAGGCCCCCTTTATTTTTTCTGTTGTTGAGTGAGAAACCTTTTTCCAATGCCTTGGGAGAAGTAAACATGTAACTTGAGGCTGGACACACTTTGAATGTTAAAGATTTCAAGCACTCACTGTGTTCAAGGTGATAGGCTACTGCCCATTTTGGATACGAGTCCAATGGCTGCTGCAAACCTCAGTTAACAAACTTACTGTGCTATTCAGCACTAAAGATGGATGCCAACCTATCTGGCCCTCGTAAAACTCTTTTTTTGCACATGTTGCATACAAACACGCCCTATCCCTTTGGGCATAATGCACTTCTTGTTTTGTGACTTGCTCTCTCCACACCAGCGTTCACAGTCGTGGAGAATGTGGGCGATGTGGTGCAGAGCAACTCCATGAAGGAAGCTCAAGGTTCGATCTTAGCCCCTGTGTGTGCACATAGAAAATTCATTCATTCTCACTTCCCTCTTGTTTGTCCTAGCACGAGGGAGGCATTCCTAGATGGACCAGAAAACAAATTTCTGTGCTATGTGCAATGCAAAAGGTCCTTCAGGCATCCTTGGTATTCTTCCTCTTCAAGCTCCTATAGTTGTTGACCTTGGGGCTCCTCATTGTCCATCATCCGAAGGTTGTATGCCAGCCACTAGGAGGGAAGGTTCCTACACAGATCCACTGTCCAGTTGGGATCGGATCCTATTAGTATCTCCAGTTGGGATCAGTCAACAACTAAACAAACATTGTGATAATAGGTAAGATACAGAAAACACAATTGGTAATAGACATTGCAGTCCTAAGTGAAAGTAACCTCAAAATATGATTGAAGGATTGAAAGATGAACTAGAGAGAAATTGTAAGGTTAAAGTTGTCCCAGTGGTCCCAGTGGGGGCAGAGACACCTAAACTGGAGGCATGGGTCCAACTGAAACCAGGAACCATATGAACCTGTACAGAAGAGTTTAAACCTAGGAGCCACAAAATACCACTCACCCTCATTGGTGGAGCTAGACGTTTTTTCAAGGGTTGGTCAAAGGGTGAGCAAGGCATTAACAGAGGAGTCCATATATAAATGATGAACGAAAGGAAACACATATTTTCTCTTAAAATGACCATTTCCAGTGGAGTGGCACTAGGGGTGGCACGGGCTCTGTTGGGTCTGGCAATTGCCCCCCCTGCCCCCCCTTTTGCTCCACCACTGCTCACCCTCAAACTCCCTGATTTGCATTACACTAAGATTTTTTTTTATTATGTTGCATGATTAAAGAAACTGTAATAATTATGAATTTTATGCACATTGAGCAAAGTAAGTAATATGTCAGTAATCTGTCAGTAATATGAAAGTACTTTCCACTGAGTGTAAAAGACATTAATAAAGATTTGGCACAAGATAAACCACGAGGTCTAAAATGAGCTGAGCAACGCGATGATTACCATTAAAGTATTAAAAAGTGTATGTGATTATGGTGATATGTTGAGAGTGTGCAACTTTTGCATTGATGGTGTTTTACCCTGATGTGTTGTCATCCACAATTAAATCATTTTTTGATTAGAGTTTGGCTCTTAACAATTTGTTGCTGTGAGAACAGTACTGTGTTTTTGCTGTCAAACATTTCTTCATAATGAGCCCATGGGGTTCTCATTCACTATCTGTGTTAGCTAGTTAGCAACGTCCTGCAAAGGAATTTCTTGCAGCTGACCAGTATTCCATATTTTTCTCTGAAGGTGGTTCACCCAAAGCATTATTGTACCTAGTTCTCTACATAATAAAGATTTATCTAGTTGATTCATTATTTTAAGTCTGTATCTCAAACAGCTCACATGTTTACAGTCACATACAGTCATATGTGTCTGATAATGTGTCAAATCCATTTGCCATCTACAGTAGATTAGAATGTGTCTGATGTAAAAATGTTGCACTGTGGAGGAGGAATGTTGCTAATTCTGCATCAAACGTTATCCCATTCACATGTAATTCTATCCATTTAGGGAAAACACAGTGTTAATTTCTATTATATTTCACCTGTTGATTCACTTTCCAGGTTCAGTCATGTTTGCTCAGTCCAACAGATGGAGATGATGGTATTTGAGTAATTGGGCATTGAGGAGTGTCTCCTAAAGTAACTGACAGGAGGTCAGTGTAAACACAGTACAATAAACACATTGAGGAGTGTCTCCTAAAGTGACTGACAGGAGGTCAGTGTAAACACAGTAAAAAAACACATTGAGGAGTGTCTCCTAAAGTGACTGACAGGAGGTCACTGTAAACACAGTACAATAAACACATTGAGGAGTGTCTCCTAAAGTGACTGACAGGAGGTCACTGTAAACACAGTACAATAAACACATTGAGGAGTGTCTCCTAAAGTGAATGACAGGAGGTCACTGTAAACACAGTACAATAAACACATTGAGGAGTGTCTCCTAAAGTGAATGACAGGAGGTCAGTGTAAACACAGTACAATAAACACATTGAGTAGTGTTTCCTAAAGTGACTGACAGGAGGTCAGTGTAAACACAGTACAATTAACACATTGAGGAGTGTCTCCTAAAGTGACTGACAGGAGGTCAGTGTAAACACAGTACAATAAACACATTGAGGAGTGTCTCCTAAAGTGACTGACAGGAGGTCAGTGTAAACACAGTACAATAAACACATTGAGGAGTGTCTCCTAAAGTGACTGACAGGAGGTCAGTGTAAACACAGTACAATAAACACATTGAGGAGTGTCTCCTAAAGTGACTGACAGGAGGTCAGTGTAAACACAGTACAATAAACACATTGAGGAGTGTCTCCTAAAGTGACTGACAGGAGGTCAGTGTAAACACAGTACAATAAACACATTGAGGAGTGTCTCCTAAAGTGACTGACAGGAGGTCAGTGTAAACACAGTACAATAAACACATTGAGGAGTGTCTCCTAAAGTGACTGACAGGAGGTCAGTGTAAACACAGTACAATAAACACATTGAGGAGTGTCTCCTAAAGTGACTGACAGGAGGTCAGTGTAAACACAGTACAATAAACACATTGAGGAGTGTCTCCTAAAGTGACTGACAGGAGGTCAGTGTAAACACAGTACAATAAACACATTGATGAGTGTCTCCTAAAGTGACTGACAGGAGGTCAGTGTAAACACAGTACAATAAACACATTGAGGAGTGTCTCCTAAAGTGACTGACAGGAGGTCAGTGTAAACACAGTACAATAAAGCAGTTTTCAAGCAGGATTTTCTTAGGTGTCCAACACGTGCTGATGCCATTGCTAAAATATTTTTTATGTACTACATATTACACTATTTATTTGAATTAACAAGCAAAGGGAGTATTTAAGCCAATTCATTTAAATGGCACCTCATATTGTTAAAAAACATCATCTACATACTCAACAATGAAAACCGAGCTTTACCACAAGCACACTTGGCCTTGGTGAATTACTTTCCACACCACCTTTGCTTTCACGTGTAGCTTTGAATCCAGGCAACCAATCCACCTTTCAATATTGAACGGCTGGTTGTCATGACATAATGTGGAAGCTGTAAAAGAAAACTGGTCTCCAGGACACTGATTAAGTCAAGCCAACTCAAAAGGAATTTTGAATAAGAATAAACATTAAAGACACAAACTACACTGATCTCTCCTATAAGAGTGTCCTGTGTGCTCTCTGTGCTTATTTGACAAGTTCAGTGGTATACCTACTTTCGAGTAATTGTAAACAGAAGGTGTTACTTGTTACTAGATATTTTAATTTCGTTTTGTATAATTAGCTCATGGCGTTACTTGTTTGACAGCAGGCTCGTTTTTTTTTTTGGTTAACTCGCTATGGGTTAAGTGCAGGTGACTCCTTCACATACGTCACACGTGTCCTGCACTCCTGCACCGACGCGTTCGTGATGCAACGCAGGTTTATCTGTTCAGCTTTCGCGAAAGGAATACTGAAGCCAATCTTATAGTCTTCTATAAAATCTTAAGTTTTTAAGAGAAATATACGTGCCAAATGTCACTTACAGTCCTTCCGCTCTTCCACGTGGCTCTGTTAAGCTTGGTATATTCTGCAGTATCGGAGAAAAATGGTGAGTTGATTGACTATGTTAAATTGGCTACTTTTCGTGACTGCGAGTGTGGTAAAACCGTAGTAATGGCTCATCATTTGTTGAATCGAGACGTGATTTAAAGCACATTTCTAATCTGTTTATAAAATAATCTGGTTTCTTTACAATGTTCGCCTAGTCTGTCATATGTAAAAATGAAACCGATTTATAAAATGTATGAATAGATAGCGTTTCTAAGTGTAGACTATGTTATTCCAGCTTCTGCATGTCTCTATGTAAGAAGATTACATTACGTGTCACACACCACACATTTTAGAAAACCGCGGAGTCGATCCAAGGCGCGATACACTATTGATTGAAAATCTTACTCAAAAAGAAAAAAAAACCGTTCAAATACATTTAAAAAAGTTTGTCTACAGAGAAGCAAGAATCAAGTCTTTATCATAGTTACGTGTATTTCAGTGCTATATACGTTATAGAAATCACCAAATGTTCTATTGGGACTTGTAATGTCCAGCAAGCCTCATTTATCTGAGCCCACTTGATTTTTGGGGCACAAAAATATTTCATAAATATATAAGAAATACGAAAATGAAACCTATTGTACTGTTTTTCACGGAGTACTTCATTTTTTTGAAACCATTTAAATGTTAATAACTTTGGCAAAAAAGTACTTTTGTTTTCCTGGTCAAAATTGACCAGTATGATTTATTTATTGAAAACAAATGCCCAAATATACACACAAAAATGTAACTATAACAAGTACACTTGAACCATACACTGTATTAACACAAGACAATGCCATAGTGTCATCCTAATGTTCCTCAGTTTTGTCTTCTTGTGAGCATGTTGGGAAATATACTGAGGTCAGTCCATGTTCTTAGCAAAACTTTTTCTTTCTTTGCAAAGTGTCAGTCCATTTTCTTTGCAAATCCTGTTCTTTGAGTGTGTTATCTCTTGTTGCACACATTTAGCTGCTCTTTCTTTAGACTCCTCCGTCTCTGGTTGGCGGGGATGTTGATGATGTTGCTTGCACACCTCTCCCCAGTGGAGCAGAGCTTGGCTTTCGTCGAAGGTGTGAGTGCCCTAAAATGAGGGCCTCCACCATGCTTTGCCAAGTTCTTCAAGGAACCTTCAGGTCTCCTCTTATAGTGTTTGTCCTCCTTCCAGCCTAGTCTGATCTCCTTCCATACCACAAAGACATTATAGTCAGAAACATCAGCGATGTTGAAAAATACCACCATGGGCCAACGTAGCATTATCATTTTGCAGGAGTATGTGCCAGTAACCTACAGAAGTGCAATTCTGTAGACACCACACAAAATCAACACACGTAGGCTTCAGAATGTACCTGGTCTACCTCCGTCCAGGTTTGTTATGTTCATGACAATAGTTACAATGGAGTCTGTGAGAAGTTGAAAACAGGACTTGATGTCTTCCACTCAGGATTTGGCGTATTGTGTTGGCCGTGGGGTCATCCTGATAACATTTGCACTCGGAAGCCGACCTCTTCTCTCAGGAAAAATGTCTGTTTTTGCACCAAAAGGAGACCACAACTTCGGCTGGGTCTTCCTCTGTTGTGTGTCTTCTTCTTCGCCTGGCACATCCTGCTCTAGATCCTACTCATGGTCAAACACAAGGTCCAGAGCTTCAGCTGCAGTATCTCATGACCATTGTGCATCCACAGACTGAACCTCAAAACAAGTCTCAGAAGAGCTTTTACATACCACAGCTTTGATAAAGTTGTGTGATATTACATTTTTCTTTTTCAACTGGTGTGGTTTCCGTGTGATAAAATCTATATCTTCAGCAGGTTCTTGGGGGGGGGGGGGGGGGGGGGGTTGCCATGGAAGCCTAAAATGGCCATAAGGTGTGTGTGTGTCTGTCTGTCTGTCTGTCTGTGTGTGCACATGTATGTGTGTGTATGTATGTAGTCAAAAACATCTGAGGTGTGAGAGAGGAAAGTAGATGTGTGAAAGTAGATGTTCTGTTTTATATACATTAGTTTCCAGCAACACCATTGGTGTATACAAGTTTCATAAAACTCACAAATATTTATAAAAATATGTCTGATTAATTTTATTTGTTCAAATACCACGTGTGAACAAAGTCATGGAACCTCATGACAGAAGCATGAAATGTATGGCACGTTTTAGAGAGGAAACTTCAGGTCAGATTTGACCAAACATAGCATGAGGGTTTGTGCAGTTATTGTTAACGTTGAGTAACAATCTATCCCTGATCAGGCCACGAGAGGAGCATTCTTAGAATGTACTTTCTTAGCAAAGCTTCCCAGCACTTATATACAATACAAATACCACATGGGCTAGGGCAAAACAAGTCTGTGGATGGTGACACGGACGATGTAATATTATTAAAGTATTTATAGTATAAACATTCTGAAAATAACAGTTAATTTTGCTTAATTGTTTTTGAGAATTTTGAGAATTCATGTCATGGAGACATGAGAATTGGATCAGTAACCCATCAGTCTCTATTTACCTTCTCTTAACGTAATGTGGTTATTGTGAGGGAAAACAGCCTGGAGATGTCAAACAAGGAGGAGAGTGAGACGATAGTGAACAAATACACCTATTTATCATTTAGTGTGTAGTTCTGTTATGCAAAGCTTGTATCACTAATATCAACACTAAGTTCACATTAGCTTGCTTGTTGAATGGATGGACAATAGAAGAAAAAAATATGGGCTGTTAGGATGATAATGTGCTGAAATTAGCTTTAGTAATAAAATAGTAGTTATGACAGGATCAGTTGTGTTTCTATAGTTTACACTATACCTGTAAGCCAGGTCTCATTTTGTTGAATTGGTTGTGTATAATGTACATTATGAATGTGTGCTTATATTTATGTGTTGTTTTTTAAAGTATGTGAATTTGTTTAATATTGAGCATAATGTATGTTTTAAGAATATATGAGAACTCATGAATCAGGACGTATATAAGTATCTATTAATCTGTTAATCAGTGGCAGTATATTTTTCAAGTGATTTGAGCGGGAAACAGAAGCTAGAATGTACGTAATAACTATCATTTTCCCAGGCTGAAGGTGCAACTGTGTCAGAATGTCCTAATCATTCAGCATTAGCACAGAGACAAGTACAGTCAAGCCCAGATTCTGAGAAGAAGATAACATCAGTTTCATGCTGCAGCCATTTCACAAAATACTTGTTTGTTTTCTCTAGAAAAATCTGCATCACTGCTGAGTATATTTGCTCATTACAATGTAGGTTAACATATAATATATGTTCCAGGTTAAATAAGTCTAATATCCTTAACAGCTTTAGGCAGTGCACAGTTGAAATTTGGCATAAACAACATCAATGCCCATAAATCACCTTTTACTTGATCTTTATTGTAATATTCATGCTTACAAACTTTAATTGCTTTTGTGTGCTGCACCTGGTGGTAAAATGTTTTGTCACGTGGTATTCAAGCTGTGAGTTCAGATTTGGAGCTGTGCGTGTCTTCTTGTCCTTGCAAAACACGTGTGTTCTTGTTGCTGGGAAAGAATGACAGTACAGGTCTGAGCAAAAGCGGATGTGCAAGATTTTTGAAACTTTAAAACAGACCATGAATGCCAGCAGACCTGCTGATAGGACAAAAACGTAAATAACCTCTGCGTTGAAGTCAGATTTCATCGTCTTTTTAAATTATTATTTTTTCTTGCAGCTTGAAGAAAATGTTTTCAAATGGGATTTGATAAAACTGGCTTATGGTTTGGCTGAGACTCATTGAGACTTTATATTTATTCTGGTGAGTTAAGCATTTAACGGGGTGACAGAAGCAGCAGACGCAATGAATGCTGCCGAAAGTTCTGTAATGTCAGAGTCCATACAGACAACCAAGCACAGCTCACACTCGAAAGGAGCGTAGCACACTCGTAGTGTTTAGCAAGATATACGCAAAAGGTGTAAGAGTCGCTTAGTTCTGGCGTAGCAAGAGAAGGCAGCGGGTGACGTCATGCGCAGGTCGGATGCACAGCACGGAGTGGCGGGACCTGCAGGCGGCTCCCGCCTACCGTGATACAGTGGAGTTGCACATTGGACCCATGTACATTGGTAGTTTAGCCAAACCAATCCACCTGTCACAGTGTTATGGTTTATATTAATGGGTCAACATGCATAAAACCAAAACCTGTAGAAAAATAGAAATCAAAATCACAAAATGCAGAAGACAACATGCTAGATATTAGAAAAACTGGCTTATACAGAGACAACTTTTAAGTTCAGTTACTCTGGAACTAAAAGTTTACTTTTATGAAATTCTACAAATATGTATTAATGGCTGTTTAATACGTGGGTGTTAACACTTGTTTTATTTCAGACAGAAAGTTTCGATTACATTTTGCAGTAGACCAATCTGAATTAGCTGAATAGACAGCATCATTACCACTCAGATCTTATTTCTGGTTATAGTGTGAGGGAAATATTTCTTAATATAAAAAAGTTTTTTAAAGTCAAGTTAAAAACATTTTCTCCCATAGCAACATTGCTTTTTAAAGGATATGCATTATTGCAATATCTTGTTCTACTTTTGAAAAAAAAATACAGTCAGGTTGTTTAAGTACTTTTAGAGTACTTTGCACATATCTAGCTACATACTATGAACTGGGCTCACATTTGATTGTCACAAATGTAGATTAGCTGGTTGCCATTAGTTCAGTCACATTTGTTAAGAACCACAATATTTGCAAAATGCTGTTGGTGCCACAGAACTGTAAATGATATGTGTAATTATTAGGGGTGGGCATAGATACATTTTTTAATCTAGATTAATCTCACTGAAATGTTGAAATTAATCTAGATTAATCTAGATTAAAATGGCTCTTTCAGAATATGCGTGCTACCCAAGTAATGACTAAAAGTCAGTCTTTGATATAGGGTTTCTTAATACAGAGAGTGCATTAGACCAGGGGCTCATCTCCTGTTTCCAAAATGCATCAATGACTGCTTGAGAGAGCTGTTCTACTTTGATACTTGAAGAAAAAAAACATGCTCAATAAAATGTAAGCTACTCGGGTTCAACGGTTTATTCAGTTAAACGTGAAAATAGTACTGTATGCCTAAATACTTTAAGAGGGCATATTCAGTCAAACATGAATTTGTAAGCCTACATACTGTACATTAAAAGGGGTTGATAACATGTTTATTCAGCTAAATATGAGATTTGAAATGTAAACCAACATTTAGTACATTTAACCTGTTTTCGGCGGTGGCGACTCTTCCCCTGGACAGTGCTTCAGTAGCAGCGTCAGCAGCACTAGCAAACTGGTGCTTTGCTTCAGACTGGTAGAACTCCTACAATAAACTAATTCTGCATTCCATAAGGTGCAAACAACTTTAGTCTTGTCAATGTCTCCATTAGGAAGCTTCTTAAAAATGAATTTTCCATGAAGCAAACCTGGCGACTTCGTGGCTGCATCCATGTAAGCACACGTGCGATTAGTTGTGGGTGGTAATTCACAGGTTTAAAAACTCGTTCTCGCCCCTACTGTGCAATTTGGTTAGGAATACAGCTGAGCTAAACTATGGTGAATGTCATCAGTTTGCTTACCTATTTTGACCCAGTTCCCAACCCACCTTTAAGAAGAGATTAACGGCGATATTTTTTATATCGCCCGATAAGAGTATCACATTATCGAACACCGTTAACGCAGATAACGGCTCACCACTAGTACTGGACTAATAACCTTATCACCAAGTCATACCTAAATGCGGCAAGAGCTAAATAGACAACAACAATAATAATAATAATATGATGATGATGATGATGATGATGCTGTGATTTGGTACTGTATCACCAAATCTAAAACTTGCCTCCTAATCATTATAGCCCAGCTGATTTGAACATCATTCTTAAAAAAAACTGAAATTATCAGCAGGTTAAAGCACCTGTAGATCAAATGTGAAAATACAAAAACAGGAGTTGGGCCAGCTGTAGTGAGAATAGCCGTAGTGAGAGCAGCCATGGTGAGAATAGCTGTAGTGATAGCAGCAGTAGTGAGAATAGCTGTAGTGATAGCAGTCGTAGTGAGAATAGCTGTAGTGAGAACAACCTGTGACAGCAGCCGTAGTGAGAGCAGCCGTGGTGAGAATAGCTTTAGTGAGGGCAGCAGTAGTGAGAGCAGCAGTAGTGACAATAGCTGTATTGAGAGCAGTAGTAGTGAGATCAGCAGTAGTGAGAGCAGCAGTAGTGAGAATAGCTGTATTGATAGCAGCAGTAGTGAGAATAGCTGTATTGATAGCAGCAGTAGTGAAAGCAGCAGTAGTGAGAATAGCTGTATTGATAGCAGCAGTAGTGAAAGCAGCAGTAGTGAGAATAGCTGTATTGATAGCAGCAGTAGTGAGAGCAGCAGTAGTGAGAATAGCTGTATTGATTGCAGCAGTAGTGAGAATAGCAGTAATGAGAGCATCAGTAGTGAGAGCAGCTGTATTGATAGCAGCAGTAGTGAGAGCAGCAGTAGTGAGAATAGCTGTATTGATAGCAGCAGTAGTGAGAATAGCTGTATTGAGAGCAGCAGTAGTGAGAGCAGCAGTAGTGAGAATAGCTGTATTGAGAGCAGCAGTAATGAGAATATCATGTCATCAATTAAACCTTAAGGCCCATCTTTGTTTATCTAAAGTACATACTCAGAACTTATCTCCAAGAACACAATCCTATAATGCCCTAAAAGTAGCTTAGATGTAAGTCTACACCTTTGCCTTCATTCAGTATGCGTGTGTATCTAAGAACATGCAAATAGTTCACATTTCTACCTCCACCCACCAGCCACTCATCATCTGCTGATCAAGCTCACGTTCAGCTCTACTTATCAAACACACAAAACTCTGCTTGTTATCCGTATTGCTAGCGTCTGTATACAACACAATGTCTAGTGGTGACACTGGAGTAATTTGGCCATGTGTTTCTTTCTCACAAGAAGAGCAAATTGTACAGGATTACAAGCTGATGTATCATAAAAGTATTTTAAGTATCGCTCTCTACTATGTTAGAAACGTAACATTTGCAGACAAGGTAAGCCTTTAGTTAGACTGTCATCAAAGACTTAATTATGTGTGCGACATGTTGGGTGTAAATCAGGAGGACGCAGGTGCAAAGTAAAAATAAGAATGTTTTGAGACATTATCAAAACAAAGAGGCAGTGTGAACTCGAGGGGTTTAAATAAGGTGATGGGGAATGCAAAACAGGTGAGTCAGATGAGCACCTCATACCTGAGTGAGGTAATTAACTGAGTTTCCTTGCATTACACCTTCAACCATGTGTTACCCTTTATCAGTCCCCTTATGTCGTACACAATCACTGAATAAAACACAAGAAAAAGAAACTTGCCAGATGACCAACATGTTGGTTCATACTCAGTCTGTTCCCAAGATAAATGGATGTTAGGTTTCAGTACATTTTGGTGTCAAAACCAGAATTTATCACAATCATGTTCATAAGACAATATGCTAACACACATTTTGGCATTGGCTGTTTGAGTCTCAAGCAAGTCAGGCAATATACAGATAATACACAGTATTATGCTATACACATTCTATATAAGACAAACATTATACATCAAGTGTATGTGTGTGTGGTAATGCTGACATTAATAATACATACATATGGGAATGAAATTGTGATATATGAGGTTGTACAATAGTGGTTCTGAATGTGTCATTATATGAAGAAATGAGAGTACCTACGACATAGCAGATGGTACTGATCATTTATTTCAATAGGACAGAAACTGCTCCTCTGTCGAGTTGTTTTGGTATACAGGGTTCTGTATTGCCTGCCAAAGGAGATTAGTTCAAAAGGTCATGTCCAGGGTGAGATTTCCCCTGACCAGTTCCTGGATCTTTCTGGGAACACTGATGATCTGCATACAAATTAAACTTATCCGCATGTTCTCAAGTGAAAAATACTTTCTATTGTTGATCAGAGAAGAAAAATATAATCTACTTGAACAAAATGCAGTAAAAAGTCATTTTTATTATTTGAAAAAAACGTATTTGAAAAAATGTGCTAAAAAAACTAAACCGAATATATTTTATTATCCCCATATGGATCTCCTAAATGTTCTGTTCAGCTCATAACTACTCAAAAACCAACCAAAACAAAAATACACCAAAACCTACAAAAACAAACACACTCGTGCACATTTCTCTGCCACAGGAGGGAGGGAGTTGAAGGTGAGGGGGACAGAGGCACACCTGTGTCCATAGTTAAACACAAACAAAAGCACAGTGAGCACTGGCCAAGGAATAAAGTCCGTTAGGCACAGCGCATAATGTTAAAGAGTATTTAAAGCAGTGTTCTGGTAGCACAGGCAGGTTTCACGGGAGCAGGCTGCACTGGGACCAGTGGGCTTAAATAGAGGGAGAGGAGAGTGGAAATAAACAAGGAACAGGTGCAGGTGATGATGAGTGAGCATGACTAATAAGTGGGAGATTAAGAATGGGGGAGTGGTGTGTCTGAGGATGGACGAGCAGCACCCCTGTGCATTTCTCATGGTACGGCCATGTTAATGTGTCTGTGAAGTCCTGCTGATTTAAAAATAACGTAAAAATAGACACTGTCATGTTGCTGAAGGATGGTAAGATGTTTATTGAGGTGTAAATTAATACCAGATTAAAACTTGCAAGTATTTATTTTACACCAAAGAGACATTTTTCACCTCAGTAGATAAATCATTTTCAACAGGTCAAAGCTGAAATCCAGAAAAATATAATTTTACAGTAATATTCTAAAAACCCATGTACATAATATAAATTTATTAATTGCTCCCTTGAGGTAAACAGACTAACCCTGGGAGCATCTCAAAAGCCTGCCTAACAGTCATATGTTCATAAATATGTTCTTAAATATCCAGTACTGTTCCAGTAACGCAGATTGATGAAGCACTTTCTCCTTCTGTAATGGTAAAATGTTGTCATATGGTGAAATCTTTGATGCACCGATACTTGCAAAACAGAAAATAACAAATAATCATCTTACCTTAACAATCTCACCTGTTCTCCGTGAGGCAACTTTAATTGAATTTAGGACACTGCAAATTAAATTTTCTACAAATTGTTTAGTCTGTGACATGTGTCTGTAACACAGTCACATGGCTGATGGAATAATGGGCGTGTGTGTGTTTGCAAGCACGTATGCTTGTCTGTGTGTGTGTGTGTGTGTGTGTGTGTGTGTGTGTGTGTGTGTGTGTGTGTGTGTGTGTGTGTGTGCGTGTGTGCATGTGAGAATGTGAAAGTTGGAAGTAGAAACTGATCATATGTATAAAACGACCATATATATTTTCATATTATTTCATTTATTTAAAAAATTTAACTTGTATTGCACAGTGTTGCAAGGATGGGTGCTTCAGCGCATAACTGTGTGAAAACAACAGAATGCAACCAAATGAGTGAAAAACTGCCCTGTGGTAGCAGAATCACGATACACACTCTTTCATTAAGCTAGATGAGGTTGGGTGTGGCAAATATGTGGTGAATTATTGCTGCCAATGTTTGCAACCTCAATAGTAAAATCTGAGGTTTGCTCATGTGATACAGGGAAACACGTGTAAGTAAACAAGTCAGAGACCTTTGTCCACTGTTTGTGTTTATCTTGTTCAAAAAACAGCTTATTTCAACATCAGTGTAGATTAATTTCCAGGTAGTGTCAGTTGCATAAAACGAGGGAGAACTCTGGAAAAATATTGTGACATGTCTCATTCGTGTTTGTATTAAATGACACAAAAATACACCTACACTTTTGTGTGTAGTAACACAGTAGAGCCCAGTAGTATGTCATGTATAAATTGAGCACATCTACCACCCCCCCCACCATATTTACACTTCCTCAGATGCAATTCCAATACAAATACAGTTGACAAAAAAAAATATAATTATACTGCTTATCTCTCAGTGTTTGTCTGACAGAAAACACATAAATCCTTTCATTTCTGTCAATGGTTTCTATATGGACTTGCTGAAGTTAGACTGTTATTGAAGATAAGACTTTTAAAAAGCTTTTCTGTTAGGTTTACCACAATGTCTGTTTCAACTTGTAGTTGTCATTTAAAGTTCACTGGTTTATATACATAGAACATAGCCCCTTCTTATGAACACTGAGAAGAGCCCGGCTACTGTAGGCCAGCTCCTGTAGTTAGCCCAGTTGCTAATACAGCTGTGTTAATCGTTCTCAGTTAGAACTGTTGCCTATAGTAATAAAAAATTTAGCCTGTTACTAATTACTAATTATTTTAGTAATTTTCCCTAAAGTAATTTTGCCCTAAAGGTATTTTAGTGACTCTCATTCAGTGTACAACAGTTGATCCTAAAAATGAAATCAAGATACCTAATCAGTGTACTTGGTGAACAAGACACTGCATATATGTCTGTTTAAAGTAAATCATAATTGTCTTATCTTGAAGCCATTTGAGTTGACATAACTCATCATGTTTTACGGTATACATAAGAGTAATTTCACCAGGGATTACGCATTATACTTTTATACACAGATTAAGAGTTTTAATCAAGTGGCAAAAGGTAACCCTGTTCCAAACATATAGAGAGAATGTGGAAATAACTCTGATACATTTGTGCTAAAGTGGCAAACAGTGAGCCTTTACATGCACAAAATCCTGCTTAATGCCAATAATCAGGTCATGGTAATAATTCATGTAGTGTTTTGACACGCACAACAATATGGCAGTTAAGCAAAAAAAAAAAAAAAACTGTTTACATGGGATTGGTGAAGCAGGCTTCTTTTAAAATGGATCTGTATAGATTAAATGCAACTTAATGTGTTTAGAGTTGATTGTGTTTGCATTCCTTCATGACCTCTGCTAGGAGAATGTGGAGAATGCACTTACAAGAGCTCCTGGTCTTGTGCTGTTTGCGACTACGATATTAGTTCTGGGTTCTGGTTAGGCAGTCAGACATGTACACATTTAAGAATCATACAAATACATATAGTTTAGTTTTATAGTTTACTTTTTAGTTTTATAGTTTACTTTTAAGATTTTTCAGTTAAAGAAATTAGATTAAAAAAGGTATGAATCAGTCCAGCTGACAGGCTTGAATAGCCTGTAATGCTGCTGCATTATGTGTTTTTAATGCCATGATGAAATGAAACAACCTTTTTTCTTTTAAACTGATGATCTTGACTTAAATCTTCCCATACACATTAAAAAAAAGAAACAAAATGATATAAAGTGATATAAAAATCATTTATATTAATATTTTTATAGTATTAATGTACAATGTACAATTTATTTTTAATTATGAATTAATCATTTTTTTGTAAATATAAATTCACTACACTGTGTAATGATGCAAGTAAACAGGATGCCGAGCAGAGAGCATTTTTAACACAAAACTTTTATTACTGACGGTATTTACACAAACTCACGGGACTGCAGTCAAACATTGACTGACGAAGAACGCAGAGATCATGCACGCAAACACTAATACGAACATAAAGAAGGCACATGGGCAATACATGGTCTTAACCACACACACGCACGCACACACACGCACACATTGAGGAACACACAGATATAAACACACGCAGACAGAAATGAATGTATACACCAATGAGCCCAAGGGAGGAGTCAGGGGCGGACAGTGATAAACCCCGCCCACTGAGGGGCGCTTTCTCCTGGAGCGCCCAGTACCAGCAGTCCGACCTGAGAACCCCAACGAAGGGCAGAACCAGAGCGCAGAACTGTGGCAACTAGGACACGCCCAGGAGCTTCCTCCAATGGAGAGAGTATGCCAATGGACCAGCCTGTGACCGCCTCCCAGGGAAGACGGGATAAAGACAGGCACTTTATCAACAGGGGTACAAAGGGAAACAGAGGGATGGCCACATGTGGTGGCTGCATGTGCACCTGGTGGAACTCTTACTGGCCTTGGAGGAGTGCACGCTCATGGAGTGAGCACCCTTGCTGGTGGACCGTGCCCCGGTACGAGATGGAGGTGGCAGCAGCTTCCTCCATCTCTTGGTCCGATGGCAGTGGGGGACTCCCCTATCTCCACAATGCCCTCTTCCGATTATTCTGACTTCTCTAGGGAGGAAGTACCCCTCTGGGGTACCAGGGCTGCTCTAGGGAGGAAGTATCCCTCTGGAGTACCAGGGCTGCTCTAGAAAGGAAGTACCCCTCTGGAGTACTAGGGCTTCTCTAGGGAGGAAGTACCCCTCTGGAGTACCAGTGCTTCTCTAGGGAGGAAGTATTCCTCTGGAGTACCAGGGCTGCTCTAGGGAGGAAGTACCCCTCTGGAGTACCAGTGCTTCTCTAGGGAGGAAGTACCCCTCTGGAGTACCAGGGCTTCTCTAGGGAGGAAGTATTCCTCTGGAGTACCAGGGCTTCTCTAAGGAGGAAGTACCCCTCTGGAGTACCAGGGCTGTTCTAGGGAGGAAGTACCCCTCTGGAGTACCAGTGCTTCTCTAGGGAGGAAGTACCCCTCTGGAGTACCAGTGCTTCTCTAGGGAGGAAGTACCCCTCTGGAGTACCAGGGCTTCTCTAGGGAGGAAGTATTCCTCTGGAGTACCAGGGCTGTTCTAGGGAGGAAGTACCCCTCTGGAGTACCAGGGCTGCTCTAGGGAGGAGGTACCGCTCTGGAGTGCCAGGGCTGTTCTAGGGAGGAAGTATTCCTCTGGAGTACCAGGGCTGCTCTGGCTGCGGGAGGAGAGTTCAGTCCCATGGTAGCGAAATCTGCTACGAGCAGGGCTGGAGTCAAAGTCATTTTATTTATATAGCACTTTTTACAACACGTGTCACAAAGCAGCTTTACAAACGTTTGGGTCCAAATCCTTAATGAGCAAGACAAGGCTGACAGAGGCGAGGAAAAACTCCATAGGCAGTGATGAGGAAGAAACCAAGACCAAAGGGGAGGACCAAGACTCAAAAAGGAACCCATCCTCCACCGGGTCACCCAGCTAGTAGCAGTCCATATTTATAGTTTTATATTGCAGTCCCTCCAGGTTAATCTTACAAGGATCATGAGCATTTCAAGGTGGATATTAAAACTGCCAACTATGACTTGCCTAATGAGATGATGGCGCTATATTAGACAGGAAGTCCCAAAAATATCTGAGTAGGAACCCAGAGGGCAGTAAAGAGTAATTAACAAACAACTGCAATGCTTTCTTAGTTGAGGACAATTTGGACACAGTGAGAATGAGGTATTCAAAAGCATGAAACTTGAAGCCTGATTTTTGAGGCATGCCTACATTTGGGTCATATAGTGTGGCAACACCACCTCAGCGACCATTTGGGAGATGTGAACATAGCTATAGCATACTTAGCTATAGAACCAAATAGCCATTTGGCAGAGTACCAGGTTTCAGTAAGCAAAGCACGCATAGTTTATGGTCAATAATTATTCAATTAACAATTGGTGCTTTAGAGGGTCTTATATATAGCAATCCTAATTTCAGATTAAAATGATTCTCAGTAGTAACATGATTGAGATTACCATGAATTAAATTTTGTTCACAAATTGTGTACGATCTGTGCCTCCTGAGTGGCCAGTCTGCCCACTGCCAGACCTGGAATGCCTGGGGAAGTCTGGGTTGCTGAGGAGAACCCCTTTCTGGCCGGTTCTCCTCCCCAAATCAGTCCACCTTATCTGAAGTGCTCTCTCTTACTTGGCAGGGAGTGACAGGAGGGAGGGGATGGCACCTTCTTCCCTTCTTGCTGTGTTTTCCCATCGGCATCTTCTGAGGTCAGTCGATCTGTAACGATGCAAGGACACTGGATGCCAAGCAGAGAGCATTTTTAACACAAAACCTTTATTACTGACAATATGGTACTTAAACAAATTCACGGGACTGGACCTATACATCAACTGACAAAGACCACAGACAACACACACACTTAAATATATGAACATAAACAAGGCACAAGTGCAATACATGACTTTGACGAGACAAGAAGCAGGTGATATGAATAACATACAGTAGATGGACACATGCACACCAAAACACTCAGATATAAGCACATGCAGACACAAACAAGCCCGAGGCAGGAGTTGGGGCGGACCGTGACACACTGCCTTATGGAGTCAGAGCAGGTCATGCTGGAATGTGAGAAATGTTCCATTAATGTTCATCTCCGTCTTTCCTTCTGACCTTGTTTTTTTTTTATGAACTTGTTCAGTCACATCCTGTTGCCAAGGGTCCCCTCAGGGCATAGCAGAAGACTGCACTGCGCTTTCTTGTGGTGTTCCACATTTTTATGGCCTCTTGACAAGTCCAAAGATTTCCACCTCATTTTAAAACCTTACCTTTTATAACTCACATGTCCTCATGTTTGATTACAAACGATTGTTGTTATGCACCTCAGCAAGGTCTTGATCTGGAATGGGAAGGTCTTTGTGGGACTCCGGGCTCTCCGCAGTGGTGGATAGGAGGGGTGCAGCTGCGATGAGATGGCATTGTAGGTGGCATGACACCAGGAAACTGTGGGAACATAACCAGGGGAGACCAAGCGTGATGGGTTGGAAGTGAGAATGGAAAATATAAAAAGAAAACAGGTTAGAGAAAGACACAGGAAGAAACACGAGTCCATGGGACCTCCATCCAGGACCGTGCAGGAATGGATTTTATTCCCAGCCTTTTAGCATAGTTCTGGTTCTGGTTCTGGATTAGCATGAGATTGTCTGCAGCACTGAAGTGCACTAATGCTGTAGCAAGAGAGAAACAGGCATGGTGAGTAATCTTCTAAACGTTGGCATGGACAGATAACTACTCACCGCTGCTCTCCTGTTACGATAGTCGATTGGGAACGTTAGCACCGTGCAGCTGCATGGGCTCCTTTTGGGCAGCTGACGGTGCTGCTGGTAGACGGTGCAGACGAGGGCAGACGAGGAGGCGATTCCCTGCAGAGAGAGCACTGTTTCTCTTGCAGAAGATGGTTGCACATTATAGCGTATATGCATACCCTGCTGCAGATTTATGGCCCTGGCACTGGCGTAGAATAGCCTGGCCACAGACTCTACCAACTGACCCCATCCAGGGCTGGATGCATCATTTTCACTCAGCTCTGCATTCTGACTGAGTGGGCAGCACAAAAGAAGTGAGAGACGTAATAAAAGTAAAAGAGTAATTGTTGTCCATTGCCTCGAGCTAAGCAAAAATAGTAAAGCTGAATAGGTAGCTCAAATAAATAGCATAAGCACTCAAAGGCAGTATAAACCAATCAAGAGTTTCCAGAGCAGGGAGGCATTGTATCGTTAGCACACTGGAGACAGACGATGACCGCACGGCACTAGAGGTAGGAACCTGTGAGCTTAAATAGACTCACTTAAATAGGTGAATGAAATTAACTAATTAACAAGGGATAATGAGGTAGAAAGGGGTTGTGATGAGGTGGGCGTGTGAGTGACCAGCATCCTGTGATGGGTAGAAATCATAGTGTGCATAGTACACATAGTCATAAAACTGTTCTACTATATAGGCTAAACAATTTCTGAAGAGCATTTGTTGCACTTATTTTATTGTACTCTGATATCCAGATGTTTTAAAGAAATTGTTGTTGTGAGAGACTTCTTTTTATCCTTCCCAACAGTGTGCCAAGGAACATGGAACAAGCTAAATCTTCTGGGTGAGCCAAATGATCACTACGAGTCTTTGGTGAAGATGTACAGTAACTGCACTGTGGTCCTGCAGAACTTGGAGATCACCCATTTGCAAGAGTACCATGACCTCACTTTCCTTAGGGTGTGTCAGAGCTTTACTCTTGTGCAAAAGAAACATTTCATTTCAACATTTCAAACTCCCAGACTCCAGTGATAGCAAAACACAACTAGTTTGATAGATACTTTGGGAAAAAACACCAGATCAGATTAACAGGAAACTAAGAAAATAGAAATAATTATACATTATTATACTTTTATATTTAGAATGGTGTGACAGAAATGTTCCCTATTGCTGTGATATACTTTCAGAACATCGAAGAAGTTGGTGGGTATGTGCTCATAGCAGTCAATTACGTGGATGTAATACCCTTGGAAAACCTCCGTCTGATACGGGGACACACCCTTTATGAAAGCAAATTTGCCCTGACTGTGATCGCCAACTATGACAAAAACAGCTCTTCTATTAACCCCAACATCACCAGTGGATTGAGGAACCTTCCTCTACGGAGTTTAAGGGGTAAGGCATTACTTTGTGGTTCATGCAGGTGGCATAAAAGACATCTATCCTTCAACCATCCATCCCCTGTTACCTCCACACCACCTTCATGATTAGTAACACCTACTATGTATGTGCACTACCATGTATGTTAACTGGCTACTATGTTAGCAACACCCATCTTACAGGAGCATTTTATAGCTTGATAGACTGCAGTCAGGATACATCCAGATAGGTTTTCTTTCACTTTAGTGATATCTGTATAATAAGATATCTACTCACAAACTATTGGTCAACTCACAAAATTAAGATAGCATTATAGCAAAGAAAGCATAAAAACACATACAACCCCACTCATTTTATTAGAAGAATTTATTACTTAGGTGTTGATGTAAACCTTCAACCAGCTGTTGTCTTGTTGCCAGACACTGATTTGGGACAGAAAAGTGCAATGGCTAACTGTTGACATGCATAGATATGTGTAGTAGGTGATTGTTAAAATGTTAAATGTCTGTTTTTATCTTTCCTAGAGATTCTGAAAGGAGGAGTAAAGATCTCCCATAACCGCCAGCTTTGCAACATGGAGACAATTCAGTGGCAGGACATTGTGAACGAGAGGACTAGCACCATTGTGATGACATCAAGAGGCACTGACCTTCAGTGTAAGTCTATATTTCACTCTATAACACTCTTAAATATACAGTGTGAGAAGTGTATTGAAAGGTCTGAATTTTACACAATTCATAGGTTTTACATGACAGGCTGGCGGGTAAAACAATGTCACTAGACATTACCATGAGTAATAGTAAAGGAATAACACAGTAATCCCCCAAAACCCTGGGGTGTTCTATCGTTCTCTATCGTTTCTTGACATTTCTCAAAGCATATGGTAATGGCTCATCTAGACATGTTTAGATCTGTTTGGGTCTAGAGTTAGCTGGAGTCTGCACTTGCCCTTTATCCATGCAAAGAGTGGGCCGTGGGAGTGAGCGTCATGTGACAATATAGATCATTTGCAATATAGATCATTTGCACTATAGATCATTTGCAGCCTTCAAAGTTTTAAATTGAAACAATGTATGAAGCAGTAGAGCATGAAGCGGAATATTTTGGTCAGAAAATAAACGTATGTGCTATTCTTGAAAAAAACATATAATAATGTTTTTCTTAAAGTTGCATGTCTGTAAACTGCCTGTCTGTCACGGTGACAGCTCCAGACCCCTCCTTGTGGGCGTGTCATTACGTTGTCTGCGTGCCGTTATGTCCATGTTTGTAGTTCCGTGGTGCTCGTCTTTGTCTTGAGTTCGTGCCTGTGTGAGTGTCCGTCTCCCGAAGACCGGAGGGACTCCGCCGCCTTTCTCACCTGTGACTCCACGAGGGGTCGAGCCACTGCTAGCGCTCTGGCAGGCAGCCAGAAGGATTACGTGGCTGCCTGTGCCTGTTTGTCCGTCCCAGTGTTTCTCCCAACCCCCCTTTTCCCTTTTGTGCCCTTTAGGTTGAATGTGCCGGTGTGTGTGCTTGTTAACGTGCCTGTGTTTAATGTATTTTCCCGTCTTCCCAGGGAGGGTGTTTTAGAGCTGTTCGCGGCGGTTCCCACCATCGGGGGAGACGGCTCTCGGAGGCTCGTGGTTCCGAAGGCTCTGGACCTGCCCGTCGGTGTAGGTTCGGGGCTTTCCAGCTGTGCGGGACGCTCCGGGAGTAGCGAGCCCCTGGTGGGGGGTTCTGTCATGGTGACAGCTCCGGACCCCTCCTTGTGGTCGTGTCGTTACGTTGTCTGCATCTAGTTATGTCCATGTTTGTAGTTCCGTGGGTGTGGGTCGTTTGTGAGTGTGTTCGTTAGTCTCACCTGTGCCTTGTCTCGTGATCACGGGGGAATGTGTTATTCACCTATTTAATGTGCGTTCACGCAATATCTCGTGCTCGTCTTTGTCTTGAGTTCGTGCCTGCATGAGTGTCCGTGTGTGTGTGCTCACGTTATCGTGCTGAACTGCACTTGTGTCTACATTAAACGTTCTGTTTCACCGCAATTGTTTCGCCATGCCTGCCTTCTTCGCATCATCACACTGTAACATTAATTGATTCTGAAAAGTGAATAATGTTCTTTACAATCAATCGTTGTGCCCTTTCTGCTGACATCTACTGATGTGTACAAATGTTGAAATTATGATTTTACATCAATGAAAATATTTAACATTCTTAAAAATATGTCTTAATTATTTAAAAAAATATTAGAATGATTGTATAATGAGGGGGAGGCAGGATGCTGAGGTGTAGTGTTCACAATAAAAGTTTATTCAAAATAGCAACAACAGACACACGCTAGACTTTGACAAGACACGTAATCACACCGAACAGGGACTGGGCTTGGACAAAGACCAGCGACAAGCACAACACTGACATACATTAAATGCTGTTACAGAAATAAGACACAATGCAACACATAACAGGTGAAACGAGTGACACAGATGAACACACACACACACACACACACAGAACCTATTGCGCTTTGTTCTCCTCCTACCTAGCGCAGCGTGTTTATTGATGCAAAAGAAAACAACACCAGTCTTATGTCTTTTGATCTTTTATGAAAGCCACGATATTTCAGGAGATCTTACAGCACAGCGCAGTGTGCTCCTCTACCAGGGAGTAAACATTCGAAAGTTTAACATTCAAAGCCATTACTTATATCCTGTTTCTCCACCCAAAACATTAAACACTTGCTGCTTCTTTTGACACCATACATGTACCATAAATCACTTGCTGCATTTTTAATACTATATAGGCACTCCTTTTTCCCATTGGTCCACTTCAAGATGAGCTCGTTCTGTACTTTCCCGACCTGCTGTAACTGACTCGGGGTCCCAGACTTCCTCTCTGATACAGTTTCGCCCTCCTGCTCACAGACGCTACCTTCTAAGTTCCTGTTTTCTATAACCCCCCATCTCTGCATGTACTGTAATATGCTCAGTAACTCTTTTAAATGAAATGTGCCATATTTGTCAACTGTGATTTTTCACCACAATCAAAATTTGTCCTCCTCATTTACCCATCTGTGCAGTTAGAACACACACACATACACACACACATTCAGACTAGTGATTACTAGGGGGCTGTGGATCACACCTGGCACCCAGGGAGCAGTTGGGGTTAGGTGCCTTGCTCAAGGGCACCTAAGTCATGGCCTCAGGCCTGGGAATCAAACCCACAACCCTCCGGTCACAAGACCAGTTCTCTACCACAGGACCATGACTGTCCCGTGCAAACAGTTTACTGAACTTGTTTCATGATATAGTTCACTTCTGCTGACACTTGGCTACAGAACTTGAGTATCCATTTCAGTTGAGAAGAATGTTCAATGTCATCTTCTTTAGGTACGCAATGTCACAGAGATTGCAATGGATCATGTTGGGCACCAGGACCACAAAACTGCCAGATCTGTAACTATGATATTCCTTCACAAATATTGATACATTGCTATAATGTGTACCAATGATTTAAAGAATGATTTTGCTATTTTCCTTTTTCTCTCAGTGACTAGGCTGAACTGTGCTGAGCAATGTTCACACAGGTGCAGTGGTCCAAAGCCCATGGACTGCTGTAATGAGCACTGTGCTGTTGGCTGCACTGGACCCAGTCCCACAGACTGCCTGGTGAACATTCAATACCTTTCTGTCTCAACTCTTTAGTTATCACACACAGAGGCGGTTCTTGGGAGCAGTCAGAGTATCCTTGCCCTCCAGCCCCCCCCCCATTAAATTTGTATTTAATGTGCTACAAACAGCTACACTGAATTTATATTCTAAAATAAATGACCGCTTGCTGCAGACAGCTTAAGTACATAGGTTTATGATCATATTTGCTTTGGGAACTTTCAAGGCCTGCAGAGACTTCAACGATGATGGAACATGTAAAGATGCATGTCCACGGCTAATGTTATATAACCCAAACACTCACCAGCTTGAAGTAAACCCAAGGGGGAAATTCAGCTTCGGGGCCACCTGCGTAAAAAGCTGCCCTCGTAAGTGTTTTGCCAAAGTTATTAAAGGTTTTTTTACTTTAATATCCATTAGGCTGTAGGCTTGTCATAATCAGTGGAAATATGCTAATGATTTTGACTGGTAGTGTATATATAAATGCATGTGTGTGTGTATATACATATATACTTGTGCATCTCAATAAATTAGAATATCATCAAAAAGTTAATTTATTTCAGTAATTCAATGGACAGTGGATCTACACCAGCAGACGACATGGCACCCAAAACCATCACTGACTGTGGAAACTTCACACTAGACCTCAAGCAGATTGGATCGTGTGCTTCTCCACTCTTCCTCCAGACTCCGGGACCTTGACTTCCAAATTAAATGCAAAATTTACTTTAATCTGAAAACAACACCTTGGATCTTCACCTACTGGTGCAGGTCCACTGTGTTGTATCAAGACCAAAGTCAGCGCAGCCGTCCACCAGGACATTTTAGAGCACTTCATGCTTCCCTCTGCTGACAAGCTTTTTGGAGATCGAAAAATTTATTGTTCAAGCAGGACTTGGCACCTGTCCAAAAGTCCCAATACCTGGTTTATTAACCACAGCATCACTGTGCTTGATAGGCCAGCAAACTCGTCTGACCTAAACCCCATAGAGAATCTGTGTGGTATTGTCAAGAGGAAGATGAGAGACACAGACCCAACAATGGAGATGAGCTGAAGGCTCTTATCAAAGCAACCTGGGCTTCCATAACACCTCAGCAGTGCCACAGGCTTATCGCCTCCACGCTGCATTGATGCAGTAATTCATACAAAAGGAGCCCCGACCAAGTATTGAGGGCCTTTACTGTACATACTTTTCAGTAGGCCAACATTTCTGAATTAAAAAGAATTTTCAGTTGGTCTTATATAATATTCAAATTTTTCAGAGATAATGACTTTGGATTTCATTGGTTGTAAGCCATAATCATCAACATTAAACAAAAATAAACACTTGAAATCTATATAATATAATCTATATAATATATGCATTTCACCTTTTGTAATGAATCACTGACTGAAGTAATTTTGTTTTTGATGATATTCTAATTAATTAAGATGCACTTGTCACTTGTACTGTACATATATACTGTATATATATATACTTTGTGTATATGTGTATACTTTGTATATACTATATTACTGTATATACTCTGTGTGTGTGTGTGTGTGTGTGTGTGTGTGTGTGTGTGTGTGTGTGTGTGTGTGTGTGTGTGTGTGTGTGTGTATGTAGCGCTGGAATGGATCAATGGATAGAATGCTTGCACTGATCATCTTTTGGGCAACTGCAGGAGAATCTGTATTTACTTTGAGCTCTTCTACCTACTCCAGATAACTACATATTAACAGATCATGGGGCTTGTGTCCGTGCATGCACGGAAGACACACATGAAATAGAGGAGAATGGAACTCGAAAATGCAAAAGTTGCAGTGGACCCTGTCCAAAAGGTCAACTTGATTGTAACATTTAAATCTTGATTTTAACAATTCTTATAATTAATTCAACTATGTAGTTTGTGGTTGTCAATACTATGCAAATGTGGGCTTTTTGTGTAGTTTGCAATGGACTTGGGATGGGGGAGCTCGATGGTGTCATCTCAGTCAATGCAACTAACATTGAAACCTTCAAGAACTGCACAAAAATAAATGGACAGCTCTCAATAATAAAAACTACATTTAATGGGTAAGACAGTACAGGAGTCATTTATGTTTTCATTTTATATTGTTTCTTGATGATGATATAATTTCACCCAATTGAAATTAACAAAAGGTATTTTTTAGTGATCCCTATACAAATACACCTGCAATGGATCCTGCTAAACTGGACTATTTCAAAACAGTGAAGGAAATTACAGGTAAATGCTGTCCTGTCCTAATTTTGTGCTCAGTACTTAATACCTTCAGCAGATTTTCTAATAAATGTTAATATAGATTGCCTTATTTTGAACAATAATTTAATTTAGTTTTGAATATATGTAGTGAGTCATTTTGGCATCATCAGTTTTTGCATCTTCAGACTCATAGTTTAAAAAGCGTGAGAAGTGGTAAAACATAAATACACCTCTTTTTCATGACCATCAGTTAAAACATTTTGTAAAATTTTTTGGCTAAAGGTAGTGGTTGGCTAGAGTTAGCTCAAGTCTTGTTTATTGTAAGGTGTTCGGACTTTAGCCTGATAGACTTGGATGTCCACAATATTTAAAACTACAACGTATGCATTAAGAACAGTTGCAATCAATAACCAACAATATTACAATATAGCCAGAAACCGAAATCATAGATGTCAAATAATAGAAAAGAACATACATGGAGAATATAGAAAAGTCTATACATAACAATTCAGGAAGATTGCAAAAAAAAAAACACATGTGGTTTATGCAGCACTTTGAGCAGTTTGAAACGGAACCTCATCATAATACAAAGTTAGTATTAGGGTCATTAGGGTAACCTCATCATAATACCATGTGAGGGGCAAGATTAGTGTAATCTGAAGAATAGCAACTGCCCAACATGCTCAAAAAGGAAAACAAGATCTCTGAAGGTGTCTCATGCTCAATCACAGTGTCCGCACAAAGGAGTTTAATGGCATGGTGCTCCAGACAATATAGGAACGCTCAACCAAGTGGCCATATAGAGTGACCAATAAGGAGCGACCGTTTGCTGATACTTCAGTGTTCAAAAGGGCTCGTAAATGCTACTCTAAAATCTTTTTGTGCTTGGGCAGCAACATTGTTGGATCATTTATCGATGTCTTGGATCTTCCACAGGATTTCTAGTGATACAATCTTGGCCAGAAAACCTCACCTCACTGAGTCCATTTGAAAATCTTGAGATCATCAGAGGAAGAACCAAACTACAGTCAGTTCCTGTTTTCATTACATGTTTTATGCGGTGCAGATATTGCAATGTTAAGCAAGACAGAGATGTTACAGAAATTGTCTTGAGTGATTTCTAACAGTAGTCAGTTAGTGTTCTAAGGTATTACCTGGGTTTATGTCAATGATGCTGCATTTTCAATCAATACATGCTGTTAACTGTGTAGATCCATAACAAAGAGTTAACAATTAATATATCAGGTTTATGTTAAGAATGTTTTAGAAATGTTTTATTGCTGCTCTAAGTAATCAGAAGCATCAATGAATGAAGTCTTTTCTTAATCATTTGATTTTGAATTTTCCAAGGAAATCTAAATCTGTGTTACTTTGTGCTGCAAAATAGGTGTACAGTGTATTGTGTAAAGTCTATATAGGCTTTGCTTTCAACAGTCAGAAAGCTGCAATTATGCTTCTCTCCAAGTCTGAGCATGATCATGAGTATAATTTGTACACATAGCTGTGTGGTACAACTGAAACATCACTTGTAATGTTCACATTAATCAGTATTCTTCACAAACAAAATTCTATTGTATTGATCACCATCTTACACATTTCAGGGCATTTAGGTGAAATGATTGCTACTTGTAGAGTGATGAGTTAACATTAAAACAGGTGTTAGATTAGGGAGAGTCATAGTCATATTAACTAAAGGAAAACTTAGAGTGTCAATGCTAGGCTGCAATGAATTGTGGCAATTTTCACTTTCCATTTCTAAGTCTTTAGTTTCATTGTCATATTGATAGAAGACATAAAAATCTTCATTCCATCAGCACCCATAAATCAGGCGAAATTGCATCAGAATTGTCACCAGTAGGTTCATAGAATATGGCTGTATAACTCCAGTTTACTCCAATTTGCACACTTTTAGTCTAGTGGGCTAGTAGTCTATAACAGCAAACTATAAATCAAGCATGCTCATTAGAATATTAGGACCAATGAGGGAGGGTCCGAGTGGCCCATAAATGAATTTTGCAGCTCAATAACTAAGAGTGGTGTTTATTTTGCCTAGCTTCATATATTCCTTTAACATCACATATCTGGAGCACAAAAGAAAGGAAAAAGGAAAAGAGAAATCATAGAGGGGAAGATCATAGAGGGGGAAGAGATGATATGAAGAGGTGTTTTAAAAGAGAGAAGGGACAGCAGGTGAAGACTTCATGCCCTGGGCCCCAGCACGTCTGTCAACTGGCCTTATTAGGACCACACCCAGATCATTCTCAGCTAGCACCAGTGAACCAGTTTGGTTTGATCAAGCTTAAACAGTGTTTATTCATTGTTCTGTTTGCCATGCGACCCAACCAGAAGGAACTCCACTTCCTAGACTAGACTAGGTTCTAAGCAATAAAGCTTAAAAAGCTTACACTCAGATTAAAGTATAATGTACTTTTTTGAGCAGACATGTCTCAAATAAAACAACAATCTGTCAGAAAAATGAAAATTAGTACTGTAAATTTTGGAGGGTTTTGATCAAGAAATGGGATTTTACTTACGTTAGGCATAATTCACCTTACAATAGGCATTTTTCACCTTACATTAGATATATTTCACTTTTCAGGAGATTTTACGCCATGAACATGGTGAATATAGCAATATCAATATTCTGACAACAGTCTGCAGGTGTGAACGGGGGAATCCAGCAGCAGTGTCAGAAATGTGTGCTAGGTTTCAAATGTGAAAACCACTGCACTGTGTTCTTTTAATTCTATACTACAAACATGTTTCCTGTCTTTTCTCCCAAATATAGGGCCAAGGTTGGTTTTGGCGTCTTGAATATCCCCCATTTAGAGTACCTTGGCCTGCATTCTCTGAAGGAGATCAGCGATGGTGATGTGGTCATTAGGAACAACCCTCAGCTATGCTATGTCAATGGCAGATATTGGCAGAAGCTCTTCAGATCTGACAAACAGAAATTAGACATCAAAACTAACACACTTTCTAGTACCTGTGGTAAGGAATGATTAGGTGCATTCAGTGATCAGATGATCTGCAAGACAGGATAGAATTATATGTATTAAACAGATTGATGTTATACTGATTGGAAAGCTGAATGTAGCCATATGCTCTGAAAGGAGTTATTTAGTAAATGGATATTTCCAGCCATAATTTATATTGTTTGAAATTAACGAGATCGTAACAAAGCCAGTCCGTGACAAACATTACATTTCTTGTAAATGCATAAATATATCAAAATGAAACCAGGTAAGAATGTAATTACTAGTGCTTTCTAAGCTGTGTAATATCCCTGTGCTGTGGCGCTTTCTCACCAGAGCTGCAAAACCTAATCTGTAATGAGATGTGCACTGATGAAGGCTGCTGGGGCCCAGGACCTTCCATGTGCTTCAGCTGTCAGCATGTCAGGCGTAGGGGGCGCTGTGTAAGCGAGTGCAATCTGCTCAAAGGGTAAGTGCAGCAAAGCCAGACATGTTGCTGTCTAAATGAGGGTGCAATTATTACCATCCTTCATCTTTTATTGAGGTCTCGCTATGGGTGCACCTGTCCTCTGAGGCACCTTTTAAAATTTGCTTCAGTCCTTATTGTCATGACATATTAGCATTTTATACAGTGTTAGTAAGGGGTATTCAATTATTTTACATGATGGTAGGCTACAAATCCTATCCAAAAAACCTGAATACACATTTTCTAGAATGAATGCGAAAGCTAACATTACTAGCTGTCAGTCTGAGCCGGCCTGTAGCTCAAGGGAGGCGCCCGCACACACCTGCACACACTTGCACACACCCTCAGCCACTCCCTCGCTCCCAGTCAGGCACGTTGTTTTTCAAACCCACCCGCACCCGCCACCTTTTGTTGTGCTCTTCATTATGCAGTAAAGACGTGTCGCTGCTACACTCGCACTCTGCTCAGTCTTTACAAACACGTCTGACATTACTCTAGTGCTCTAAACTAGCGCTCTACACTAGCGTTATACACTAGCACTCTACATTAGTGCTCTAAACTAGCGCTCTACACTAGCGTTATACACTAGCACTCTACATTAGTGCTCTAAACTAGCACTCTACACTTGCGCTCTACATTAGCGTTATACACTAGTGCTCTACATTAGCGCTCTACACTAGCGTTATACACTAGCACTCTACATTAGTGCTCTAAACTAGCGCTCTACACTTGCGCTCTACATTAGCGTTATACACTAGCGCTCTACATTAGCGCTCTACACTAGCGTTATACACTTCAATTCTAAGAACAGATTAGAACGTTAAACAAAAAAGCTACCAATAGGATGGCAGTTGTGTAGCAACTATAGGAGGCCTGTAAAATAGGAGGAGTTGCCTTTGCCCATCGATGAGCTGTGTGAGGAAATAGTCTATAAAAATGTTCACATGGAAAGTCCAACATGTTTTTGACTGCATTCACAAATTTGTTTTTTTTTCATGCAATGTCAAATTATATAACTACAGTTATAGTTATGTGAGTACTTACCCAACTTTAAATGGGGTTGCTTACACTGTCCAAAGTAGAGTTGACTGTGCCTTTTTATAACAACATATCTACAACAAAAACGTCATTAATAATATTCGCCTTTTACTTGAATCAGCACACAACTCATGCAATCCTCACAAATCTGTGTATAAACTTGTCTGAACTACACAGCGTTTTTGACCTCAGTGCTTTATCCTTTGTGTATTTGCAGTGCGTTTTTTCATATGCATCACGGTGGTTCTTCCTGGCCACCATATATTTGATAATTCTCCCTGCATTGTCCGAAAAGTTATATATATATTTTAGTATATAACCGTCACCTTTATGCCATCCAGTTATGTTCCTGCAAGGAGTACCGGCAGTAATTGGTTACTTGTGATACAAATGATAACAAGGTGTTTTTTGAACATTAAATATGAAGTAGTCACATCTATGCCTAATACACAACTGCCAGCCATTTAATAGTTGGTTAAGAGATTAAAATATGGCTGGTAAGTAATTCAGAAATGTTTTTGTTTGTTTGAGACTAATCATTTGCAGTTTTCATAATCAATTTGTTGTGTATTCGTACAGAATTCCTCGTGAGTACATGTCAAACAACATGTGTTTGGAGTGTAACAAAGAGTGCAAGATACTTAATGGGACCCCAAGTTGTTCTGGACCAGTACGTGAATTTTTTATTTTATTTTATGGTTTTAGGCATTTATCATTGGTTAACGATTTAATTATTCTCAGGGAACAGTATTTAAAAAGTATGAAGAAAGAAAAGTCATTTATAAAACAATAACAGGGATTTGAATGTTATTACACAACATGAGGCAGCGTCACATTTTACCCTCACATAATCAAACATCAGTAAGGATGAATCTTTTTCTCTCTGAAGCCATGTGCATTTGATCTGGAGAAGACTGGAACATGTAAGAACATGTAACAGTAATTTCATTTTAGAAAATGCAATAAGTGTTCTGTTCTCTCCATCACATACTGGGAAGTACACAGTAAATCCATTATGAACTCTGAAAATAAGTATTCCTATAAAATAATTCAGATGATGCTAGCCACCACCTAATTATCTTCATTCCCCTCCCATCCCCACAATCTTCAGGGAGCTGATCAGTGTACCGAATGTGCCCACTTGAAGGACAGACTCACCTGTGTTTCCAGTTGTGTTCATGGTTTTGGCGCCTTCAGCGACAGACTTGTCTGGAGCTACCCTGACAAAAATAAACAATGTCAGCACTGCCACCCAAACTGCACTCAGGGGTAAGAAGGTGTTTACAATGAGGCAGAAGTCTAAAAATGTAAAAAAAAAATGTAAATGTCCCATATTTTGTCAATTGTGATTTTTACACTGCAATTGAAATTTAAACCCGCTTTTAACCCATCTGTGCAATCAGAACACACACACATACACACTAGTGATTACTAGGGGGCTGTGGATCACACGTGCCCAGAGCGGTGGGCAGCCCTAGCCCGGCGCCCGGGGAGCAGTTGGGGTTAGGTGCCTTGCTCAAGGGCACCTCAGTCATGACCTCAGGTCTGGGAATCAAACCCATGACCTTCCAGTCACAAGACCAGTTCCCTACCACCAGGCCATGACTGCCCCTAGATGTGGTCATTAGGGTGGACACTGTATCTTTGAAACATTCATCTTTAGATTTTTTTTGTGTTGCATTACAAGCCATGGTTGGTAAAACCGAGTCTCTCTGTTTAGGTGTAGTGGTCCTGGACTGGAGGCGTGTCATACACAAAGGTGCGTGAATCTCTAGCAGTGTGTGCTGATCACTGAGGAGAAGAAGGCCAAAACACTTAGATGTTCAGGCCTTGCAGTTTTTAGGATAATTTCTATGAAGCCTATCTTTAACACTGATGACCAGTTGTAATAACAGTAATTTAGGTCACACTGCACGAAATATTGCAAATATAGTTGCAAAGCACAATATATAGTAATCACAACTAAAAACTTAAGAACATGTAAAGCAATAATAAACCTGCCTAACAGAATAATATGATGTGCAGAGTCACATGAGGTTTGGAACTGAGCCAAACATATTTTACCACAGAAACTAATCAGTTCATAAAATGAAATGTGATGAAAAGATGAATGACTAGTATTTGATGCCTCTTAATGCTCCAGTAAACAACTACTCTTAACTTTGACAATAGCATTAGAGCAAGTAGCAACTTTAAATCGTTAAAGAAAGCGCAAAGTCTTTCTCAGTCGTTGTTTCAGTAGCAGCAGGAAATGCTAAATAGCAGTGAGGAAATGCTAAAAATTGTAAATGTTCATAAATGTTCTAGCAGCACTGAATGTATTATATTAAGGGTATGATAAAGGATATGTAATTGGCTATATGTTAATTGTTTATCACTGTGTGCTTGTGATTAGTGTTATTTTCACATGTTATTGTTATTAAATGTGTAGTTCACCATCTGAACTTGTGCATAGCATTATGTCTATTGGTAGTGTCATAGTTGGTCTGTGTTTACAAATTCATGGGTTTGTGTGGGTTGCTGTCTGTAGATGTTTGGTAAAGAGTCAATTTTAGGCCCTTTGTTTTTGTTGTAACTTCATGTTGATTGTAAGACGTGTGATCTTCAGCTCGCAGACGTCCCTGGTTGCGTCGGGCGTAATAGGAGGCCTTCTGCTCGCCATGATGCTTTTCCTCTTCATCTTCATTCTGTTGCGCCGAAGACGCATCCGTAGAAAAAGGACCTTACGGCGCCTCCTGCAGGAGAGAGAGGTACTACGTGCTTATATAATGATAACTTTTTAGGGAGTTACAGGTAGACATTATTGATTTAGTTTATGGCACACGTGGCATGCATCACCAAGATTTGGACTTAAATCCATGGATTTTTGTTTTGAGGTTGTGATTAGTTTGACATTCACTATATAGATTATATATAGATATTTATTCTGGCCTACATGCATTTGAGACTGCTGTTGGAATCATTTTTGAGAAATGTAAAGGTATCGTTTTAATACACAGGTAATTTGTGATTTGCGTCCACATAGACATGTGACATCTGCTACCTTAAGTATTAGTGTTTCCTAAGTACTGTGATGTCCGGAGGATGCAGACACAACGACGAATAATGCGGTGAAACATAGAATTTTAATGTGGCACAAAGTGAATCTGGCACGAGTAGCACAAGCACTCAACAAAGTCACTCACACAGGCACGAACTTTAGACAAAGACGAGCACGAGACATTGCGCGAACGCACATTAAATAGGTGAATAACACATTCCCCCGTGATCACGAGACAAGGCACAGGTGAGACTAACGAACACGCTCACAAACGACCCACACACACGGAACTACAAACATGGACATAACTAGACGCAGACAACGTAACAATACGCCCACAAGGAGGGGTCCGGAGTTGAACCGTGACAAGTACATATAACAATCACAACTAAAAATAAAATTAAAAACAAGACAAACTTGCCTTATAGAATTAATGTGCAGAGTCATGAGCTGCGATGTTTATCAAGGGCTTGGAACTATGCCCAGCACCTGCTGTGGCACGGACATAAAGTACAGAAGAGGTGAAGTCATTTTTGTAGTTTTACCTCAATAAGTTGCACAACAATCAGGACTGTTAAGAAAAAGCTACTCACTGACTTGACCAGTAAGTAGGCCTAACTACTGATGGTCAATTATCAGGATGATCAATTATATAGAATCACATAAAGAAAGAGCTGTTGCTAAGTGGTAGTGATGGTTCTGGTTGAGGAAGACCATTGGTTCAAGACTGTGTTGTGGTGAAGTGAGCTAAATGGGTCTGAATTATTTGTGGCTCAGCATTCTCACAAGAGTCATTAACAAAGTATTTTGCTGTATCCATTGTTGTATTTCACTGACTGCTGTATAATATAATGCATCACAACTGCATGCATGACAAACAACTGTGAACAGTGTCTGACAAATGCTAAGACTAAATTATGGTCCATTATCATGTGTTACATTCAGATATAAGAGCAAAATATGGGCTGAAAGAATTCTCCGGGCATCCTCACAACCGTCTCCTTATTCAGGGCAAAATTACAGTCCTCTCCCACATTTCACCACTCACACACTCTAGCTGGTGCTGAGGTCTAGAAAGACAAATATTTCTAGATTGTGTACTGTAATACAGATGGTACTTCACTCACTGAAGGGTGTGCATGGGTTCTGGTCATTTAGTGATTGAGCAGGTCTGATATTGATCCCATTTTGTCCTGTTGTCTGACCCTACAGCTGGTGGAGCCTTTGACTCCAAGTGGAACGGCGCCCAACCAGGCTCTCCTTCACATCCTCAAAGAGTCAGAGATTAAGAAGGTCAACATTCTGGGATCTGGAGCCTTTGGTACTGTGTTTAAGGTAAAACTAAAAGGACAACTTAAGACTACGTCTAAAAAAAAATAAGACATTTAGAAGGCTGCAGTACACTGGCGCTGAATTCTGTTGCTTTTACTATCATTATGAAGATCAAAATTGGAGTTGGTGAACTGAACTTGTGGATTCAGTTGGACTTTGTGAAAATAGCTTCACCATTTCTGGAAAGTCCCATTAATTTATTACAGAAGCACACATTTTAAGACAGGAATAGTTAAAGTGAACAAAACTACAGACAGCAAACTGACCCTGAATACAGAAAACACCAAAACATTCATCAACAACCAGGCAACCAGGAAAACACAACACAAAGAGGAGAAATGCCAAGGTGGAGGCGATCATGACAGCCATGCTAATTATACTAGTAATGTATTGCCTTAACCTTACTCGCAATACTACCATAGTACAGAAACACAGAACATTTATTTATTTATTTTTGCTTCTGGCAAACAGCGGTACAGTTAGGGCTTTTTTGTATTGAATGCTGTAGAATCCAGTAAAATACATGTTATACTGTTTCTACTGAATCTATTCCCTAATAAAACTAAGAAAAGATGATCTGTCACCATCCACTCCACAATGTGACGGGCAGGTGTGAGCAACAAAAAGGAAGCGATCACGCCAAGTCTCAGGGAAAAAGGGTGGTTTAATATAAAGTGTGCAAACCTAAAACCCGTGCAATAGAGCCGAATTAAGGATATAATGACCAGCGGTCAACTGGTACAAAGACAAGGCATATATAGACAGACAAACGACCATCAGGTGGGAACGGATCACGGGCTCCGCCCACCTGAGGGGCGTACACGACGTCACAAGACAACAACAACAACACAGCCGCTGTGGACAGAGGCGGCCGGTAGGGGGCCGCCTCACCGTGACAGACCCCCCCACCAAGCCGCACTCCCCTCCACTGGGTGTGTGGCACACAGCGGCTGCACAACAACACGAAGGGGCAGGAAGGCAAGGACAGGCAGGGACACACCTCCTGCAGTCCACGAGCTGAAACACAAAACACATAATATTAGTCAGCTCACCTCCCTGGGCGGGACCCTGGACCGACTGGGCCGTCAACAAGACAAAACCACGCCCCGGTCGGTCACAGGGCCCTCACGCCCTAACCGGCCTTAAGCCGCATAGCCCCACAGGTGCGAGGACGGCGGGCCTCGGCTCCTTGTCCGTCCGGGGTGTATGTGTGTGCAGGTTACCTCCCTGGGGCGTGGCTACGTCACCTCCAGGACCCCGTGGAAGGGTCTCCGTCCTGTGCAGGAGCTCTTCAGACCGGAGCCCCATGGTCCCCAAACATCCGGGGGCCCCAGCCCTCTAGGGAGGGGCTCTTTCCGACCGGGCTCCGGTCACCCCACAACATAAGGGGGCTCCTGCCAGCTGGAGACCCCCACAAGGTCCAGGGATGCCACGATTCAACGCCAGGGAGAAGCACCTGCACATAAAACACAAATGCACACACACCCACACACACCAACACAGAACACAAACGCGCACTACCCTGATCCCCCCTCCAGGGGGGAGGGGTCTCCATCCTAACTCAGGAGAACCCCCCATTTACCTGGTCAGGGCCTCCCTCGGGAGTGACGCCCTCCGTGCCACACCCCATGGCACGGGACCACAGCCGGTCCCCCCCCAAACACACATTCAGGGGGAGGAGCATGCGTGGAATTACACACAAACATTAGACAACACGTTAGGACACAACACACACGCAACTACTAGACAAACAAAACAGTGTACAAACAGACAGACTGGACCCACACATGCGCGCTCTACATACACATACACAATAGTGACGCGCCGCTCCAAGTCGCAGTCGCTCCCCACATAAAACACAAGACACACGGGGAGCGAGGCGACAGTGACGAGCGGCGACCGCGTCACACATGAAACATTTAACATGAAACAACGAGCACGCACACAGATCCACACGTCCGTCAACATGTACACATTTTTCCCACACAAAACATGAAGAGCGCTCCCAGGGAAGACGTCCTGGTCCTCGCCGCGCCACAAACACAAACACGGCGGAGCTCTTCAAACAAACAAACAAACAACAAAAACGAAGAGTATTTCCAGGGCGAGAGCCCTGTCCCTCGCCGTGCCACAAACAACACAAAAGCACGGCGGATCTCTTCAAACAAACACCACGCAGACAAACACTTACCACGAGACCTGACCACGAACGAAGGAGAAAGAAAAAGAGACTCGGCGGCTTCCGAAGGGTGGCTGGTCATTCTGTGTCGGGCAGGTGTGAGCAACAAAAAGGAAGCGATCACGCCAAGTCTCAGGGAAAAAGGGTGGTTTAATATAAAGTGTGCAAACCTAAAACCCGTGCAATAGAGCCGAATTAAGGATATAATGACCAGCGGTCAACTGGTACAAAGACAAGGCATATATAGACAGACAAACGACCATCAGGTGGGAACGGATCACGGGCTCCGCCCACCTGAGGGGCGTACACGACGTCACAAGACAACAACAACACAGCCGCTGTGGACAGAGGCGGCCGGTAGGGGGCCGCCTCACCGTGACACACAATATGTTTATTGGCCTAGTGACTAATACTTTAGAGTTGGTTACCAATCACTAGTGAGTTAACAGTCAACAAAAACCTTTTTAAAATATCATATTTAAAAATAAATGTCAGTATTTTATGCAGTCAGAAGACCTAGCCAAGCTTGTAAAATAAGCCTTGCAATTCATTCAAGATCCAAGATTCAATATTGAAAAAAAACCTTTATTCATCCCCAAAGGGCAATTGAGGGCACACAGAGCAGCAATAACATAAGAAATATAAATGTGAAATTAAAGTAAGTATAAATGAACTACATAGTCCAATTTCACATCTGAATAATGCAAAATATAAAGTCACAGAAGTCACTTTAGAAGTCAGTCTGATGTTGTGGAGTCAGTCTCCATGTTAACAGTTCGTACAATGAGGACAGATTCCTGAGTGGCAGTCCAATGATTTGTGGAGTACCTGCAATGGGACCAAACTGAAATAACCGTTTTCCTCTTTAGGGCTTATGGATACCAGAGGGCCAGGATGTAAAGATTCCGGTTGCTATTAAAGATCTGAGAGAATTTACTTCTCCCAAAGCTAACAAAGATATTTTGGATGTGGGTATTTTGTCTTGTTTAAAACATAAAACTTGGGTATTATTCAGTATAAAGGCTTAGATTTACATAGAAATATGTTATGTATATTACATACTACATACTTCTTAAATAATATTTTTATTATTCATATAGTTTTTAAAATTTGTACAGATTATATACAATGCAGACCTAGTGTGATACAATCAGTACTTTACAGACATACATCTGAAAATCTTATCCTTTCTGAATAACACTTCAGATAGAAATTAAATAACACTGCTAGAATCATTATAGAAATGACAGAATTAAAGCATTTCACTCTTAGTATTTAACAATGATTGTTACTCTTAAAAGTAATGAATTCATATTGGTGGATTATTTCATAGTTAAACCACCGTCTTTACAGACAGGTCTATATATCAATGCATCGATGTCAATGCATTTTTAACGTCTCTTATCTCATAACCTCTAGGAAGCCTATGTTATGGCAAGTATGGACCATCCATATGTGTGTCGTCTGTTGGGAATATGTCTAACATCCAGAGTACAGCTCATCACTCAGATTATGCCCTTTGGCTGTCTCCTGGATTATGTCAGAGAAAATAAAAAAAATATTGGGTCACAGACTTTGCTCAACTGGTGTGTACAGATTGCCAAGGTAAGTCTGTAATACCAAGGGCTGCAATGACTTAAAATATATATTGTCTATATAAACATAGTTTATTTTAAAAAGGCTAAAATGAGAGTGTGGGTTTACCTTAGCAAAACGTCTACCTGCACCATTGGAGTGTGGATTTACCTTAGCAAAACGTCTCCCTGTCAGTTTTAACATGCACATGGAGATGCCTCATCCAAAAACTAAAAAAAAAACAGCAAATACTCAAAAAAAAAACCCCACAAATTTTTACTATTCTGGCCATTTGGCAATGTACTATTTTAACCTCCCTATAATGGTTAAGTTCTTAAGTTTCTATATTCAACAAATTCCTCTTGGTGGCATTTCTAATCTTGCATGCGTCCGTTGTCGTGTCCTATCAGGGCATGAACTATCTGGAGGAACATCGTCTCGTGCATCGTGACCTGGCTGCCAGGAATGTGCTGGTGAAGAAGCCCACTCATGTAAAGATCACCGACTTTGGCCTGGCCAAGTTGCTCAGCGCTGACGAGAAGGAGTACCACGCCAATGGAGGAAAGGTAAAGGCTTGCCAAGCCCCAGCTCAAACTGCTACACCTCACACATATTTAAATTAATGCATTGAATTACAGTAGCACAGGTTTTCATTTATGGGCAAAAAAGTGTTTTAAACACTGGTCCATCACCCTCTGATGTGGGCTTGATAATGAGGGTGTGCTCTTTCCAAAATTTGTGGTAACATAAAGGTTAAACATCTGTATACACGTTACTGTGTACACTGCCCTGCAGAAACAAAATCACTGTTGAATCATATGAATCTGAACACATTTATTTCTGGTTATCTTGAATGGCAGAAAATATCTAAGGTAATAAATTACCAGTAACGAGGACTCTAAATAGCTGTCAAATCTCATACAGTCACTATGCGGGATGTCAAAGACCATGAAAGGGGCTTGATAGTTCCGATTTCATCCCTCCAAGTTCAACGAGATTGTCAAAGTCAAATCTATTTATAGCACTTTTTACAACATATGTTGTCACAAACAGTTTTATAAATGCGTGGATAAGCTTTACAAATGCATAATGAGCAAATCAAGGGTGACAGTGGCAAGGAAAAACTCCCTAGGCACGGATTGGGGATTAGGAAGAAACCTTGGGAGGACAAAGACAAGGGAACCTTGTCTGATGGATTATTCTAATTTTCAGCCTCATCACAGTTCATTTGCATGTGAATGTGCAGTTAGCCTCCACTAAGCTAACATCAGTATGAGCTCTGCTTGCTCTAGGCTACCTAGAATGTGCTATGGGGTACTAGAATGTGCTGTAGGCTACCTAGAATGTGCTATGGGGTACTAGATTGTGCTGTAGGCTACCTAGTGTGTGTGTAGCCAAATACAAACTGGACTCCAAAAACATTGGGACACTAAACTAATTGTGGATAAAAACTGAATGCAATGATGTGGAGGTGCCAACATCTAATATTTTATTCAGAATAGAACACAAATCACAGATCAAAAGTTTAAACTGAGAGAATGTATAATTTTAAGGGAAAATATGTTGTTTAAAAATTTCATGGCATCAACAAATCCCAAAAAAGTTGGAACAAGGCTATTTTTACCACTGTGTGGCATCCCCCCCTTCTTACAACACTCAACAGACATCTGGGGACAGAGGAGACCAGTTTCTCAAGTTTAGAAATATGAATGCTCTCCCATTCATGTCTAATACAGGCCTCCAACTGTTCAATCGTCTTGGGCCTTCTTTGTCACACCTTTCTCTTTATGATGCGCCAAATGTTCTCTATAGGGGAAAGATCCGGACTGCAGGCTGGACACTTCAGTACCCGGATCCTTCTCCTACGTAGCCATGATGTTGTGATTGCTGCAGAATGTGGTCTGGCATTATCTTGTTGAAAAATGCAGGGTCTTCCCTGAAAGAGACGACGTCTAGATGGGAGCAGATGTTGTTCTAGAACCTGAACATAGTTCTCTGCATTAATGGTGCCTTTCCAGACATGCAAGCTGCCCATGCCACAAGCACTCATGCAACCCCATACCATCAGTGATGCAGGCTTCTGAACGGAGCGTTGATAACAACTTGGGTTATCCTTGTCCTCTCTGGTCCGGATGGCGTCCCAGTGTTCCATAAAGAACTTCAAATCGTGACTGATCTGACCACAGAACAGTCTTCCATTTTGCCACACTCCATTTTAAATGACCCCTGGCCCAGTGCAAACGCCTGAGCTTGTGGAGTTGCATATTAATGGCTTCCTCTTTGCACTGTAGAGTTTCACTTGGCAATGGCGGATGGCATGGTGGCATTCTGTTATTTCCTTGACAGTGGCATTCCTGTTTGAGGTGCAGTGACGTTTAAGGGCCCGGAGATCACGAGCATCAAGTAGGGTTTTACGGCCTTGACCCTTACGCACAGCGATTGTTCCAGATTCTCTGAATCTTTTGATTGTTTTGCACGGTTGAATATGATAACTCAAAAGTCTTTGCTATTTTACGCTGGGTAAAACCATTCTGGTATGGCTGGCTGCCATGGTTATCTTTCTGCGCAACAATGGTGGAATTGGTGATCCTCTTACCAGCTTGGCTTCAGAGAGACACTGACACTCTGAGGTGGGCAGCCCTAGCCCAGGGCCCGGGGAGCAGTTGTGGTTAGGTGCCTTGCTCAAGGGCTGGGGCTTGCTCAGGTCTGGGAATCAAACCCACGACCCTCCGGTCACAAGACCAGTTCCCTACCACCAGGCCATGACTGCCCCACATTTACTCAGATTAAACTATTGATCTGTCATCTATGTTCTATTCCGACTAAAATATTGACAATTGCCATCTCCACATCATTGCATTCAGTTTTTATTCACAATTTGTTTAGGGTGCCAACTTTTTTGGAATCTGGTTTGTACATGTACTACGTATATGTACCATATACAATGAGTCACACTGATTGGAGCCTGAGCTGCACTTCCATATTTATACAGATTATCTCCATAATCTGAATCTAACTATTTAAATTGATAATGCGATTAAGATGTTGGCATTAGGAACAATAATGTAGTGTGATGGAGGTAATAATGTAATGGTGGTAATGTAATGTAGTGGTGGTAGTGTGATGGTGGTAATTATGTAATGTAATGGTGGTAATAATGTAATAATTGTAATAATGTAATAGTGCTAATGTAATGATGGTAATAATGTAACAGTGCTAATGTAATGGTGGTAATAATGTAATGGTGGTAATGTGATGGTGGTAATTATGTAATGTAATGGTGGTAATAATGTAATGATAGTAATAATGTAATGGTGCTAATGTAATGGTTGTAATAATGTAATGATAGTAATAATGTAATGGTGCTAATGTAATGGTGGTAATGTGATCGTGGTAATAATGTAATGGTGCTAATGTAATGGTGGTAATGTGATCGTGGTAATAATGTAATGGTGCTAATGTAATGGTGGTATTAATGTAATGGTGGTAATAATGTCATGGTGCTAATGTAATGGTGGTAATGTGAATGTGGTAAAGTTATGGTGGTAATAATGTAATGGTGGTATTAATGTAATGGTGGTAATAATGTCATGGTGCTAATGTGATGGTGGTAATACTGCATTCTGCTCATAGTAGCTTTCTGTGCATTCTTTTTCTGTCAGATGCCTATAAAATGGATGGCCCTGGAGTCAATCCTCCACCGGACATACACACATCAGAGTGACGTGTGGAGTTATGGTTAGTAGAAGTTCTGTGCAATTCATCTAATCCCAAAGCTTCGCATTAAACCATCGCCTTCAGAACAAGGAGCATTATTTAGTACAGTTTACAGTGTAATCACTTTTGATTGCAGGGGTAACTGTGTGGGAACTCATGACATTTGGATTAAAACCATACGATGGGATCCCGGCGAGTGAAATTGCAAATGTACTGGAGAACGGAGAACGTTTACCTCAGCCGTCGATATGCACAATAGACGTCTACATGATCATGGTCAAATGTGTGTTTTCAGTCCTTCACTGAGAGAACGCCCTATTTATTCTCATGCCAATATGCACATCCTGGGACAGGCATACACGTAGCACCTTAATTTATGACATCTTTGTTAAAAAATAATACTATAAATCATAATAATTCTATGCATACTAGCCGTGAGTTTTACATGTGGCCTCTTCTTTAAAAACCATTTCAGGTTGGATGATAGATGCTGACAGCAGACCTCACTTTCACGAGCTCATCACAGAGTTCTCAAGAATGGCTCGAGATCCATCTCGCTACCTGATTATCCAGGTAATGATCCAGATTTATCCTCTATTCCTTATCCAGATGCGCACTCATGATTGTGTGCAGTGTAAATAAGTCATATTTGTGCACGGTGCACATAAGTAAATTGTTTAGTGTTCATAGTAATAATTCAGTGGATTTTTTTCTTACAAACTTGATGACTCCAAATATAATAAAAAAAAACAATTATATAATCTATACTCTGTTTGGTACAAGTTTATTTAACTTATAAATGTGAGGAGTTAAAATGAATGGGTGGATGAATGTTCCTGCAGGGAGATGAGCAGATGTATCTGTCCAGTCCAACCTTGGATGCTCAGTTCTACCGTAACCTGCTTGGTCTCGAAGACGTGGAGGAGATGGTTGATGCGGAGGAATACCTGCTACCGTCCAAACTTGTCCTGAGCAACTTACACACTCCTCAGACACAAAATAACAATTCATCTGTATGTGAAGTGATGTAATAATTACTTTTTTCTTAAATGAATTCTGCTTTATGTAGTTACGGGTATTATTAGGATTGGGGAGGAATACATAGTTCTAGACCAGCATGTGGACTTGTTAGCAGCACGTTCAGTAGACTCCAGACTCAAACCTGGTGCCTTGTAGTTCCTCTGCAACGGTAAGCAGGTCGCAGGAATTGCAGCACACAAACGTGTGTCCTTTTCATTCAGGGCTGCATCCGAACGGGCGAGACCAGGAAGAGTCTACGCTACACCACCGATCCAACACACAGCTCTCCGAACCAACTACCACCAGGTACCACTGCTGCCCACACTTTAACCATCAGCTTCATCTGAATACAGGAGTTTGCCCGGGTTCACAACGGTTCCTTTATTTCACAGAGTATGTGAACCTGAATGTGATCTCACACAGTGACTTGGTGAACCAGAACTATGAGAACACCATGCCAAACGGAGAATACACTGGACTGTGTGGCTGTAAATCAGAGGGCTTGAAGTTCCAGAGCAACTTCTTGAATTCCACCCTTGCCAGCCTGGATAACCCAGAATACCAAGAAGACCTGCCCCCTGGACAATTCTCTGACAGTATCTTCCTACCCACAGCAGCCCAAATGGCTTATATAGGGTAGACATCAGCTGTCCAGCCCCTTGGACATTAGAGACAGTGGGACAGGTGCACTATGAGGAACAGTTCATACACTATTTGAATCTAAAATACCAAAACCAACTGGAAAAGATGTATTCAGTGTTAGAAATATCTTAGTGACTTATATAGGTTGAGAGTTTGTCAGTGAAGAGTATCCCATCAGTCAATGTGAACCTGTTTAAAATTCACTCAAAACAATGTTAAGCTTACTAGAGTTATTTTATCAAGTTTACTAACTGTAAACAGTGTTTTAATACAACATACGATGGCAGAGAGCTGATGTATTTCCACCTCCATCACTGGTTCTGTCTCAATAGCTGGGAGTGCTGTCCTGGGAGTGCTTTTGATGGAAAACCTGCCCCCACGTTCCTCACTGACCTTGTGGATAACAACTGCCCCTCCCCACCCCCGTGTTCATTTACTGTGACTTTTTAATGGATGCGTTTCATGTTTCACTGCTGTATTACTTGAACTCCGTCATGGAGAGACGACTGCCACCGTTACCCCACTGAGATGGAACCAGATTCTCAAAATTCTAGTGAAACCCGCAATCGTATCTCCGAATCAAATCTAAGAGCAGCCAACTGTAGCTACTTTTAATAAAGTTTTTTTTTTTTTACTTTTTGTCAAGACTACTGCATAATGTCTGCATTCCTATCAGTGAGCGTAGTATGGCCAAACTGAATATCAAGAGGGTATTTGCTGATAATTTAGCTTACACAATCTCCCTTGACATGTCCACACCTGCATTGAAAGTCTTCTTGAGAAATGCTTGTGCCTTTACTTTGCCGTCCTTGACTGTATAGGACATTATTGTACATCAAGAGATCACATACCATGATATTTACATTTATTATATACACAATAGTGGGTACATTTTTAAAACACATACATACATAAAAATAGATCAGTTCTATTAATTCAATTAAGAATTGTTAATCATAAATTTGCTTTTTTAGGCATTACAGCCGATCTCAAGGCAAAGTCAAGATGTATTAACTGTTTTAAGATGCAAATGCAAAATGCGGCTACCAGTCCATAATGCATGAACACAGAAGCTCCGATATTGCTCGATATTGACAGATATAATTCAATGTAACATTACTTAATCTTAATTAATCTAACGTCATTACACAGTATGTCGTGTGGCAAGTTTTAACCAACATTTCTGAACATTTTACACTTAACAAAACATACAAGTCATTACACTAAACAATTTTTCTGACCAAATGACAGTGCAGGAAAACACTAACAAAATGGGGCATTTTCTCACGACAAACATTTGCCTCTGGTATTCCAACTATGCTCCAAAATTACCCCCGAACACTGAAAATTAGGAACGCACAGTGCATTGTTTGTTCAACCAAAGCTGTATGTGTGCCATGTTTTAAAGTTTGTTTCAAAAACCACTTTCACATGATGGAAGAAATGTAAGAATTCAGAGACATTTTGAGCCAGGTCACTGTGTCCCAAGACCTTTTTTCCAGATATTTCACTTTCTTCATAAGCCTGTTACAATATGTATCAAAAAGGCTGCACGTTTCACCCATATCCTTCACCCTTTCAAGTTTTATACAAACAACTACGTTTATTGCCAAAACTGTTCATTGAGAAAAAGGCTTCAACACTTCTTTATCTTGGGAATTCACTGATCGTCCACAGATCACGGCAGTGCCAGTGAGGCCATGCAGACTTTACACTGAGGCTGAATGTTGTCTCCAGACTGCATATTTAAACAGGGTGATTATAGCGGTCCAAAACAGGATGTCGTGTTATTATAAAGTGTCATTTTCCTGATGTATGATTAAATCTTTAGGTCATTAACATTCATTAACGTGCCACAAGGTGTCCAGCTCAGTGCAGCATATTTATTTGTAAATGGCACCTTAGCGAGTAATTCAGTTCATACGGTTGCAGGTTTCATCAGCGACTGTTCCCCAAACACGTCTTTAAAGTAAGCGACATGCTCCTCACAGTGTTCGCCTGGGAGACGGAAACAGAATCACACAACCAGGAAACACAAGCACTTCAGTACGACTCCAAAATCACGCGAGCACTGCAATGCACATGGAATATGAGTCTTGTCTTTTCTTCTTCTAACTAAAAGATTTGTTTGTTTACATACATCACACACGAGATGAGAAAAAAACAGCATTTCGTACAGCAACTAAATGAACCAAAGTTGGGATATCGGCGGTTTACCTGGGTTGAAGGCTGGATTGCCACGTAATCGCAGGTTTCTTTGCTCAAAGAAGCGGAAGATGGTGTAGAACAGCATGGTGTCGTCGGTCTGACGTGCAGCATCCAGAAATTTGCGTGCGGAGACGCCGTCGTGGCCACCGACACTGCGGACAAACCGAAGAGCCCCAAGGACCTGCTGTTTGGACAGGAGCACCTCCACTATCTCATCATTAGCGGTGGAGAGTCGCTGTAGAACACATGCACGTACACAAACGTTTTAAACCCAGTGTCTTTACAATGGATTTTATAAATGCATGTGTTCGTAAAGCAAGCCAAATAAATGCCTAATGTGCGTTACCTTCAGCATGTCTAGAGAGAGCTGGTGAGCAGGAGGATACGTGCTCTCTAGTGACAGTAACAAACAGGCCTAAACAAGCAAAGAGCACTGCAGTGAGCTGGTATTCTTATTAGAAAATAGAAACATGTTTTATACTACAGATGGCTCATACAGAGGTCCTTCATCAGCTGTACAAGCAAGTATCTTCTATATGTATGTATATTACACACACCATACCAGGCAAAAGTTTGGAGAGTCACAGCACCGTAAACTACAAGAACACTACCAGATAATTCAGCTATTTTTTACTCGCAGGTCAGTTTTCAACACAGGCCTTAGAGATTGATGTAGCTGATCCCATAAACAGAGCTCACAAAGTGCTGAAAGCTTCAGAACTGGACTCACCAATGGCTTTGAATCACTCAACACGTGGTACTGAAGAAACTGGTGAAGCATGTAGAATAGATTGTGCTGAACCAGAGTTTTGATGACAAGCTCATACAGGTAGTGCTGTCAAACAGAGGGGAGCGTGTGAAAGTGTTAAGACGCATGGATAACGGGGTGTTGCACTTATGCAAGTTCAGAGGTCAAAATAGGCATTACTGCTTAGTAAAAAGTCGAACCAGAAAAAAAAGACAATAGTTAAACAAAATGAAAATGTGATTTCACCGTTATCATTTGTTATCGTAATTCAGTTCTTTAAGAGTGTAGTGGTGCTCATTTGGCAAAGAATGAAATTATTTCTTATTTTTGTTGAGAATCAACCCTCTTTGAGGAATTGATATCTGTGAACCTGATGTGTAGCACACAGAATTGGAGCTGTACCTGAACTGTGATCTGGTACTGGTTGAGGGAGCGAATGTACTCCATGAGAACAGCAATGATGAACTTATGAGACCCATCCTGTTCAAGACAAACAGAACACATACAAACCATTTATGCAGTATTGGGAGGAATTGAAAATCCATAAATAGTTTGAGTAAATGTGTGTTCCATATTTTGCAAATTGTGATTTTTACACCGCAATCGAAATTTGTCCTCCGCTTTTAACCCACCTGTGCAGTTAGAACACACACACACACACACACACACACACACACACTAGTGATTACTAGGGGGCTGTGGATCACATGTGCCCAGAGCGGTGGGCAGCCCTAGCCCGGCACCCGGGGAGCAGTTGGGGTTAGGTGCCTTGCTCAAGGGCACCTCAGTCACGGCCTCAGGTCTGGGAATCGAACCCACGACCCTCCGGTCACAAGACCAGTTCCCTACCACCAGGCCATGACTGCCCATAAAGTATACGGAGTGAAAAATAAGTATTCAGAAGCCCACGATGTATGACGTATGCTGATGGCTAAAGTATTTTGGTGTGTGCGTTTTAAAAGACGCGTGGCTGCAAAAAAAACTGCAGGAAAACTGCTGGGACTGAGGCGTGCGAGGAGAACCATCTACCTGCTACCAAACGAGCTTGGTTTCATTGGTATAATTGGTATAATTCATTGGTTGTTTAAAGAATTGATTAAACAAACACAATTAGGTTGCAATTAACTACCTTGCAGCAATTTGTGGCGTACTCAAGGAGTCCACAAGGTCTCGACAAAGACAAAAAGTAGTGGATTACAAAAATGTAATCAGATCCTCAAATAAAGTCTAGATGAGATGATCCATGTAGACTCACTCTGACATAGTTGTAGTCGTAGTAGTTGTAGTCAGAGTACTGAGAACAGGAAGGAAGTGAGGTGTGCATGCTCGTTTAAATAATAATGAGCATTTAAATAAGACTACAACACCATTTACTACAGTGCACTTTTCACGCAAACATCAACGGTCCGAGATCCGAGTTGCCTGGAGATCTGTGAAGCAGTTGAGAGGTTTTGTGCGTCTTACTGCTGAGAACTACCTCAGTTCTCAGTGACCCACCAGCCTGACACTGAACCTGCCGCATTATTATATTATCGCTTGGATCTCTTGTTTATGAGCATGCATAGTCACTCATTAAAAAAAACCTTGAGAAATAAATAGTAAATTATAAGATAATAATTGTTATTCCCCAAAACACATGCCTGCAGGGCCTGAGAAACCAGTGATGTTACAATATGACTAATCTTTCATGTAACATAGGTAGTTAGTCAATACATATTTCTTTTAGCACCTCGTTTATAAGTCTTAAGTAGCAAAAAGTTTTTTTGTTGTTGTTTTGCTTTTTCTATATAGATGTTTCAGGGGAAAAAATCAACCAACAAGAACCAAAGTCTGAAGGTACTCCAAAGAAATACGTGAGTCATCGATGTTGGAGAAGTCCCACTCACCACTGGTGTGTAACAGCACTATAAGGTTTCCTGCTCTATAGGTATGTTGCACACGAGGATGCTTTCGCAATCAGGTACTTGGCACAAAGTGTTAAATATGATCAAGACAGTGTTAAAATGAATCACCTTCTTCTCAGTAAATGCAGAGAGGACATGCGTGTACATGTCTGACTGGTCAATGACGGCTTGCGTCCGAACGGGTCTTTTGTAGGAGTTGCTGACGCGACTGGGCCCTGACTCCATAGCCTAGAACACAAACCCACACGCCAAAAAACGATGTTCAGGATGACCGACAACCTCACTGCCACCAACAATAACCAACATTTCTGATTCTTCTCGTTTACGAGTTTACGCCCTCGTACTTTTGCTGGTAATCGGTAGCATGTGAACGTGAGTGTAAAAGGACAACGTAGTGATCCGTTACCACACTATACGCCTGCTCAGCCTCCAGATACTCTTTATACACTTGGTTAAGCTTGTCGAACACGGTGGCCACCACGGGCAAGTTTCCTTTGTCTTCTCCATCTACCAGCACTTTAAAGAGCAGAAAAGAAATAGACAAGGCCATTACGATTGTGTTTTTTTTTTTTTTGGCCACTCCAGACATCTGTCTTATTAACCATATCGCGTTGAAACTACTGAATCTTGTGCCCATGATCACCAAGTTTAGGGAGAACAGAAGGGTACAAAACAATAACAACAAAAGGGAGACCTCAACTAGAACTGTGGCACTTAAACAATCCATAATCGTCCGGCGTCGCGTGACTCACGTACTTTGCGAGCAGACGGACAGGACGACCATCTTGCAGTCGCGTCTGCACAGCAAAAAGTCCATAAGTTTGCCTTTGTCTTGAAGGAGGTTCACCGTGGGTTGGAGTTTCACCTGAAGGTACCAGAGATATCCTAACAGGTAGAGAGTGGGAAGAACACAACAGAGCTGAATGCAGGAGAAGAAACCAGGAGAAATCCAACAGAGACCGAGATCATTACAACAAATCGGCCTATAAACTTGCGATGTACCTTCACTTGCACTGATGATGACGTCTGGCTGAAAGACGGTCCAGGTTGATGAGTCTGAGTGAACGTTAAGAGGGAATCACCAGAGAAATACAGAGGGTCCAGAAGAACGTTCTCACAACATGAACATGGAAGTTCATCGATTTTCAGCAAAGGCACATATCAAATTATTTGACATAATTTTTCAATAGTTGTTCAAATAGATAAAAAAGAAAAACATGTTGCCATAAGCTGCCATAATAGCGTTAAACCCAACAACAGTGCTGAACAGAAGAGGTTCTGAACAGACTTGGATGCTGGGCCAATACGATCAGCCTTGGGTCTTAGCTGAGGACAAGGATACAGAGCTCACACAGCACTGAAGCCTGACCGGCAGCAGCTGAAGGCCCTGAGGGAGAAGGTGAAAGGTCAGAGGTGACACGGGTGCCTAATTCCTACGGACATGGTAGGTTTCCAGTGAAACGAGTAGTGAACGTGATGGTGAAACCGCAATTTGAAATGCTGTGTGAATAGATAATGAAGACAACGGTCAAGGCTTGGGATTCCCCAGCCTTCAGAGGGCACCTGTGAGAGGGATTTTGTAGGGCTGGATGGAACGTGCCGGAAGCACGGGCTGGTGAACATTCACTGCGCAGTCGGGTTCCCTCAGCTTGATGTCGAAAATAATGGAGGTCTGGAAGGGCAGAAAGCAGTTTAGCATCATAAAGGATCAGCTAAAATTACATGCAAGAGGGTTTCAGTGAAACAAATACTTTGACAAGTGTATGAATAAAAGTACCATTTGTACAACGCAAAATTGTATGTTCACAGGGAGCACAATTTCTAAACACTAGTATGTGTGTGTGGCATTCACGTCACATCCCTGACATAACCTACACTTGACACTCATAAAGGCATAATTAATGTTCCTTACGTGTTATTAAGTTGTCATTTTGGATTAACAAACTTCAGCTAGCCCACGTTGTGGTAACCCTATGTATAATGGTACTCCTCTATTAAAGTATGAATGTGTCTGTGATAGGATTCGCTTTTCTGGAGAAAGCTCAGTGACAGGAGCTCTAAAACTCACCTGTGAACTCTGATGGTGCACCACAATCAGGTTGTCCACAACATTTAAAGCAAACTTGCCTGTGGTGTTCAATTTCAACACATGAGTCTTCTTACAGGAGCCCTCTCTACAGAACAAGAAGCTCAGTTACACAGGAAAACAAGATTTCTAGGTATGGCCCACAGTCTCTCCCTAATGAGGGTCAAAATATCTTTTAAAGAGGATTTTCAGCTCTGAAGCTTTGTTAAGCAAGATTTATGGCGTAAAAATGTTTATGCAGCAACAAATAACTTGGAATTATATCAGTAGTACACATACATAAGTCATCTGGAAAGATATCCTGAACAGCATCAGAGTTGTCAGATTTAACAACATGTAATATCAGGTGAGCCAATTGTGCTCGGTATCATCAAGCACAATAGGTACCCTATTTTAAATCGAATTTCTAATGACTAACATAACAAATAAAAGAAACTTGCCAAATAAAACGTTTGAATTAAAAAAATCAAAATGGAAAATATTCACATTCATATGAATGCATCTAAAGATTCAGGGTCAGCCCAACAACTTACCGGGGCAGGTGATATAGTACGACTTCTGCTCCTGAGCTGTTGGTTGTTCTGGAGTGATGCTTGAGGTACATTACATAAAGCTGCCCATAACTAGATAGTAAACAAACAACACATGTGATTCTGCAATGACAACTAACAAATACCACTATGGCCCATCATAGCAAAATTCCACTTTACACTCCTACTTCTGATAGCCTTTTGCAGGCCAACAGATGTAATAAGATGTAATAAGTGCTTACAAATTGAAATGCACAAAAAAGCGCATCATGTGTCATGTCCACAAGGACGGTACTTACATGGTGGCCACTGCAATGTCTCGCTCAGAGAGGTTAAGCTTGGCTGGCTTGGGAACCATCGGGAGCTCAATCTCAAACTTTGGCATCTTGGACATCGTGCCATTCTAAAGACGACCAGATAAAGACACATCATACACTCAAATGTTACACAGATATTACTGCATACAGGATTATGCTGGAGATGTCAAAAATACCAAGTTCCAACAAAGGTAATACTAACCAAAATTGAGAAAATCTACAGTTCACAACAAAACAAGGATAAAAAAACAGGGAAACGACAAAGATTTGTAATTGTAACGTGAGATGATGCACCAAGCACCAAGACCAAAGACATTAAAAAGAAACAGAACTGAACAGAACTGAGAGAGTAACAAGGCGGAACTGTGAAAAGTTGTAATCTGATATTTCTAAATGTCAATAGCTATATATTTATTAGTATAACAATTGTGCTGTTGTACCCTAACCCTAACATTTGAAATACTTTTGCTTAATGCATATTTACTAGTGACTGTGAAATACATAGAAGCTACATGCCTTCGTTTAGGTTTTATTCTATAATTAATAATATATTATTTTATTCCATATTTATCTTTTTTTATGGAATGTTTATATCATGACAACTCAAGCTTATGTTAGTAAATCACCCAAGACAGCAACCTACTTTTAAAGAGGACATGCACCTCTAATCACCTCTGTACTGTACCTCTACTATATAGAGATATGATCATTGATCATCAATTTCCTACGTAAATGCTTAACCCTACACTGAAATCTATTTAATTGATTCTCCACTGGAATCAGCAGTCCTTTAGCCCTCTCTTAGGAAGCGCACACCGAGACCATCGCCTTATTTCCAGGATGTTATTTACAGTCGTTCAAATTCACTGAAACTGCATTAACTATGTTATCAAAAGTTTTTTAACATAGAAATTAGCAAATGACTACAGAACCATGAAGAACAGATTTTGTTGAAATGTAGTATTAATTAGAAACCGTGCTAGAACGTTCTACCACTAAGAACCACATGAAGCTCACTTTGAAAGCGAACGGCTGTAGAACATTGCCCTGCACGGTGGTGGAGAGCAGAAGAACTGCTGGCTCTGGGCAGTAGATGTACCAGTTGACATTAATGCTCTGACTCTTCAACATCTTCAGTGTTCGTTTATCAGGAAGCACCTGGACAAAGAATCCAAGCATCGGTACCAACATAACCTTCTAAAACAACAAAAACTATCATCGTGTTTGTGGAAAGAAGCGATCAAACAAATCAAACACTTTCTCTCTCCAGACTCTGTATATGACTTAGGGCTAAATGTGCTGTCACGGTACCTGGTAAAATTCTATTCCTTGGTCAGTGACGAAAACAATTTCATTCCAGTTGGTCCAACAGAAGCCTAAAACGCTCGCATTCTTGGTCTGTTGGAGCAAACAAACACGTGGCCCAATGACATGGTTTTCTGCATTTACAACACTTACCCCATTATAACGACGTGGTCTCTGGACATACCTTGCATTCATGGGAGAATTCCAGATGGGGGAAATCGGGGATAAAGTTAATGAAGTCCTAAAAAAGCAAAAACAATTACAACATGCTCCATACTGGCCATGTCATTTACATTACAATAGCTGAACTTGTATTAAATATTTACCACTGATTTTGGATTCCGTTGAACAGCTAAGATTTTGTTCCCCAAGGAAAACTTGATGCACTTCACCTCACCCTTGTCTTCCATTCTGTAAAGAAAATGAGAATTAAAGAATTTACGTTTCAATATACTGTATACTGATATCAGAGGTTCCAGGTTCAGACCAAGAGGTCAATCACTGATGTTTACCATTTTTTACATTTTATAAAGGTGAATTCGTGAATGCAGCCTTTCAATATTTTATTAAGGACTATCAGGCACATAAAAGCAATGAAACTTAATAATAACACAAAGTCTGTAATAAATAAGCAAATATATTGGGTCACAAAAATCTTGCATAAAATAACATTACTATAATAACTAATGATTAATAATTAATAATAAGTAACAAATGACCAAGTGGAGAAATTCTGCTTATATAGATATTCAACCTCTGTGCTGTGGTAACTGAAGAAAAGCTTGAAAATGTGGCATTCACAAGACAGAGCTGATGCTGCTTTCAGAAGTACAGACTTCAGAAATTTCACTGACCAAAAAAAAAGTCATAAATTCGTAGCACACCAAAACTCCCAGTTCCACCACTACTACACCAGCACAACAGTGAGAGCACGAGCTGAAACTGACCAGTACCCACTTATCCAGCACCTGGGTAATCTGGGGAAAACTGTCAGCTGTATGTGCTTGTGGCCGGAGACGGACAAGCCAGTCGACGATTATCCTATTTTTCTGAAGTGGTTAACGGAGTGCACCACAATGAACACAAGCCTCCAATCACAGAATGAAATTCAGAATATTATGGACAATACAGTCATTTGTACAGTCATGTCCTACTTTTGACATTTTCCATAAATTTCCTGTGAAAGCCAGTTTCAGCTATTTCACTTTTTCTGAGTAGTGTATGAGCAGGAGACCAAGCTGGTAATGGCACATCCAAGGAAGCTTCAGCTTCCAGTGGTGTATTTGTAATTTTGCGATACTATGACCATATATGGTGCACCTACAGCACCTACAGGTCGTTCTTGGTATTGCTCCTTTAACATACAAAAATCGGTACGTCTATACTACTACGTACACAGATCTACTTTATAGAAATCATCCAATAGTAATACAAGTTTCCTCTATATAGATATATATGCAACACTACTTTTGGCAATTCCTTTAATGTCCCCTTAAAGTTATTTTCTATTTGTTGTCTAACCAAACAATTTCTGCCCATGGCAATTTCTTTATTAGGACCATCTACTTTTAAAAAGTAAATGTGGTACTGATACCGATATCAATACTGATGCTAACATTGTTATATTACAAGTGTGGTCATCAAAGCACGTGCTTTTCTGGTACTGCTTCTCATGCTTCTAGCAAGAATTTGTTGCTTCACATGCATATTAAAAAATATAGTTTAAATGTGTTAAACTGGGTGACATCATGAGTCTGACTTAGAAAAAAGGTATAAAACAAGATTAAATAAACTGGAGTACCAATTGAGATGAAAAAACAAGAAGAGATTTTGCAGTTGTATAAAATGTGATCGCAGTTGTTATATATGTATATTTACTGAGAACACAGTTCCTTATGTCATTGATCCTCGATGTAGTTACTGTGTGCAAGGCATCAGTGATTGGACAAACGTTTACACTAATGTAGAGGCCCCATCTTTGTGATTGTATAAAATGAGGGGTGTGAACCAAAAAGCAGTACTGCTAAAAAATAAGAAACACGTTTTTATATTAATTGTGCTGTAAAAACTAAAGAAAATAAACTTTAGTCCAATGCATAATGTACTTCCCATTAACATAACATTACACACAACATACATAATAAGCACAATCACTGTTACATAATTCAAGATTGTTACCTGAAAGCAACTGAACTCCTGTCATCTGGGCCTTTGGCCACAACTCCTGTGGCACCTCCAGAACGCACAGCAAACACCTACAAGAACATGAACATTTCATACTTCAGGTGTATGCTGAGCGATTATTTCCAAAGATTCACCGAATACACGCCCGAAATAAAGTGTTTCTTACTATGTGCATGTCTGTGAGCAGTTCCCTATTGTTTCACTTATGGGAAACACCTTGTAGATTTAAAGTTAGAGATTACTGTTGCCAATCAAACCTTGTTTTAACAATAATGGTAGTAATAGTGCAGTATTAACAGCATGTAGTTGTTATTATTATTACTATTATTTAGTGTATGTTACCAAGAATTAAATCAGCTAATTAAATTGCCCATGAACAAGATGAAGAGTTGATGAGGAAAGTACTGAGAAAAGTTTATTAGGTTAAGGAAGATCATGAGACGTGAGTCCTGCAGGTTGTGTGGTTAATTACTCGAGGTGGACAGAGTGACCGAGGACTGAGTGAGACAGTTAGCTTAGCAACGCCCGTCCATTTGTCTGCCTGAAGAGTAGCTAGCGAGTTAGCCAAACAGCTAAGGCAACTCCACATTTACCACTACGTTTACCTGTTTATTGGCCTCGTCGAAAAACACGTTGTTGACACTCGAAGCATTTTCGAACTGAACGGGGTTTTCGCTCAACTCTAAGTAATACTCCTCGCCCATCCCGCACCAGGGGTCCGTGTCGCGCAGCAGCAACTGGAGCTCAGCGGCGAATGTCGGGACTCACGGGGAGAGGGCGCCGCGCCGGTCACGTGACCCACACGGTCACGTGACCACTGCGAGGTTTCCAGTGACGCATCCAGTGACGTGAAAAGAAGAGAACTACCGTGTCCCCCCAATACTGGAAAAAGTTTCATTTGTTCTACGTAGAAAATGTTGCTGGAGACAACGGGTGTTAATTCGAAACTTTTATTTTGCAAAATCCAATACAAGTACTGCCAAGATGAGAATTAATCTGTTTGTAACCCTGCCTACCAAGGCAGTCTCTGCCGGGACTAGTCGTTTTCGGTATCGTAGGGTTCGTATAGGAGGACTGCGGTAGCGAATACAAATCAGTATATTACGCCCTTTATACCCACAATAACACAATTCCACCAATAAAGTTGCAGGACGTATGTATTGTGTTACACAAGGTGAAGTGATTAAAATACACTATAGCATGAGGACCAACAACCATCTACACAATACATAAAATGTCAACATTAACACTACAAACATTCACAAGTTCACAGAATTAGAACAGTCATTACATTTCAGTCCTATGTTGAATTCAGCAGTAGAAAGGAAAAAAAAACAAAAAAACAGTCCTTTTCCTGGGATTCTGAGATGAGAAAATTATGTGTGAAAAATTGAGTAAAAAAGGAAAAAAATATGTATGTGTGTGCGTTTGGGGGAAAATAGGTCTGCGATCCGATGTTTAAACAGTGCAATTTCCCAGTCCTACCACTCCGTGACCAACAGCAGTCCACTGAAGGCGGAGGACAACGTGACGGTACGACGATGGAATCCTCAAAGACGACGATGAACGGCGCTACAATGGAGCATAAAAAAAAACCAGCCTGCACATACGTGCAGAGCGATAAGCCACTTTCCAATCCCTCAACATTTATCAATCATCACAAATCAAGAATCTTGTACATACTTCAATAACACATAACATGAAATTACAACAACTTTATACATTGAATACGTTTCCGCTCTCCCTTTCCCCCACATGCAATAGCCAACTCTTCTAGCAAAGTATGAATAACTCAGAATTCATTCACAACAGAAACGTATCCTGACTGGTTTCTTACTCATTTCTCAAACACTGAACAAGGTAACTAATTCTTCCGTACATGAACGATTAGCCATTTAGCTCACAACTTACCAGGATATCTTCAAATAACAATTCTTTAACAATTCTTCAGTGTTTGAGAAGAAAAAAAACGAAATCATAACTTCTTAAAAATCAACTCCATTCCTTTCGTTAACAATATTAAATGTTTTAACTAACTCGACGTACAGATGTTTTCCCTATCTCCGTGTGTGGCACGGTGAAAAAAAAAAACCGTTTGAGAAAAAAAAAACCGTTTGGAACAAAACCGTTTGAAAAAAAACAACGGATCACTCCTCATATGGGGAGAGGGGCCCAAGGAGCGTCTGCTAATATTCTATCCTTAATGTAATATTAAGGCAAAATCGCCTGTAAATAACGAATGAGAAAAGGAAAAAAATTATAATAATAAAATCAGTGTATGAGTGAGACACAATAATTCACCAGGGTTACACTCTCCCCCTCTAGACTGCATGAGTCCCTTCATGCAAGTATGGGTTGACAGGGACTTGCAGTGAATCAAGAAGCGCAGTCTCAAAATTTTTAAAGAATGAGCTAATGGCTAGAATCAGGGGTGTCCCTAACTCATCATAAGTAAGTTTATGAGGCTGGCGCTTTGGCCTGCTTGAGCGTCTGACCTCAGGCAACCCCTGCATGATTTCACCTTCAGAGTTTACAGGCTCTGGATTTAGGGAACATGCAAGTTCTGGCTCATGGATGTCTATCACAACATAGTCTGGCCTTGAAGCTCTCTTTGACGAGCTAAAAACATCTACCTCGGTAGGGCTTGCTTGGGGCTCAGGCTGAACTTCACCGCCCGATGACTCAAGTTGGACTTCACTACCTGATAGCTCAGGGACCGGTTCAGGTGTCAGCGGAGCCGCCGTGGGTACTCCAAGATATGATCTGGCAGTTGGCTCTCGCACAGGGCCATCCTCCAACACAAAAGGTCCCCTAGTGATAAAGTTTGGCACTTGGTTAACTGGATAAAGCTCATCCATACTATCTGATGACTTACTCCTTACATCATCGGAACATCCTGGCTGGTTTTTAACAGGTTGGGCTCTAGACCTCAGCCTCCTTGTGACCTTTTCCTGAGAACTCGTCTCCTCGGGGTCCGGCACAGGTAAGAACCCACATGGCAGAAGAAGGTCTCTATGTAGAGTCCTATGGGCCCCGCCCCCCGTTTCAGGCTTAACTACATACACGGGACCCTCACCAATTTCTCTAATCACTATATGGATCTTACGTTCCCACCTGTCTGCCAATTTGTGCTTTCCCCTTATGTTCACGTTCCGGACAAGGACCCGGTCCCCTACCAGGAGCCTTGCCGCCCTGACCTTCTTGTCAAACTGGACCTTATTTTTCATCCTCATCTTTTGGGCACTCTCAGTGGCTAGAGAGTAGCTCTCCTGGAGGCGCTGTTGAAGGCTCTTGACGTATTCTGAATGTGTCTGAGGATCCCCGGTGTCAGGGCCGACCCCCAGAATGAAGTCCACGGGAAGCCTTGCCTGTCTCCCAAACATTAGCTCGTATGGCGAGTAACCAGTCGTATCGTTCCTCGTGCAGTTATATGCATGAACCAACGGTTTAACAAAGTCCCGCCAATGATGCTTCTCCTTATCCTCCAAGGTCCCTAACATCCCCAGTAGAGTCCGGTTAAACCGCTCCACCGGGTTCCCCCGGGGGTGGTAAGGGGTTGTTCGGACCTTAGTCATCCCCATGACTGAGCAAAGCTCTTTAATGGTCTTGGACTCAAAGTCCCGACCCTGGTCGCTCAGCAGACGACTAGGGAACCCATAATGCACAATAAAGTTCTCCCACAGGGCCTTAGCTACCGTCCTTGCCTTTTGATCCCTTGTGGGTATTGCTACTGCAAATTTCGTGAAATGATCTGTGATGACTAGTATATTTCGTGTATCACGACTGTCTGGTTCCAAGGACAAATAATCCATGCAGATGAGTTCCAGAGGGTACGTTGTCGTGATACTCTCCATTGGTGCTGCTCTCTGCGGGAGGGCTTTCCTCCTAAAGCAACGCTCGCACTTCAAGCACTTCGACTCGACATCCTTGGCCATGCCAGGCCAAAAGAATCGGCCCCGGGCAAGGTGTAGGGCACGCTCAGCACCTAGGTGTCCGACTTCATCATGTACGCCATATAAAGCTCTTTGACGGAACTCCTTCGGCAGTACCAGCTGATATGCAGGTCTGCCATGGCTTAGCCACCTGCGATACAGCACCCCATCTCTAAACTCCAGTCTACTCCACTGCCTTACCAGGAGTTTCACTTCCTCCGGTTCGGATCTGACATCTGCGCTACTGGGCTTAGCTGCCTTTGCCAGAAACCCGACAACGCGGCCAATGTGTGGGTCCTCAGTTTGGGCTCTGCGCCAGTCGGCGGGTGTCATTGATGGCAAGACATCCAGGCCAAAGGAATCAGGTATTGAGGATGCATCAGCAGCAAGTGACTCTGCCATGATTGCGCTTGAGTAGCACCCACCCACGCCGACCACAATATGGCGCTGACATATGGCTGAGAATACTTCACAGGAAATTGAAGTACCGGCCACATCAGCAATCCGTCTCTTAAGGCTCTCAATTCGCTCTTCCTCGTCGATAAAGGCGCAGTCTTCTTGTGGTGGGTCCTGAGGCCGCCGAGATAGCCCGTCGGCGTCTCCATTCGCGTGGCCAGCTCTGTACCTGATGTTAAAACGGTAAGTGGAAAGGGCGGCCAACCACCTGTGGCCAGCAGCATCCAACTTCGCCGTCGTCAAAACATAGGTGAGGGGGTTATTATCCGTCAGAACCGTGAACTCACCTCCGTAAAGGTAGTCGTGGAACTTCTCACAGACAGCCCACTTGAGGGCTAAGAATTCTAGCTTATGCGTGGGGTAGTTCTGCTCGCTCTTCGAGAGCCCCCTACTGGCATAAGCCACAACTCTGACTTTCCCCTCTTGCTCTTGATAGAGCGCAGCACCCAAACCCTGCCTGCAAGCATCAGTGTGAAGAATGTAGGGTAGCTGCGGATTGGCAAAAGCCAGGGTGGGTGCTGATGTTAACCTATCAATTAGTGTCTGGAAGGCGACATCACACTCCGAAGTCCACTCATCTCCAAACGGGACTTGTAGGTTAGGATGACCCTCCATGCGAGGCCGCTTATACACTTTCCCTCTCTTCTTTGCTGGGTGATAGCCCGCTGTCAGCTGGTTTAGTGGTTTGGCTATCTTTGAGTATCCTTGTACAAAACGCCGGTAGTATCCTGCGAAACCTAAAAAACATTTCAACTCCTTCCTGTTAGAAGGACGTGGCCAAGTCTTGAGAGCTGAAACCTTCTCAGGATCTGTGTGAACCCCCTGAGCGTCTACTACATGACCTAAGTATTTTACAGACGTTCTGAAGAACTGGCATTTCTCGGGAGATAACTTCAAACCGTAGTCCCTCAGGCGTGTGAGTACTTTCATTAGTCGAGCCTCATGCTCCTCCAATGTCTCTGAGAAGACTATCACATCGTCCAGGAAAACGAGTACTTCATTCAAATGCAAATCACCAACGCACTTCTCCATAAGGCGTTGAAATGTACTTGGCGCGTTGGTCACACCCTGGGGCATCCGATTAAACTCAAAGAAGCCTAACGGACACACGAATGCCGTCTTGTGCTTGTCCTCTTCCGCCATCTCAACTTGGTAATATCCAGACTTGAGGTCCATCACTGAAAACCACTTAGCGCCACTAAGGGCAGTGAAGGCCTCTTCAATGTTCGGGAGAGCATACGCATCTTTAATAGTACGGGTGTTTAACTTCCGGTAGTCAACACATAGGCGGATTGTCCCATTCTTTTTCCGCACAATAACAATTGGGGATGCAAAAGGGCTCTCTGATTCTCTGATGATCCCCGCATCAAGTAATTCTCTGAGATGTTGCTTTACAGCCTCTCTGTCACATGGGTGGATGGGTCTTGGTCTTTCTTTAAATGGAGCATCATCCTGCAGTCTGATGCGATGTTTGACTGCGGTGGTATGCCCATAAGTCAGATCATCTATAGCAAATACTTCAGAAATGCTGCACAGTTTCTCTGTGATATGTCTTTTCCACTGCTCAGTGATAGGCGAATTCTCAAGATCAAATCTGAGCTTACCAGATGATGACTCAGGCATAAGCGCACGTCTGTCAGGACTGAGTGGGGTGATACACTGAGCTACGGATATCTGTGCTAGAACAGTCCGTTGGTGAAGTGTGACATCACGATCACTCACATTATGCAGGACAATTGGGACTTTACAGCTGGCCTCACACGGGACATTCACTAAAGCGGACTCAAGAAGGACTCCACCTGGCAATGGACTGTTTTCATGCGGCTCAAGCACAAAGTCAGTGTGGTGAGCAGTCTTCCCTATCCTAACCGTGCCAGAGGTGCATAGCCTCTGCCGGGCCGGTATGGTAAGAGTCTTAGGCCCTTTCAATTTAACAGTGTGTGCGCGGTTCATGGTGTTATGAACTTGAGCAATATGCTGGAAAAGTTGTGCATAACCGTCATTGGAGTATACACGGAAAAGCGATTTGAGGCCATTTCGCCCAATGCCATGTTGGTAAAGGCGGTCAAGAACATTGGTGCCAATCAATAGGGGAATTTTGCTATTCAAATGATGCTCTGGGACCACCAGCACTAGAGCCATTAAATCGTCTTTCTTCCCGGTTATAGGTTGAGGAAAAGAAATGCTTACTTCAATATAGCCAAGATAGGGAATATTCTGTCCACCTGCGCCCTCGACTTCAAGAAGAGCATGGATGGGTTGAACAGCAAGAAAGGGCAGAAAGTTCTTGCGAAAAGACTCAGAAATGGTTGTAACCTGGGAACCGGTGTCCAGTATGGATTCACATGGCACCCCTTCAATGAGGACTGATGCTGCACATCGAGGGCCTATAAGCCCTGGGGGTACGGATGACATGATGTGATAGCTTGCTCCAGCATCTTTCTGTGCATTGACTTCACAGTCTACTGTGATGGGACTCACTGTACTCGAGCTCCCAGCCCCTGGGCGTCCCCTAACAGGAGCTGTTAACAGTTTAAAGGGGAGTAAGGGGGGTTCTGCTGTGATCTGAAATGGTATTGCCTCTCCCTCAGTTCGGTTCTTTTTTTCTGAACTAGGTCTGGGTTCGCTTCATGCGAACACCTAGCAGCGATGTGCCCATCTTCACCACACCTAAAGCAAAACCATGCCCTTGGCATCCCAGTGGGCACTGTAGTCCTCTGGTGTGTGGTGCTAGCTACAAGACATCTACTGCGTTCAAAGTTATCAACTTCTCTGGGGTCTCTTGCATGTTGTGACAGTCTCTCCACTTGTTTTGTTAATGCTTCAATTTTCTTCTCCAACCCATTTGTGTCGTCTCTGCCCTCCACTTGTTGGTTGATCGTAACTGCTTTCTTTCCCTGCTTGGCACTCTCACCTTGTTGGTGCTGAGGCATCTGAACAGAGTCAGTATCATAAGCAGGCATGCCAAATATGGAGTGGGCATGTATAGCAGCTCTAGTGGTCCCTAAGTGTTTCTTCATGCGATCATACTTGGCAGACCTACGGTCTTCCTCAGTCCTCAGCATGAGGAGCAGGTCAGAGAAAGCTGGTGGCTCTTCTTTCCTGAGCTCCAGCTGCAGGCTCATAATGAGGTTCTGGTCCCAACAGCCCCTACAGAACTGACGAAGCAATTGTTTGTCTGCATCTCTAAGGGAGGCTCCCCCTCTAGATATGGCCTTGATGAGTAGGGTGTGCAGCCTGTTGAGATAAACAGAGGGCTTCTCCCCATTGTTCTGACTGCAGCTCAAAAAGGTGGCATACAACTCCTCCCCATCTTCGACAACACCAAAAGCGGAGTCAAGTTGAGTCACGTACTTACTTGGTAGTGAATCTATGCCAAGTGGCTTCACTATGTCAGTAGCAGGAGCCGATAGACTCTCAAGGATCTTCCTCACCTTCTGACTGTTGGTCAGGGAAGAATCACTAATCAAGAGGTCAACTTGGATGCGCCAGGCTTCATAATCAACTTCCCCATTGGGCCGTGGTGTACGCCCCGAAAAGGTTCGAAGCCTGGGGTGAGGGAGAGAGTGTGATAGAATAGACTCACTGCGAATGACATGTTCAACAACCATCTTCTGGATGTGTGGGGGGTTCACAACATCTCCATCTATGTGGCCGGAACTATTTGGAGTGCAAGGGGAGAATGTGCTGTGAGAGTGCAGACTTGGCGCGGCCTGGGCTGTCGCATTTGGGTCATAGGGTGTGGCAGATGAACTGCAATCAGTGTCGTTAATGACTCGTAGCCCATCTTGGAGGGCTTTCACAAAGCCTGTCGTGTTACTTCCCACAACAGCCTTGAGTTCGTCCAAGTATTGTCGGGCTAATCGTTTCCCTACTTCCTCCTCATACATGCTCCTTATCGTCCTGACGTGCCATGTCACGTCGGGGTCGCATGGACATGCTATTTCCCCTAAGACAAAAGGGTCAGCCTTGGTGATGGACTTGTGTGATGAGTACTCAATAAGGACTCTACCCTTTGGCTCATGTCCTACATCTGGAATCCTAACAATCTGAGAGACGTTCCCATTTACAGAGAACACCCGATCTATTTCCTCATCAGTGTAAATGTCTTCGACACCCGCAACGAGGAGGGTGTTTTGCCCATTTACTCTATAGCGGTCGCACAGGTCCATTGCTTCAGAAATTTTCGGAAAAGATAGATAATAGATAGTATTGTGGGTAGATAGGGTAAGCTACCTATAGCAGACCTCCTGGCTTGGCTCGCCACTTATTTATGTAACCCTGCCTACCAAGGCAGTCTCTGCCGGGACTAGTCGTTTTCGGTATCGTAGGGTTCGTATAGGAGGACTGCGGTAGCGAATACAAATCAGTATATTACGCCCTTTATACCCACAATAACACAATTCCACCAATAAAGTTGCAGGACGTATGTATTGTGTTACACAAGGTGAAGTGATTAAAATACACTATAGCATGAGGACCAACAACCATCTACACAATACATAAAATGTCAACATTAACACTACAAACATTCACAAGTTCACAGAATTAGAACAGTCATTACATTTCAGTCCTATGTTGAATTCAGCAGTAGAAAGGAAAAAAAAACAAAAAAACAGTCCTTTTCCTGGGATTCTGAGATGAGAAAATTATGTGTGAAAAATTGAGTAAAAAAGGAAAAAAAATATGTATGTGTGTGCGTTTGGGGGAAAATAGGTCTGCGATCCGATGTTTAAACAGTGCAATTTCCCAGTCCTACCACTCCGTGACCAACAGCAGTCCACTGAAGGCGGAGGACAACGTGACGGTACGACGATGGAATCCTCAAAGACGACGATGAACGGCGCTACAATGGAGCATAAAAAAAAACCAGCCTGCACATACGTGCAGAGCGATAAGCCACTTTCCAATCCCTCAACATTTATCAATCATCACAAATCAAGAATCTTGTACATACTTCAATAACACATAACATGAAATTACAACAACTTTATACATTGAATACGTTTCCGCTCTCCCTTTCCCCCACATGCAATAGCCAACTCTTCTAGCAAAGTATGAATAACTCAGAATTCATTCACAACAGAAACGTATCCTGACTGGTTTCTTACTCATTTCTCAAACACTGAACAAGGTAACTAATTCTTCCGTACATGAACGATTAGCCATTTAGCTCACAACTTACCAGGATATCTTCAAATAACAATTCTTTAACAATTCTTCAGTGTTTGAGAAGAAAAAAAACGAAATCATAACTTCTTAAAAATCAACTCCATTCCTTTCGTTAACAATATTAAATGTTTAACCTAACTAACTCGACGTACAGATGTTTTCCCTATCTCCGTGTGTGGCACGGTGAAAAAAAAAACCGTTTGAGAAAAAAAAAAACCGTTTGGAACAAAACCGTTTGAAAAAAAACAACGGATCACTCCTCATATGGGGAGAGGGGCCCAAGGAGCGTCTGCTAATATTCTATCCTTAATGTAATATTAAGGCAAAATCGCCTGTAAATAACGAATGAGAAAAGGAAAAAAAAAATAATAATAAAATCAGTGTATGAGTGAGACACAATAATTCACCAGGGTTACATGTTCATATCACCGATTTTTCATGAATGGAAGAGATAAGGTTAACAGATGTACTGTAGGTCACATGTTTTATTAGAATTAACGTAAATTCTGTTGTTTGCAACATTATTAATTTTATGCTCTAAAAAGTGCCTAAAGAAAATTCAACTCGTACAGAATGCAGCAGTCAGAGTCCTAACTAGGGCTAGAAAATTCAATCACATTAATCTCTCTGCATTGCACTGGCTTCCTGTTAAGAAATTAATTGATTTTTAGAATTCTTCTGTTGACCTATAAGGCATTAAATGGTCTTGCCCCACAATATTTGAGTGAACTCATTGTAAACCATAACCTATCTGCTGCGCTCTCAAAACGCAGGCTTCTGTTAGCTCAAATTTAACTAGACTACAGGCAGAGCCTTCACCTTTGAAGCCCCTCAGCCATGGAACAGTCATCCTGCTCCAATCTGAGGTTCTGACACAGTTTCAATCTTTAAATGTATGCTTACGACTCTCACATTTGATCAAGCCTTCAGTTACCCTTTGAGTCTTCTGGTAATCTGAGATGTTGATGCTGTGATCCATCCAGGTCATACATTCCCTCTTGTGACAATGATTTAGGGGGAAAGCAATGGTTCAGTGAGCCCTCGTTACTGTGGTCACCTCCTGGCCCCCTCCATATAGTTATGCTGCTATAGGTAAGCCTGCTGGAGCCACATGCGAATTCCTGGCATTTTTCCAGTAATTTGATGTTTACATATTTAACCTGCATTTTGTATCTTCGTTACATGCTTCTACAAAGACAATTCCATAAAAGCACCTAGAAGATGGTCTGGCTTGCCAGTGAATGTACCGAAGCTGCCAGTGGAAGCCGGTTGACTTAACTTTAGTAACAGAGACCCATTAAAGCTGATCAAATTACTTGCCTGCAGTTTCTTTTGCAGGCTCAACAGAGCACACTGAAGGTGGAAAAAAAATATCACAGAATTCATTCTACAAACACATGAACAGACAGTAAGTAAAACCTGAAAGCACATGTTGCTTTAGATGAAAAGCAAACAAAGTAGCCCAATAATGTTATTTGAAGTACCCTTTGCTAATATTAATACATCTTATCTATAACAGCGGTCATAAAGTACTAGTGCAAATCCATGTTGCAGCCACAGCAGTTTGACTATAGGGTATACAGCTGATCTAAAAGTAGTTAGTCAATTCATACTATAAATTGGGCTCGCAGTTATTCAAACATTTATATTGAGAATACAGTGCCTCATGGTAAAAACTAAAAAAAGTTAATTTACAATTCAAAGTGATAGAATCCCCTGCAAGGTTCTGCCTTAGACTTCAGCTTGATGCACTTAACCACCTCTCCACCGAGACATTTATCACCTTTAACAAACAAAAGTTAATGAGCCAACAGCCACACACAAGTATGTTGTTTCACCATTAATTTAAAAAGTAGTACCTTTTATTGAAGTCAATGTAATAAATAGATGATCAAGAAGTCCTATTGAAATGTAATGTTGCTAAAATAGTTAGTTACTTGTCTTACTTTAAATAGCATACACAAATCAAGATACATATCATTAACAAATATTAAAAACCTTTCCCCATTTTTTTTTTTACATTTTTTAAATGGTTTGCCCTTTTCATAGTTTTCCATAATACATCTGTTCTATCCATAATATTGGTCATTTCCCTGAACATGATAAGAATTAACCATTTCAAATCAACAATATCTTAATATTGGTTTATCCCTTCCCCACCAGGAGCAAGAATTTGGAATAAAAACCACGCAAACCCCTTTTATGACCAGGCCTCAGGTTTCACAGTTTGTTTCCCCTTCTTTCCTGCACTCGTACACTGCAGCATCTCATCGTCGACTCTGAAGCGTCTGGAATTCTGGTGGGTCAGTGTCATCTTGGAGTTGTGTAAGGGTTTTCCTGTAAGGGCTTAGCACTTTTTTGCCGAGTTGACCCTCTTGTAAGATGCTTCTTCAGAACAGATGCTTGTGGCTTTGCCTGGACTGGAGCATCACACGCACCCTCAAGGCCTTTGGGATTGATATTCACATCTGTCTGAGTTTTTCTACAAAATTGCATGGAAGCTGACTTTCAAAAAGGCAACAGCGAACAGTGAAGTAATTGCATAAGTTAGGGTCAATTTGATCCATACGTCTTCCTTCAAATTGACAGGCAAATTTCATATTATATAAAAAGAGCAAAACTGGGTCTCATATTCATATAAAAAGCAAATGCTAACCTGTTGAGGACAGATTGCCGTCGGTGATTTATATACACACCAAGACAAACCAGGAGAACAATCAACAACACGGACAGTGCTGCTCCTGCAATCAGGGCTGGGGAAAATGGGGGGAGGGGGGAGACAATTGATTACTGATAAATGATTCTACCACAAAACAGGAAAAAGAAGTTACAGAGTGAAGATCTCAACTCTCTAAGTGATGTGTAAATACTAAATTTACTCCAACAAATCAGACAAGACCTTGCTTATTTTAATTACCCAAAAATAAACTAAAAATTACAAGTAATTTTAATTTTGTAATGTTTAAGTCAATGTTTTGTGGTCAATTAGGATATGGAACATTCAGCTGTATAGAAATTACCTTTCTAAATATAAATCTTGCATAATTACCGTCTGAAACCAGATTACTAATTAATCTACAAGAAGCAGACAGCATTAATATTAACACCAAATGTGTTCCAAGTCCAAAAGTTGAAGAGAACTCTGCAGTTTGTGTTGCAATGACAGCAAATAACCCAATGGTGGCTTAAAAGTTGTTATTGGTGTTTTTTTTATATATATACCTTTATAAAGTAAACTTCAATACTTTGGCAATATAGAGAAAACAACTGCTAAACCCATAATGCCTCTCACCTCTTGGATCAGTCTGACAGCTGATGGAGACTGGATCACTCCTTGTATCCCCCGAGCACAACCTCAGCGTTATGTCATACCAGTGGGCAGGCAGAAGATCTTGAACTTCAAGCCTTGTTTCATTTGGGTATTGAGGTCTCCTTCCTGGGACCTGCACCTCCACTCCTGTCCAAACTCCAGAAGGAGCGTCCCAACCCAACACCAGAGCTCTTCCTCCAGACACGTACTTACAGTACAGCCCAGTCACAGTCAAAAAGGCTGGGTTGAAAAGAGCAAAATTAAAAAAGCAAAAAACACATCGGATTTCAAATCATCCCAAAAGCTTTGATTGTCAAATCTATTTGAATACTTAAATCAGAGCCAATATATTTGTTCATTTTAGCCTAAATCTCACCTAAACAATCCATATATGCATTGTGCAGAATTGAACATTCACTGTTCAACAGAGACATTTCTATATACTCTGGAAAAGTGAAGTAGATGAGGATATTTCATTAAACCTGTGACTGAAGAGAAATTCAGGCCTCTGCTCCTGATCCCCTCGGACACGGTATAGAGTGTGAAGCTGTATCTGGTTCCAGGGGAGAGTGATGAGACATTATGAGTCACTACAGATCCTGGATCCGAGTCCATTATTGGGGTCTCGGTCCCGTTGCCATGTCTCAGAATGTAGCTGACGTTACTGTGGTTCACTTTTGCCCAAGACAGCACCAACTCATTTTCAGACCGCTGGGTTACATTAACTCTAGCAACATTGACAGGCACTAAAAAAACAAGCGGGAAAAAAAACCCATTGTTAACACATTTAAAGCCATTGTCCCACTAACGTCCACCACATGCTGCTTGTCTTACGGGTGATGCCGGTGAAGTTGTAACCACTACTCCTCTCTCCTCCAAACACAGTGTAGAGGGTGAAGTTGTACTTTGTTCCAGGAGCGAGAGAGACGACCGTTTGCGACGCTACAGATCCACCCCAGTACATTGGAGTGTATGCCTCCGTCTTGTTTTGCCTCAATAAATAGATGTACGCATTGTTGCTGCCCAGTTTACGCCACTCGAACGTTATCGCCGTCTCGGTTCGTGCCTTCACAGAAACGCTGGCGACATTAGGTGGACCTGAGGGAGGAAGAATGAAAAATTCCAACATTTCCACCAGTTCTCACATGATCTTATTACAATTAAAATCAATGTACACCTTACTTACTAGTAACTGCAGCAAAGTTGTATCCACTGCTCTTTAGACCTTTAGACACAGTGTACAAAGTGAAGGTGTATTTAGTTCCAGGCGAGAGAGAGGAGACTGTGTGTGTCATTGTAGGCCCTTCCGTTGACACAGTGAGTGGAGTCTCTGTTCCATTACTGTATCTTAGTATGTAACTGGAGTTTTGGACTTTATTCCACTCCAGTAACAGCTCGGTCTCTGTCCGAGCCTTTACAGAGACCACGGCAACATTAGCAGCTACACAGAGAAAGACAAACAAACAAACACAAACAACAGACATTAACCCATTATATTAACCATCACTGGAAATGTGTAAGTGATATCAGTAGCAAACCGAGGAAGTCTGACGTTAGCATTTGACTTTCGAAGTTTGGTAGCAGTGTCTTTATAACCATCACTACAACCGCCATCAGGCAGCATTAGTCCATGATATGGTTCTTTGAGCTCAAAAGTCAGCAAAATAGATAGATCACATTATTAATCCCAGAGGGAAATTCACGTCTAAAGTATAAATTAGGTATAAAATAAAATGTATAAAGGCATAAAATATTTATATACAACAGAGCTGATTTAAATAAAATTGGTTCAAAATATATATGTGTGTGTGTGTGTGTCATATTGAATGTAAATCTCTTACGTGCCAGAGGTGACTGACCCTAGAGAGAAACAGAGGGACAGCATTATTCTATTCAATATTTCCTTTTGTTAGCCCATGATGTAGATTATTCTAATTATATATTATTCAATCACACATTTGTCAAAAACCTAACGAGTCAAATCAGCTGGGTCAGGGAACACTTTGAATCAATAAATATTTTCAAGAGGTATAAATAACAAAAGTTATTAAAGCCTTTAAAAAAAGAAGACGTTCTCAATGGCTCATAATTCTATAAGTCTCCCAAACCTCCCTGGTGGTTACAGGACCAGCAGAATTCGGAGAAATGTTAATAGGAGCATTTAAAAATAAGTTAATCTGATTGTTTTAAAAAACAAGCTTACCCAAAGAGAAGGCACACACAAAAATAGCAACAACAAACTCCTCATTTTAGCCTGGTGTTTGCAAAAAGAGAAAACTTCTGACTGCATGGAATGTTCTAGAAGACCATTTATTAACCACTCATGTAGCAGCGTCAAGGTAGATTACAGAATCACATCCTGCACCTTTTTAAGTCTCTGTCAAGGGATCTTACTGGATAAACAGGAAGACTTCATTAAATCATTAAATTGTCATTAGACTTTAAAACACATCACCTGCAGCTTATAACATCCTTGAGTGACACACATCTACCAAGATGTGTACAAATGTATTTATTCATTGTAGCGATAAATAAAGTAGCCTACATGTTGCACTATAATACTATATAAAAGTTAAACTAAAATTAAATGTCTCACCCATGTGACATTTAAGTTGTCTTACTTTCTCGACATTTGGTCTCAGGAAGCTCAACAGAAGTACTTAATCACTGGACATTTTGGTTAGGCTTTTTTGTGTACTTGGTTTTCACAGTTAATTCAGTATTTTCGTAAATTGTTGATGGCATTGTTGTTGTTAATTAGCTGACTCAGGTATGGAGTATAGACATGTGGGCATGGCTTACCTTTTATATATTAAGTGTATTGGTTAAAGTAAAGTCTTTAGAAGTGCTGTAGCGTTGTAGTATGGTAATGTAATTTAACCCAGCCCTAGTAAAGCCACTAATGCTGCAGCAGTGTAGCGTTTGTAGTATGGTAATGTAATTTAACCCAGCCCTAGTAAAGCCACTAGTGCTGCAGCAGTGTAGTGTTTGTAGTATGGTAATGTAATTTAACCCAGCCCTAGTAAAGCCACTAGTGCTGTAGCGTTGTACTGTTTGTAGTATGGTAATGTAATTTAACCCAGCCCTAGTAAAGCCACTAGTGCTGCAGCAGTGTAGTGTTTGTAGTATGGTAATGTAATTTAACCCAGCCCTAGTAAAGCCACTAGTGCTGCAGCAGTGTAGTGTTTGTAGTATGGTAATGTAATTTAACCCAGCCCTAGTAAAGCCACTAGTGCTGTAGCGTTATACTGTTTGTAGTATTGTAATGTAATTTAACCCAGCCCTAGTAAAGCCACTAGTGCTGCAGCAGTGTAGTGCTTGTAGTATGGTAATGTAATTTAACCCAGCCCTAGTAAAGCCACTAGTGCTGTAGTGTTGTACTGTTTGTAGTATGGTAATGTAATTTAACCCAGCCCTAGTCAATTCTGCTAGTGTTTAATGTTCACTTGGTGAAGTATCTCTCCTTATTACCCAGTGGTCCCATTGCCCATCATAGTTTTGAGTTTTCCATGCTCTAGTACTAATGGATAAGAACTAGTTGTTTTTCCCTACCTGACCTTCATTGTAAATAGCAAGGTTGGGTTGCCTTGTGTTTGCATTTGCTCCCTGTGTCTGCATGGGTTTCCTCCCACTGTCCAAAGACATGTCTGAGTGTGAGGTGTAGTTGTGAGTATGTGGTGGACTGACGACCTGACCATGGTGCACCTGCCTTCACCCGATGATGCTGGGATTGGCTCCAGCCCCCCGAGACCCCGACTAGCGGGATTAAGTGGTACAGATAATGGATGGATGTATGGGTTGCCTTGTCATGGAAAACACCCACCTCAACTTTGTGAAAGTAAGACATGGAATACAAAGACAGGGGTACCTAATGGGTATAAAGGGCACCTAGATCCATAAGTATCAGAATACAGAGCAGTACACAAAGCATTTTCTGCAGAGTAACTCAGGTTTGAATCAAACATTCATTACACTTCATTCATGTATTTCACCTTTTTTCTTCATTGAGAGACTTGAAAGATTGCAGAAGTCAAATCTAGCCAGAGTACATAAAACACCTCAATCCACAGCAAAACAATTCCACAAAAACACACCCTCCCAAATCTGAATCTTCAGCTTTCACCAGGAACTGGTGGGCTTGCATTTATTTAATCACTTCTGTCCAAACTGACACTTCATTGTCATTTTATGTAATGGAGAAATTGCAACAATGGAGAAATACAACAGTACTGCACTGCTGTTCTAGTATAGGTTCGCTTATCACGCATCATTTTGTCCCCTTTTAATTTTAGCCCCTTCTGCAAAACTTCCTCGTGATCAATAACAGGTTTTACAGGGCATGACGGCATCTTGTACAGATGTACTCATCACATATGTAAATCTTGCATTTGCTATTCCAAGCCAACCCGACAGCACCAGGAGGTGAAGGTGGTTGTCGGAGAGGCCAGTGAGCAGAGAACACCGTGCAATGCACTCTTGCATCTCCGTAATTCACCCCTCCCGCCACTCCATGATTTGACTGTTAATCAAAACGGTCGTAACGCTCTTGTTAATCGTCGTCGCTGTTTAGCAGGGGGGGGCCGTCGTCGACGGTGCTAGCTAAGGTTTTCTTGCTGCGCACTTGCACATGGTCCTCGTTCATCTTCTCCAGGGCTTCGATCTGTAAGGAGAGAGCCATCATCAGTTCACTCTCCTAAGACTTTAGGAGACATCTTCTCAGTGCCCTGTAGAACCCACGCCAGTTTGTTTTTCTATGGAAAGACCTTCACTAGCCACTTTGCAAGGAACACCTATCTACAGCAAATTATACAAATACATTATAGAACAGCAGTGACATTAATGTAGCAGGGACTATGCAGAGGGTGGTGCTCAGGTAGAAGGCCACTTTTAATAGGCATCAATCTAACTGCTGCAGAGTCTGCCACTCCATACATAATCCACCCATTAGTGGCTGTGTGGTCAGAATCAGGACACTGATAGGTTGGCGGGAGACGTGGAAACGTGCCAACATCTCTAACTATTCAGCATGAGGATTCTAACAAACGTTTCTATGCAAGTAAGTGGTGAGTGCGTGTACAGTGATAACCGCTACACTCTTTCTATGAAGAATTGAAACGTTGTGTTTGCCTACCTTTCACAATATATCTTAACATAACGGGACAGCTTAAATGGTGAAGGATTCTTACCTGTGCTAAGAAGTCAGCCTCACTGTCACTGTTGATCTGGAGTCCAGACACAGTGTTGAAGAGTTCATGCACATTCATCGCCTCGGCCACGCCAGCCTTCTGGAAGAACTGGGAACAAGTCAGAAAGGGCTAATTAGAAATCAAATTAAATTCAGTAGGAGAGTCTTGTAGAAAATATGCAAAACTGGCTTTCTGATTGGGCGGTCAGGGGCTTGTGTTTCCCACTGTAGGCCCTGGGGTCCAGATAGAGTGCCTACAATTCTCAGCGTTTTTCACAGACACTTACTGTAGACACATTCCTGCAGTCCCGGAACAGAAACTCCAGACCATGAGGGTGAGTTGGCTCAACAGACTGACTCACGTCGATTAACCACACCTACAGAGGAGAAACAAAATGTGTGATCATTACAAAACAAACAAACCAAACACATAAATAAACAACCTCTATCTTAAGAGCTTTATTTTTCATAATGCAAAGTGTACTGTCCTTCATCAAGCACTGCTACACGCTGCAACATCACAAGTGTCTATATACAAGACACTGTCTATTTAATACAGGTCAACCCTAACCCTCCATTTTGTATGTTCAAAATGAATGGGTGAAGTGGAATATAGACAAAACAGTGGGATGGCAAAACAGCTAAATTAAAATGGCACATTTCAAACAAATCTGGAGGATTACACCTCTCCAATAAGTACAGGCAGAGTTAGCAGGTTGCAGAGTCAGTGTTTAGGATTCCAGTTTTACAAATGTTGACATATGAACCAGGCCCCAGGATTACACACTCTAGATGCGCTTCCATGAGGCTGGGAAGTGCAAGAATCTCACCTGTCCATCATGCCAGAGCATGTTATATTCACTCAGGTCAGCATGAACCAATTTGCACTCTTGAAACAGCTGTTTCATCATCTACAGGGAAACAGAGAAAGAGAAATGCCAGTTTTATTTCTAAAAGAAAATAACAATAAAAACACTAACATTTCTTTATTTCACAAAGCCTTGCAAACAATTTTTCTGGGATTTTTTCTGTATATTTAAGGACATGTATTCTTGACTAAGTAAAGAAACGACCTGACGATCAAACTTGACCAATCACAGACAAACAAGACCTACAGGAACAGGAAAGCAATCTGAAGATACTCTAGCCAATCAGCTTGTACTGAAGAGAAGAGCCAAGCAGACCTGCAGCACTTGGTAGTACGCCTTCTTCATGTCGTCAGAACTCAGCATCACCTCCTTTAGTTTGGGGGCGGGGACTTGGTTCTGACCTATAAAGGACATCACTAGGATGTGCTTCTTCAGAATCACTACTTCTGGACAAGGAATCCCAGCCTTCTTCATTCTGTGTGTGTATGTGTGTGTGTGTGTGTGAGAGAGAGAGAGAGAAAAGTAATTTTACTAATTACACATTACCTATGTAGAATCAATATACATTTTTCATACAATCTTCAGATAGCAATGCTACTTAAACATTATCCTTTATCATGGCTTGACTCGAAACACCATGCTTAAAGTCTCACAGAAGACAAAACTCCAGACTATTCTCTGTCCTGCTCTGAGATGGTGGAACTATCTTCCACTAGATGCTCAGACTGCAGAGTTTCTTGCCGTCTTCAAACATAGACTGAAGACTCACCTGTTTGAGTACTTAAATAAGCACTAACTCAGCAGATAGCAGCAGATAGCGGTCCTTGTTCTAAAATTGTATGTCTATCTGTCAGGTTATTTACGCTTCTTGGTATACGTTTTTAATTCCTGTTTAAGTGAGTATGTTTAATTTAAATACTAGGTAACGGCATTGTAGTTTCCTGTAGTTTAATAGTAGTCTGGCTCAAGGGGATCTTGACTTCTGACCCATCTATGCTATTATGTAGGATGTATTCTGTGAACAGATGCAAAGCACTTTGTAAGTCACTCTGGCTAAGAGTGTCTGCTAAATGCCCAAAATGTACATGTAAACCTTATAGGACTTTTTAAACTCTTCTAAACAATATAACCTGTTGAAATTAGCTATATTTACAGTCTGGAGAATCTAAGTAGTTCATTTATACAACCAATAAAACCAAATAAAGCTTTTTTTTTAAACCCAATTTGATTAAATGTTAAGGGAATCACAACTTACATTCACAGTATATACAATATTACACCAGGAACAGTACATATTCACCCACAACAAAAACCAAACTAATAATGCGTGCAAATTAGAGGTGGGAATTTGCAAAGACTTCCCAATTCAATACTTCAGAAATACTTGTTTGCCAGTTCAGTATACCTCCACTCCCAGTTTGGTCTACGTGAAATGGAGTAACGTGGAAGATTGAGGGCCAATTCATTCTGCCCCAGGAAGCTCTAGTTAAAAGTTATTTTCAGGGGGACTTCCGGTATGGCGCAGACACAAGTAGCAGCCTAAGTTTGAGGCTCCCAGACGGTCTTATTCCCCCTCTAACAAATACTGAGTATTGAAGCCGAAAAGTGTACCTTATGTCATGGAAGGGGGACATAAAAGAAAGACAAGAGGAAATTTGCAACAAAACCTTAAGATGGACGATAAACCCTCGAATGAAAACGAAGAGGCTGGCGACGACGCTAGCAACCCTACCGGACACGAAGCTATGGAGGCTATTCAAGCTAATATCATTAGCGAGATACAGGGGATCCGTTCGGACATGAAAAAAGAGCTTGGCGAAGTGGTGGGACTGTTGAAAAAGGAACTGGTGGACTTTAGAGAGGAAGTCAACCAGAAGCTGAACTTTATCGGATCTGATCTGAAAGAAATAACTGGCAGAGTTGAGGAGACGGAGCGGCGAATAGCTGAAATGGAAGAGTGGAGCGCCGAAGCTAAGCAGGTACTCTCTCATGTTTTAGAGCTCCAAGAGAATACTCAAGCGCAGCTAACAGAGCTGGAGGCGCGTTCACGCAGAAATAACATACGGATACACGGAATTGAGGAGGGAGCAGAGGGAGATAATATGGAGGAATTTCTAAAAAAATTTATCACAACAGAGTTATCTTCTCCCAACGCTACCCTCGACATACAGCGCTGCCACCGATCCCTTGGACCTAGACCACCACAAGGCTCTAACCCAAGGTCTATAGTGATCTGTTTCCAGGAGTATAAAACAAAAGAAATGGTTCTTCGATCTGCCTGGAAAAAGAAAGAGATACACCACAGAGGCAAAAGAGTGTTTTTTGAGCAAGATTACCCTCCCGAAATACTCAGGAAAAGAAAGGCATTTTCCACAATTAGAAAAGCGCTTAAAGAAAAGGGACTCCGCTTCCAGACGCTTTACCCGGCGAAACTCAGGGTCTTTTTTGACAACGGGCCAGTTATCTACAACAGCGCACCAGAGGCGAGAGAGGATTTGAAGAGTAGGGGAATGGACTCCCTGGATGCGGAGCCCCCAGAGCGAGGTACTCTTACGACGAGAATGACACAACTTTCATGGGAAGCTGCGGGCGGAACATCACGTCGACACCGCGAAGCCCGTCTGAAGCACATTCGGGAGAAGTTAAAAGGATTTCGTCACTGCGGAGACACAACACAAAAACCCGCTAACACGACGGACTGATTGGTTTCCAAGAAAAGAAAAAAAGAGAGAGGAATAAAAGAAAAGTCCGGTAACAACAATAAGTAGCTCTTAAAAGATACGGAAAATTTCCTGTTGTAAGCTTAGAACCTTAAAACCGACCGTATGTCTGGTAATTGATATCCGCGTTCTATGTGCACAGTTCTGATCCCAAGTGATCAGAAACACCAGGTTGCACTAGGTAGGGCCCCTTTAGTTCTAAGGGCTTCCCTTCCTAACTTAGAAGTTGAGTTCACACTTCGAAGATGGAGGTCACCGTTGTTAAATATGACTGTTTGCAAGTTAAGTTTCCTTTTGTTTTTTGGGCAGATTCGTTGTTTAGGTTACCATGTGATATTTAAATATTTAGGTGAAGAGTTTTTCTTTTTTGAAGTGAAATGCAACATCAACAATATAAAGTAATTTCTCTCAATGTAAATGGGTTACATAACCCTATAAAAAGGAGCAAGGCCATATCTAAAATGAAAAAAGAAAAACAAGACATCATTTTCTGGCAAGAGACACATCTTTCAAATAGTGAACATGAGAAGCTGCGGAAAATGGGGTTTAAGAACCTATATTACTCTTCTTTTGGAAATAAACATACAAGGGGGGTAGCTATACTTATCTCAAACAGAATAAATTTCCAGTTTTCCTCACAGATTACTGACAAAGAGGGGTGTTACATAATGGTTAAAGGATTTCTTGATCATAAAGAAGTTACACTGCTGAATGTATACAGACCACCAGGCAGTGATAAACGGCTGATTAAAAATATTTTTAACTCAATATCTTTGGAAACATCAGGGGTGCTGATATGCGGGGGTGATTGGAATATCCATTTGCACCCCTCATTAGATTCCTCAAGTAAAACAATAAAGATTAACCCTGCTGCAACATATATTAATAAATTGCTAAAAGAATCTGGCTTAGTAGATGTCTGGAGGGATTTCCATCCACGTGATAAACACTTTACTTTTTTTTCCCATGCACACTCTATCTACACAAGAATTGATTATTTTTTTATGTTTGATTCAGAGAGACACAGGATTCAGAGCTGTGATATAGGGGTAAGGGACATCTCTGACCATGCAGGTGTATATTTAACATTACATTTAGACAACAAACCCAAAGAGACCCTATGGAGACTTAACACCAGCCTTCTGAACGACCCTCTACTCTTAAAATATATAGAGAAAGAATTTGAAGAGTATATGATTAATAACAACAATGGAATGGTAGCGCCCAGCGTGTTGTGGGACGCTGCAAAAGCTGTAATTAGAGGCAAACTTATAATGTGGACAGCTCGCAGGAAAAAGGAAAAAGAAAAACAAATGAGAGACCTAACTAAAACATTAAAACACCTGGAAAGTAAACATATGATACATAATGAAATCCATGTTTTAAACCAGATTCAAAATACAAAGCAACTTCTAAATAATTTATATGAAAATCAAATGGAGCAGAAATTGAAACTAATTAAACAAAACTATTATGAGAATGGCCCAAAATTTAAGAAGTTATTGGCGTGGAGATTACGTAAGCAGCAAGCAGAGAGATTTATACGGAAAGTAAAAGATCCCCAGACTAACAAATTATGTGACAAAATGGAAGATATACAACACTCCTTTGAAAAGTATTACACAAAATTGTATGCCCAACCTATAGCAGCCGAATTACAAGACGTGTCACAGTTTTTGAGGTCTTTAGATCTACCATCAATAGGAACTGAACAAAATAGAATATTAACTCAGGAGATAACAGAGGAAGAAATAGGTAAAGCTATATCAAGACTGAAAACTAATAAAATGCCGGGTGCCGACGGTTACCCATCGGAATGGTATAAAACCTCTAGAAAGATAATAATACCATTACTTAATGACTGCTTTAATTATGTTCTTAAGGGGGGAGAACCCCCTTTGTCTTGGAGACAAGCAGTGATCTCAGTAATACCCAAAACAGGCAAAGATAAAACAGAATGTGGTTCTTATAGGCCTATTTCTGTTCTTAACATAGATTACAGGTTATTTGCATCAATACTAGCAGCACGATTGGAAGATATCATCCCAGACCTGATAGATACAGATCAAACGGGTTTCGTAAAAAACAGACATACCCAGGACAATGTGAGACGTGCTCTTCATCTTATCGCCCATATGAGAAACAGCCAAGCTGAATCTTTGGCTCTTAGTCTGGACGCCGAGAAGGCGTTTGACTCAGTTCGATGGGAATATCTGTATTTAGCTCTCAAACGATTCGGTTTTGATAATCAAACGATTAATTGTCTGAAATGCCTATATTGCTCTCCAACAGCCAGAATTAAAATAAATGGGAATCTATCCAAAACAATATCTCTTGAAAGGGGATGTCGACAGGGATGCCCGCTTAGCCCCACACTTTTCGCCCTTTTTATCGAACCTTTAGCACAGGCAATTAGAGAGGATAAAGATATAACAGGCGTGTTGATTATGAATACAGAATATAAAATATGTCTTTATGCAGATGACATACTTTTGACCCTGACTAAACCGGAAGCAAGTTTACCTAAATTGTTGTCTCTGCTTAAAAGATTCGGAACATATTCAGGCTATAAACTAAATTTACATAAAACTCAAACTCTTACCTTTAACTATAACCCACAGGAAAAAGTTCACAAAAGGCAAATATCTAAATGGGAAAGTATCATAATTAAATACCTAGGTGTGCGAATACCTAAGGACCTATCTGGTATTTATTTGCATAATTATACCCCACTAACAGCTGAAATCAAAGCAGACTTACATCGTTGGTCATTATTACCAATGAATATGTCCAACCGAATAGATGTTATAAAAATGAATATATTACCTAGGCTGCTTTTTCTTTTTCAATCATTACCGGTGGAAATACCGCTCAAACAGTTTCATGAGTGGAAAAGAATGATCTCAACCTTTATTTGGGGAAAACAAAAACCAAGAATTAGGCTACAGACACTACAGTTACCCAGGGAACAGGGTGGAATGGCCTTACCCTGCTTAGAAGACTATTATAGAGCAGCACAGTTACGTTTTCTGGTATGTTGGTGTGATCCGGAACATGATGCAAAATGGAAGGATTTAGAACAAAGCCAATTGAATATACCCCTGCCATCTATACTAGGTGATAAAAACCTTTTAAAGAAATACCTGGATAAGGTTACCGGCTGGATGGCTGTCCCTCTAAATATTTGGTATAAAGAAATTAAAGATTCGAAATTTGAAAGGAATGCACGAAGTTTACGTTGGATAACATATGACACAGAATTCACACCAGCTAAATTGGACACCAGATTTAAATATTGGATGGATAAAGGCATAACTTCATACTGTACAATATTCGCCAAAAAAGATTTAAATACCTATCGACAACTTACAAGAAAATATAATTTAGAGAAACAGGATTTCTTTAGATATCTTCAATTGAGATCTTACTTTAACAAAAACATCAAAACGGTGGGAGAAAAAGGAATGACTTTAATTAAGATATTTATTGACTCATACAAAGGGAACACCAACCGAGGATTAATCTCAAGAATCTACTCATCTCTACAGCTGGAAAGGGGTCTCTCCACAATGTACGTTAAGTCAAGATGGGAGAAAGAAGCCAATATAAAGTTAGCTGAGGATGACTGGCTAAACATATGCAGGACAATGTCTACTACCTCTAGCTCAGGTCTTTGGAGAGAATTTACCTGGAAAAACACTTTAAGATGGTTTATAACCCCGAATATTAAAAAATTACAAAGTAACAATGAAATACATGGCCGGTGTTGGAGAATGTGTGGTAATATGTCTGCAGGTCATTTTCATATTTTCTGGGAATGTCCAAACATTTCCACTTACTGGGTAAAGGTGGTAAAGGAGATCAGAGCAATACTTAATTTTGAACTTGATTTTGATTTCAGTGTCATTTACTTGGGAAACATACCAGCTGGAGTGAGAAAACAGGATAGATACCTCTTACAAATTCTATTAGCAGGTAGTAAAAAAGCAATAACTAGGAGATGGCTAAGCACAGAATCCCCAACTCTCTCTGAGTGGGTAGAAATTATTCAGGAGATTTATGCTATGGAGAGAATGACTTTCTCATTAAGACACGCCTCTAACAGATGTGAAAAGTACTGGAGAAACTGGACATCATACTTGGCTTTGAAATGATATACCTTCTCATGTAATATTGTTGTTTTTCTGACCACACGTGTGTGGACGTATATGTGTGTATGAGGGTCCCCCCCTCTCCTTTTTTACCACTCTGTAATTGCTAATAACCCTCCTGTACTAGCAGCTATGTAACCTTGCTGAGGACAAAAAAGACAACAGATATATAGCACAATGTAACTCTTTTTCTTTACATATGCATGTATGTGGAAAGCATTTCAACTCTTTGATAATGGTCCCTGACTTCTCCTGATCTGCCTTTTCTTTTTGTTATTGTTGCTGATATCTATGTTCCCTTCTATTGAATATAAAAAAATAACAATAAAAACAAATTATAAAAAAAAAAAAATAAAAGTTATTTTCAGTGTATTGTTACACCAACATGGTTTAATGTGTATTTATTTACATATCAATTTTCTTTAGCCTGCAATCTAAAAACTGCTCAAGTATCGCAATATGCACTTAACAAAATGGTCATTCATCACTTTTATGTAATAGTTTATGGTGAGGATTGCCATGATGGTGGGAGAGGTGACACTGTCAGATCAGATCAGATCTTTGGAGTATAAGCTTGTGGGAGTTGTACTTGAGGTACAAGGATGACTTGGACTCTCAGATTAATGCAAGCGTGCAAATGAATAGAATATATATGTGTGTGTATACTATATACTATAATAAGAAGATTCATATTGGTGAGGTGTTTATAATCAAGGAGAAGGAGAATTAATTACTAGAGTAAAATATCATGTTCTTGAACCCTACCTGGTCAGGTTGAGAATAATTACTAGAGTAAAATATCATGTTCTTGAACCCTACCTGGTCAGGTTGAGAATAATTACTAGAGTAAAACATCATGTTCTTGAACCCTACCTGGTCAGGTTGAGAATAGTTACTAGAGTAAAACATCATGTTCTTGAACCCTACCTGGTCAGGTTGTGCATCTCCTTCTCAGCCCACAGACGGATGATCTTGCGAGGGTTCAGCTTGCTGAAACGGTCTTTGAAGCGATAGTCATCCTTGATGTATTTGTCCCGGTTCTTGAATTCGTTCAGAGTGGTCTTGAAGACCTTGAGCACACACTCTTCTGGTACCACCATCTCCTGGGAGCTAGAGATGGTCATCGAGAAACCTTAAAAAGTTGCTAGGTCCTTGTGTTTAGAGCTCTTATGATCAAAAGAAGATGACTCTTCAAAAGAGAAAAGAGGCACCTTCTTTTCTGGGTCTGTTTGTACTGATGTTCTGCACGAATTTCCAGCAGCACACTAGCATTTATAAATCTAAAAACTCTTAAAACTCAGATTTATGAGATTTTATTTAAATACATATGTAGAAATGTAGAAAAAAGTCTATTAGTACACTGGGCATAAAATGTTCCCATATTAGTGCCAGGGGACAGAGGTGAAGTAGAAGCTTGAAGACACACTACTCACCTCCCTCCATCAGCGTGAAACACCACCGACTCTTTCCCTGTGCTGATACAGCCATTGATATTCTCCAGGATGCCTGCATTCACCATTTTGTACATCAGCAGTCTGGTCCTGGAATCAACGGCTTGTTCCTGAAAAATTAAGATTTAGAATCAATCGCAAAATATTTAAAATGACATTTAGAATTGAGCAGGAGAATTCATCACCATCATGTCTTTGTTTTGCTCAGACTGTCACGAATACTTCAGCAATAAATCCATCACCATCTCTCTCTGCATTCCTGCTAGAACGGGTTTAGCCTAAACATTTTCTGGGTAGACTATGAACAGAATTACTGATGTATCCAGTGATTGAACTGAATTTTTCTGAGCAATCCATTGTATATTTCATCAGTTAGTTCTTAACTTACTATTATTATTTTATTGCAAAAAATTTGGTTTTATTCATTCTGATTTCTTATATGGGTTCTCTTTCTGAGTTTTGGTTCCTCTCAAGTTTCTTCCTCATGCTCTTAGGGAGTTTTTCCTTGCCATGGTCACCTCCGGCTTGCTCATTAGAGGCTTGGACCCACATTCTCTGTAAAGCTACAGAGTGACAAAACCTGTTGTACGAAGCACTTTACAAACAGATTAGAATTTGGATCCATTTCTGTTGCGATTTTATATTTATCCACCCAGTTGGGGTCCCACCAAGCCTACCCAGATGCTGACATGATGACACATCTAGAGGACACCCTTACGTTTCAGACAAGGCAGGCAGAGCTGTAAAAGTTCCGATGCGTTTCCATGTACTTTATCATCAACCCTGATCATGCCACACGAAAAGAGGCAGCCATAATTAAACAATAAACTATTGAGTGAAATTTAAAAGCGTCATTAAAAAAGTAGCAAATAACCTTTCGTGTAAGGGCCGCTCGGTGGGTTTTTATTTCCGAGAAGGCGAGGCAGGCGGACTTACGGCCGTCGAGTGCTCCTTCTTCTCGTGCAGTCGGGCGCTGCGGCGCTGCTCGGTCTGACAGTGGCGCTTCAGAGCGTTGTACACGTGATTGGACAGCTTCAGGTCCATGCTGATCCCGTCCCCAACGTGCACCTCCGGGGCAAACTGTGGGGTTCGCAAGGAGTGTGTTCGTAGTAGAGGTGATGGAGAAAAGAAAAACAAACACACTCAACACACGTTTGTAAAAGTAAACAGTAAAATAGGCCGCTCAAAAACCTGTCAAAATCAATTTCAAAAGGCCTTTAAATGTCATCTGAATGACAGGTTTTGACTATACTTTGCCCAATATGCTAAGGCATAAGCTGAGAATGACTAAACATGGGTGGTTACATTGTCCATGCGTGCAGTGTTCTTCCGTCCACAGACGTCCTCATCGTGTTTGGTGGTGATGTTCTTGCCTTTCCCTATAAACCCCTTCTTTGGGGTAGTGGTTGGCTTTGCTGTTCAATAGACAAAACACGAAGAACAACCAGAATGTAGCTTCTCAAAAGGAAGATTACTTGATATAATTCAACTCTCTACACTATCATAGACATTGTAGAACATAGTTATACTTTAGTGTGACAATGTAAACTAAGAATGGATAGATTGGAAATAAAGAATAAAACACCCTTGTAAGGGTTGTGATAGTTTAACACATAAAGAGGCTTGTTTCTCCCATGTCACTAAGACACAATGAAAACCAAAAAACATTAAGGAAATTGACGTAAACAAGTGACCTCCAATAAATAAATACATACATAAACAAGTTATTCATAAAAGACTCTAATGGAGCCACAACTGTCAGCTAGGCTCACCAGGGCGATAAGGGTCATGGCGGGTGTCTTGCCAGTCGACTTCATCCTCGGAGCTGTCACTGTCCTCAAACGGGTGAACCATGCGGTAGTTCTCAAAGGAAATCGACACTGTTGGAATGAGAGTATGAACTTGTACGCACACATGTTTGCACAAAAGTATTCAATACTTGATAGTGAGCTGGGCGTAGGCCATAATCCAGATAATGGACATTCCTTTTCTGTAGACACAATGGTCAACTCTGAACTTCAGTCTGAGCATGCCTTTAACTACAATAATGAATATCCTCCTATGGTATAGCTGCTCACTGCTCTATATGATCAGTGAGTCAATGGACAACACAGACAAAGCACCGTTTCACAAAGGTTCACCAAGATTCACATAGATTCACCAAGATTCAAATAGAGTGAGGACAGACTTACCTTTGCTCTCGCCATTGAACTTCTTCTCTTCTCTGCGCAGCTGTGTGTCGAACTCCCTATCAAACTGCATCTGAAGCATCTGCGCCAGCATCAGGTCACTGGATGTATCTGCGTCCTGTTGAAAGGCTGCCAGGTCCAGGTCCACACTGCATAAGCAAAGTTCCTCTGACATCACTACAAACATCAACCACTTCTACATCCGGAGCGAAATAGACCAGTAAAAGGTCTAAAGGGGTCTTAGACTTACTCAGGAGAGGCGGAGAGGGAATCGCAGTCCTCTTGCAGCTGCTTGGCTAGCTGTTCGCTCATCACGTCCGTCAGGGAGCAGGGAGCCTCCGTCGTTTTTAGAGCACCCCAAGGGCTCTGAACATGAGAACAGTTTAAAAATGACTTAGTGGTCATATTGTACAATTATGTGTGGACTGCACGGATGGGTAATTAAATATGAATTCTAACATGCCACCATCAATTATCAGAGGTTCATAACCTCAGTTGTTGAGGAGATGGGAGGAAACAGCAGGATGTACATGTCATTTCTATTACTTTGATTGTACTTTGGCGGCACTTCAAGTTGGGGGAGGGGTTGATTTGTTTATTTCTTTGTTGTGTTTATAATATTGTATAAAAATCACTAAACAGACTTTGGATTTTAAAAAATGGTTGAATTGAAATATTAATAACACTAGGAAACTGTCAGTGTAAATTTGGTTTACTGTGTATTCAAACACAGAACTAAAGCTGTGTATGAGGTCCATAGTTACCCCATTGAACCTTGATTGCAACCGGTTATTCTCCTCGACTGCCAGTTCTCCTCAAACAGTAGCTTCTTATTACCTGAGCCAGGTATGTCAATATGGGTGGAACAAAACACTGCTTGGAGGTGGAAAGCTTGGACCAGAGACTGTGGTCTAAATCATCTTCACTATGATTATATACAGCTCGACTCTCCTAAAGCTGAAGAAAGCTTCACAACATTAAACATGTATTATTTCTATTACTATAACAAAAATGCTTTCAGTAATAGGTTTATGATCTCTAATATAATAACACATTATAAGACTAAAGGGTCATTCCATATCAACTCAACCAATGGTCCCCACCTGACCATCTCGGAATCCCTTCAAACTTTCCCCATTTGTAGGCAGATGTGTTTCATGGAAAAATCCAAAGTATTTCTGTTACATGTTCAATATTTCAAGAGTTACAGCCATTTTTGTAACCCCACCCTTAGACGCATCTTTTGCGAAAGTGGCTAAATAGCAATATTTGAATGTGAATATCTCCAAAACTATTAAAAATTTTTTTTGTATGTTTAGAAACTTGTATACTTGTAATTTATGTACTTTCTGGTGCTGTAAGTTGTGTTGTGTCAATAGAAAAAATTCCCAAAGTTGGAAAAAAAAAATCAACTAAGTCATTTTCACCTGTCATTATCTCATGGATGGAGTAGAAGAAGGCTGATCTATGTTTTATGTTTCAAAGTACTTCCAGTGGCAATGTTGAAGTAATAATTTAGTTGCCTGTATGTAGTCCAGTTTTTGCACAATTTGCTGTCAAATATCCGATTTCACACGTACGGTACCCTTGTTTGGACACTGATTCCCAAAATACCTGTATTTATTTTTTCAATTTTTTTGTTCTGTTATATACTTTGATATGTGCTGATTATATGGTAGAAAAATTGGAATGGCCTTTTTTGATATAGTGGTTTTATTCAACACTGAAAATCACCAATATCATGGAAAAATAACATTCAAAAAAGAGAAGCAAAACAAACTTTATGTTGTGCTAAAATGTAGTATTTACACAAAAAAATCATTTACACAAAGGCGCCAGATGCATATTAAGTTACACATCAACAAAAGTTAAGTTAATTATGCAGTTTGTTATTTATACACTAGAAATGTGTTGCAGCATAAGCATTAAACTTGGCCGAGATATCAGTCAGATTTTCATAGTCCAATTGATATTGTCTAGCACCACTTCCAAAAGCCTGTGGAACTGGAACACAGCAAAGGACTAGCTGAAATGGCACCCAACACACATTGTCGAGTCTTAACTTGAACATCTTCACATTCTTCAGAGCGAGCAATAATTATGCCAATGTACCAGTCTCGATCATACACAGCTGCGATGTACTGTCCAGGCTGATAGACAGGAGGTGCTTCTTGTGCTTCTGGGACAGGTGATTCTGATGCTAACTGGTGTACAGCAAATAGTGTCCCTTCAGTATCAGCTGAGACCCTGCGTGTTATTAACCCACCTGTGCTGTTGGGTACAAATGAATGAAAAATTCTGGTTCCAGGCACCTTCTTGGCAGCATATCTTTCTTCTAGCTTGAAGTCCCGGATGTGTGTCCAGGGCTGGACTGGGACAAAAAAAATCGGCCCTGGCATTTTTGGTTTAGGCCGGCCCCTCATAAATAGCGGAGCACAACCGACTTGTAATTTGTGTATATGGGGTACGACGTGGGGAAAAAAAATTACTGGTTAAAGTCATTGGATTCAATCTTAGCATTATTATATCACAATCACTTTTATGATTTCATTGAAATCATCTCTAATATGTATTTCCTGAATTTCTTTGATATAACAGCTCAATTCTAATTCAGGTTAAAGGTGCTCCCTCCTTTAAACAGCTATAACATGTATTTGTATCTGGCTACAAAGCTGCTTTATGAATTCATGCAATGCAAACATGTCTTTAAAGCATTTGGCAGTTTTACTCTTATTCATTGTGGGCATATCTTTTGCTAATATTACTTTTCTATTTTTTTACACTTACTGTAGTCATGCGTAAATTGCAAAGCATTTATTTATCATTAATAAGTTTTAAAATCTGTAATTTCACTTGTTTGAGTGCTTTTTAAAACATGTTGAACCACAGCATAGAGGCTACAAATTCAAACTACTATGCAGCTCTTTTATTTATTAAATAAACTTTTATTTATTAAGTTCAAACTACTATAATATGCTCTTTTATTTATTAAATAAAAGAGCCTCATTGTGTTAAAATAGATCGGCTTCCTGCTTCTTCTTCCTACACCATGCTGCAACACTTAGGTGTTGCACTTTTCCAATAGTGGAATAGGGTACTCTTAACCACCCTACTGCAGTAATTCTTTTTGTAATCAATGCAGTTAACACATCACGCATTGGGGGAAAAACCGTCAAATACCGTGAAACTGGTATAATTTTGAAAAATACTGTGATATAGAATTTTGGTCATACCGCCCATCACTACTCTGATCGCTAGCATCTAAGGGCGTACTCACACTAGGCACGGTTTGCTGGTTCCGTGCTGGGGCCCGGTTATACCCCCTCCCCACTCCCCCTCTGGCCTGCACTCACACTGGCTTTATCAAACTGGCCCGAGCACGCTTATGTCACCACAACGTGACTTTATTTGGGAAAAAAGCACGCTTGCACAACACTATGGAGTTCACGATTCTCTTTTTATTGTATTTTTGGAGTCGTTTTGGGAGTGCAGAAACACGGTGCAAGCACAGATTTATCGATAATTTAACACAACAATTGTCTGCTAATCGCTTTGCCGCTATGACGTGAGCGTCGCATCACTGACGTCATGTTTGAGTTCCAGCGAAATGAACCAATCACACGAGGAACCAAGTGGGCCTGGGCACGGATAGCGCTCACACTAGAAGCGAACCGTGCCCGAGTCCACATGAATCGTGCCCTGGCCCACCTCTTCAAGCGGGCCCGAGCACGGTTAACTGATCCGGGCCTGGGCACGGTTGGAGCGCTCACACTAGCCAAACGAACCGTGCTTCAGGCAGGCAACCGTGCCCGGGCCCGGATCACAGAGCCCAGTGTGAGTACGCCCTAACTCATCTAGCTCTGACCGCTAGCATCTAGCTCTGACCATCACTTTGCTGTCGACTGTATTGGACACTGAATAAACAATAACACTTATTAACTTGGTGTGTGTCATGAACTTTACTGATGTAAACCAAACAATAAATAGCTGACCTCTCTTGTCTTGCTAAACCAGCTAGATATTGTTAACTAAAGCTGTCAGTATCATTCGTAATATTATAATATATATCATAATAATACAGACTGTTTTACCACTCCGTAGGATTACTTAAGGAAACTAGCTATACGTTAAATAATAGTTAATTACCTCGCTAGTGTTAGCTGGTGTCACCTTACCCTGGTATGAGTGAATTAATTCTTCTACAAACAATTTATAGCCTCTATTCAACTTGGATCCCTTCATTGTTGAATGTTCTCCAACGATCCTGGAAACGTCTTCAAAATTCAGTCCCAGCAGCGACGACAGGGATAAAGTAAATACACGCTCCATGCTGAGATGAATTGACAACAACCATCTTCTGCCAGTACAGGAACTTGTTTTACCCGGCGGTGACGTATTTCCGCTTTGTTGTGAAAAGGGCCTATTAGAAAATCTAGCAAGCTTGAGCAAAATCCTGGTGAGGACTTTTACTTTCTGAACCTGGAATTGACACCTCTGATTATAAAACTTTTTCTTTCTCTCTGCTCCCTTTAGGCAGACAGGCCCTCAACAACAATGTTCGGACCAGTCAGTTCCGAACCTCCACTAACAGTCAAGATGACAATCCAAATCTTACTTTATAACTTATTCAGTTGCAAAAGCAACGTGTGTTATTTCTGAACTGCTCGTATTCATGCTTAGTTATGTCACAGTTATTTATGAACGGGGATTCTCGTTACAAGTATAGCTTCAAATTTTGTTTTACTATTTCAGTACGTTTGCAGTATATGTTGGGAATAAATTGTACATAGCTCCTGAAGTGCCTTAATTCCTGAAAGCCCGTTACCGATTATCTTATTACACGTTAGTTAGCTAACTAGCTGCTTACTCTGGCCAACTGTGTTGGTTAATAAGGCGTACGGGCGCCTTTAGGCCTCGGTATCTCGTCCTGTCAGAGGTCGGCTGGGTCGCCAGTGATAGCGTCGGGGTTTGGTTAGGTTGGCATTACTCACCTTCACTTCTTTCGCGGATACTTGGTCCATGTTTGTCAAGTTGCGGATGACGGAGGAAGACGTGGATGTCCAGATAAAAGACGTTCAGCGTCAAGCTAATTGGGGGGAAAAAACAGATCCATGAAAAGTTCGCCTGCCGCGAGCCGGCTAGCTGGATCGCTAACCTCGCGAGCTAGGCTATCTCGTCCGTTAACGGACCTGCTCAATAACAGACTCCACACATTTATGTCACGTCGCACAATGCAGCATGCCTAAACACGCTTGTTTATCTGTTGTGATATGTTAGACTATAATGTGTCTTAAAATGTAACAAAGTAGATTATTGTTCGTTCAAAAATGCGAGAGTTTACCTACCTTGTTCGAGCTATCTTTCGTAGCGGAAGAGGAAGAGAGGACGCTCTCCAAAACAAAAGTCTTTGAACGCCTTTGGTATTATGTAGTATCTTTGATATTAATTTGACAATATTAATATTAATTAAAACCATCAATAGATTAACCTTCTACATTTAGATTTTTTGTTAATGTTGACTGCAGAATCAGTGTTGCTACATTATGCTACATCTAGACAGTTAGAAGAAACGATATCGATGGTATATACGTGCAACTACGTGTCAGAAGCTTGTGCACTGGACCTAGGAAGTATTGTTATTTTTTTCTGTCAAAGTTTTGTGGTGTTGGCAGTAGTTGATGCTCAACGGTTCATACGAATAATTTACAAATATAGGCTCCTCATCAGATGAATTTAGCGCGAGCGAGTATTGGTCTTGTATTTTGCATCGTTTTTGTTGCATCCTATTTTACAAACAAGGTGAGAAATTACCTTTCCCCTCATTCCTTCATACCTTGCTTCTCATACCTCAGTCTGTGACATATTTGGAAAACTGTTCAATCAGAAATACTTAATTTCAGCATTAAAAATTGGTTAGTCTATATTCTGTTTTGACCACAAACCTGTTTTTATGTATTTCCGTTAATGGTGACATTCTTCGTATTTTTAGTCGCCTGTAATGGGACTTTTTGCACGATTTGTACTTTATTACGTCAAACAATATTTTTCCCTCAGTATGTCCTGTCTGTCCTGAAGTTTACATATCCTACCCTTTTTCAGGGGTAAGTATGCCTTTATCGTCCAGTTGGGGTGCACAAGTCCTGGAGAGTTTAGTTTTATAGCGCACCTGGTTCATTCAGGTTCTGCTGCTCCTAAAATGTTAATTTGTTTGCAGATTGAATTCTGAATGTGAATATTTTTCACCCATTTCTCTGCTCTGTCACACTTTATTTATGCCTGAAACGAATCCAGAACCATTGGGATACATTACTTGCCTGTCAGTATTTGTATCCCTTTCTCCCCAGGTGGCAAACATCCATTGGTACGCTTCTGCTATGGGTGACAGCAAAACTGGGATGGGTGGAGATAAATGATTTTCCCAGGTTAGTTTGCCAATGCATTATGACTATGGTTTAAAAGTACAATTATAATAAAATATATTTGTCCTGTCTTTAGATCTGGGGCTGTAACCTGGCTCCCAGGTTCAGTACTTTTCGTGGGGCATATTTATGCTGGATCCAAAGCCTTGTCCATCCTGGTATGTCTGTTGCGTAATGTAAGGACAATGATGGTGGATTGTTGGTGTACAATGTAGACTAATCAAGGATGTCTGTTTTTGTCTGCTAGCCAATCCCAGTCTTTTTCGTGTTACAAAATGTGTCTGAGGTGGTCTTCTTTCTCATCGTTAAGCTCTCCCAAAGAGAGGTGAGCATGCATGTTGTTTATGTAATAACGTTTATCTGCACTGTAAAATTGAGAACACAAAAAGTTTTAAGTTTAAAATGACATTTGTTGAAGTTAGCAGGGAAATAGTCTGCATTTTACTTCAGTTTACTCAAAATTGTTGAGGAATTCCTGGTTACCTGTTTTTAAATTCCTTACTGTACAAATGTACTGAGTGTAGTATTTCAAAGTGCTCAGAAGAGAAATGCACTAAAATGTAACTCAGAAATCTGACCTAGCAAATGGAATTAGTTACTACTAGTCATTGATACGGTCCTGTATACATTACTGCTACTGCTGCTAGTGCCTTAAGGACTGTCAATAAACTTAGTTTGTTGCAGTGTTTAAAGTGCCTGGGTAAATAGTTTTGGGGCAAATTAATTTCCTGAATGCTAAATCTATGATGATTATCTAAACTGATTCCATTCTTAGTAGTGTAATCTAGACTCTGGAGTCTTTTATCAGTGTGGATAATATAAATGAGAAATTTCTTTGGTTATTGGTATTATAGTATTTAAAATGTAAATAAAATTTTATTAATTTACATTAATCTTTTTTTTCGGAAGTAGAATTGGTGATGTTTTCTGTCATCTCTTTTGCATACCTCATATCTATTTTATCTGACTCAAAGGAGATGTATTTGAGTATTATTTGTAGTATAGTGTTGCTAATTTATTTACTCAGAAATCTCTTTGTTTTTTGTTTTTATCTTTTTGCTTTGTAAAGAGATCCTCATGGATGAAGATATTCAGGTGTGTTTTTAAGTATTCCTGTGTCCTTCTCATATCCACAGAAGACCTTGCATAATTCACTTTTGGAGATACAGGATCACCTCAGCTAATAGCACTATGTCATGTTCGCTAAGGTCTAGCTATCAAAGACCCGACTCTTTTTTAGACTTACACTATCAATATAACCATAAGGACAAAGCGTTCTCAGTTTTATGACGTATGCAATTCCAAATCTAGAAAGTGTAAACCTTTCCATTCAAAAACCAAAAATGGATATCTAAATGAATGTCAAATGGATTGTAAACTGAAACGATACAAAACATGACATTTTTTGAGTATAATTTTTCCCAGAGACATCTTATAACTGTATTTATATCGAAAGTTGAGATTATCAGTGATTAATTGATTGATTGATTGATTTATTCATTTTTTTCATGTATTTTTTGTCCGTAGTGAAAATGTGATGTTGCTGTCAGCAGTCACCCTTGTTTTGCACAATCCTGAGGTAAAATCTCTTTGTTTGTCACACATACACACACACACACACACACACACACACACACACACATGCACAGACTCTTTAAACAGGTACTGCAAGCTGAAGTATCATATCTTGGGGTTTCTTAATTTATCTCACGTTTGTGACAATGAATTTTTATCATGTTTTCAAATAATAAGCAATATTAAATAATTAGGTCACATTAGATAAAGGAACCCCTGGTCAAATACCTAATTTGTTTATTAAAGAAGTTAAAGCACCACCCTGCCTCATGTTAAAATGTTCTTTCATGAATAACATATGTGCTTTATCAACAACGATTTGCATTCAGGAGCAGCAGTTCACTTTCTGAACACACTGATAAACTCTGTTCATGTTATGTTACATATACTGTACCATTATATTGCATATTCTGTGGAACCAGTAACTAGATTGGCAGTGTGTATCTTTCATAAAAAGTGAAATGAGTGTGAATCAAGCAACAAATCAACAATCAAGGATAAATAACAGAATAGGATTTTTAAAGCCCAAACACACGTTTATCATGAGACGTTCAGTTATGACGTAAAACAGACAGGGTGGTATTTTCCTGTACTGTTTGTCAGGGAGAGACTCTCATTTCATTTATTTATCATATAGGGAGACATTTTAATTGGTGTCCACTTTTTGTTTTGTAAAATATGACTCTGTCCCCTTTTTTAGTTTGGACCAATAGGCTACTTATGGGCTATCATCCACCTTTTCTGTGTTGGTATGTTTGCCTGTTTTTATTCCATTAGAACACCTAATTTAAACCTTGGGTCCTTCAAAATTATTTTTAAAAGTCATAAATAACACATACTGAACATTAAGTAAAACATACAACATAGAGCATACTGCAGAATGTATATCGTGTAATGCATAATGCTATACATTCAAATAGTGTTCATGTCGTCTTTTTATGTGCTAGAAGTAACTTGCCTATTAATGGGGAAAAATTATGATCACCAAGATATCTATGTTAATGGGGTTGGAAAAGAATTGCAGTACTTATAAGTGTTTATTTATGAGCATACGACACCCTTCTCCAACACACTACAACACCCTATTCCAAAACAAAAGTCAATGTACACTACCGTTCAAAAGTTTGGGGTCACTTAGAAATGTTCTTATTTTTGAAAGAAAAGCAGTTTTTTTTTTCAATTTAGCTGACATTAAATGCATCAAAAATACACTCTATACATTATTAATGTGGTAAATGACTATTCTAGCTGTAAACATCTGGTTTTTAATGCAGTATCTACATAGATGTATGGAGACCCATTTCCAACAACCATCACTCCAGTGTTCAAATGGTACATTGTGTTTGCTAACTCTGTAAGTAGGCTATTGGATATTTAGAAAACCCTTGAAAACCCTTGTGCAAGTAGGTTAGCACAGCTGAAAACAGTTTTGCTGATTAGAGAAGCTATAAAACTGACCTTCCTTTGAGCTAGTTGAGAATCTGGAGCATTACAATTGTTGGTTCGATTAAACTCACAAAATAGCCAGACAAAAACAACTTTCAATTGAAACTCGAGAGTCTATTCTTGTTCTGAGAAATGAAGTCTATTCCGTGCGAGACATTGCCAAGAAACTGAAGATTTCCTACAGTGGTGTGTACTACTCCCTTCAGAGGAGAGCACAGACAGGCTCTAACCAGAGTAGAAGGAGAAGTGGAAGGCCCCGCTGCACAACTGAGCAAGAAGACAAGTACATTAGAGTCTCCAGTTTGAGAAATCGACGCCTCACAGGTCCTCAACTGGCAGCTTCATTAAATAGTACCCGCAAAACGCCAGTGTCAACGTCTACAGTGAAGAGGCGACTCCGGGATGCTGGCCTTCAGGGCAGAATGGCAAAGAAAAAGCCATATCTGGCTAATAAAAGAAAAAGATTAATATGGGCAAAAGAACACAGACATTGGGCAGAGGAAGATTGGAAAAAAGTGTTGTGGACAGATGAATCAAAGTTTGAGGTGTTTGGATCACACAGACGAACATTTGTGAGACGCAGAACAACTGAAAAGATGCTGGAAGAGTGCCTGACACCATCTGTCAAACATGGTGGAGGTAATGTGATGGTCTGGGGTTGCTTTGGTGCTGGTAAAGTGGGAGATTTGAACAAGGTAAAAGGGATTTTGAATAAGGAAGGCTATCACTCCATTTTGCAACACCATGCCATACCCTGTGGACAGCGCTTGATTGGAGCCAATTTCATCCTGCAACAGGACAATGACCCAAAGCACACCTCCAAATTATGCACAAACTATTTAGAGAAGAAGCAGGCAGCTGGTGTTTTATCGGTAATGGAGTGGCCAGCGCAGTCACCAGATCTCAACCCCATTGAGCTGTTGTGGGAGCAGCTTGACCGTATGATACGAAAAAAGTGCCCATCAACCCAATCAAACTTGTGGGAGCGGCTTCTGGAAGCATGGGGTGAAATTTCTCCAGATTACCTCAGCAAATTAACATCTAGAATGCCAAAGGTCTGCAATGCTGTAATTGCTGCTAAGGGAGCATTCTTTGACGAAAGCAAAGTTTAAAGTAGAAAATTATTTCAAATAAAAAATTTGATAAATAAAAGTATGAAATTTCAGGGAAAACACAAAATTGTCTGGGTGACCCCAAACTTTTGAACGGTAGTGTATTTTAATAATTATGCCAATAGCAAAGATTGATGAGATAACCGTGCTATCTCTGAGATTACTGCCGTTACTGGGATTACTGGGATTTTTATTCACCCTGAATAATACATAACAGTGTATTCATGTTTGATTTGCTTTATGTATTTCAGGGGCATACAGAGTGATCCAGAGGAGTTCAAAGTCAAGCCAGTTGAGGTTGCTTTTAGTAAAGCTCAAATACACATTTGATCGGTTTGCGTGTTGAGATGCATGCCTAGCTTTTACCCAGTTATTCTCCCAGTTTTATAAATATTTCTTGAATTTTCTCTTTCTACTAGATATTAAACTAGAGACATGGAGAAAGGGAATCTGATACCTGAATGCTTTGCTTATTACCATCTAAATGATGTAGCAGAGTTTCACAGTTCAATAATAAAAATAAATTCTGGAAGTGTTCTCTTCTTTATTGCAGTGAAGCTGAGCAACAGTTCTTCAACTACGTAGTCGGGTAAATTAAGTGCTTTATATATTTCTTTTCGCTTTGTTCATTTGACAAGCACTTTTCAACCATTTTAAACTGATGTCTTTTTAGCATGCTGCTGTTGGCTTCTGCTGCATATCCAACAGGTAATCCCCCAACGCTCTCATCAGCTCTCATCGGGATTAAAATGGTTTTGTTTCATGCTGTGAGGGCCGTGGGACATATTAATCTGTCCTAGAGAGGCGGAGACAATTACTAGTGAAGAATATGTGCAAATCACACCTCAAAATAGAAGTGAAATACAAGGAAAAATAATAAAGAAGGAGATGAAAGGAGAGAAATAGGTTTCAGTGTGGGCAATATTCACTATAATCTTTATTATTTTCAGTTGGTTGTCTCTGTGCTTTTTTCCCTCAGGTGATCTTTACAGTTCCTTGGAATTCCCCCTCCTGATGTCCCATCAGTTCCACAGCAGCGTATTTGCCAGGTGAGAATAACTCATCGTTGAGTTATTGGCACAACTGGCAGTTTGGTGGTCTTTGCAGCATCTTCAGTGTTAAACACACTGACACTGACAAATAATCACCAGTCTTTGGAAAAACATAAATAGGTGAAGACGTGTTGTTGGGGTGTGTGTTCATGTATTTATTGCTTGTGATGTGTTGGTGGGGTGTGTGTTTACGTATTTAGTGTTTGTGACGTGTTGTTGGGGTGTGTGTTCCCATCTCTAGTGCTTTGTTCGTATTTTCTCTAGTCTCTAGTGTTTGTGATGTTGTTGGGGTGTGTGTTCCTGTCTCTAGTGTTTGTGATGTGTTGTTGGGGTGTGTGTTCCTGTCTCTAGTGTTTGTGATGTGTTGTTGGGGTGTGTGTTCCTGTCTCTAGTGTTTGTGATGTGTTGTTGGGGTGTGTGTTCCTGTCTCTAGTGTTTGTGACGTGTTGTTGGGGTGTGTGTTCCTGTCTCTAGTGTTTGTGACGTGTTGTTGGGGTGTGTGTTCCTGTCTCTAGTGTTTGTGATGTGTTGTTGGGGTGTGTGTTCCTGTCTCTAGTGTTTGTGACGTGTTGTTGGGGTGTGTGTTCCTGTCTCTAGTGTTTGTGACGTGTTGTTGGGGGGTGTGTTCCTGTCTCTAGTGTTTGTGACGTGTTGTTGGGGTGTGTGTTCCTGTCTCTAGTGTTTGTGACGTGTTGTTGGGGTGTGTGTTCCTGTCTCTAGTGTTTGTGATGTGTTGTTGGGGTGTGTGTTCCTGTCTCTAGTGTTTGTGACGTGTTGTTGGGGTGTGTGTTCCTGTCTCTAGTGTTTGTGATGTGTTGTTGGGGTGTGTGTTCCTGTCTCTAGTGTTTGTGACGTGTTGTTGGGGTGTGTGTTCCTGTCTCTAGTGTTTGTGACGTGTTGTTGGGGTGTGTGTTCCTGTCTCTAGTGTTTGTGACGTGTTGTTGGGGTGTGTGTTCCTGTCTCTAGTGTTTGTGACGTGTTGTTGGGGTGTGTGTTCCTGTCTCTAGTGTTTGTGACGTGTTGTTGGGGTGTGTGTTCCTGTCTCTAGTGTTTGTGACGTGTTGTTGGGGTGTGTGTTCCACGTCTCTAGTGTTTGTGATGTTGTTGGGGTGTGTGTTCCTGTCTCTAGTGTTTGTGACGTGTTGTTGGGGTGTGTGTTCCTGTCTCTAGTGTTTGTGACGTGTTGTTGGGGTGTGTGTTCCTGTCTCTAGTGTTTGTGACGTGTTGTTGGGGTGTGTGTTCCTGTCTCTAGTGTTTGTGACGTGTTGTTGGGGTGTGTGTTCCACGTCTCTAGTGTTTGTGATGTTGTTGGGGTGTGTGTTCCTGTCTCTAGTGTTTGTGACGTGTTGTTGGGGTGTGTGTTCCTGTCTCTAGTGTTTGTGATGTTGTTGGGGTGTGTGTTCCCATCTCTAGTGCTCTGTTCGGATTTTCTCTGACGTTGGCTTCAGTGAAGTTGAAGAGTCTTCTGTCTCTGACACACTGTGCCGTCTGCTTCTTCCTGGCCAAGGTCAGATACGTCATTCTGATGTTGTAATAGATCTTGTAGTTATGAAACTATACGTCTCATTGTCCTTTCATACTTGCTCATGATGAGATGAGTTAGGAGATGAATAAGATGAAAGTGGATTTCATGATTTCACTTACTTTACCATCTTTTAACACCACCAATCTATTGCATATTTTCAAAGTTTAAAAATAAAATAATGAAACCTAAACATGGCAAAACATCAATTAGATTAAAAAAAAGAAACATTTCGGCCTGTATACCAAACAGAACATCTAGACAAAGGAGGCCCTCCATGACGAGGTCTCCACCTTCTGTGCAGGAAATGTCTCAGACTTTATACAGAGGCATATTTTCTCGGGCAGAACCACCAGGCTGTGGGTCATACTGACAGAAGATCTTTCTTTTAAATGAATGTAACAGCCTTAAGAACATCAATACTCCTGATTCACATATCAGAATGTGAGAGACATCCATTAGCTCATTGAAATAACTTGAGCTTTTGCTTTTAAATGCAGATAGTGGCCTCTGCTCTGTCCGTCTTAATATTCAGCGTAGAGCTCAGTTCCGTAACGCTGTTTTGGTGAGTTGACATGGGTTCATTTCTTGGGAAAATGCTAGAAAGTAATTTTCAGTATCAACCGGGGCTTGGGAAAGCAGTGTGCCAACAGATGACCAAAAAATTTACATCTCACCTCTTTCTCCGCAGCATCCTTATAAACCATGCTGGGGAAGTGATGTCAATAAACTCTGACAGAATTCACATGAAGTGAGTGGTAAAGGATCTCAGTGGTGAACACAAGGAGTCTGTCAGACGTCACCACCAAGGCTTCAACTGTACAGCAGCTACCATTCTCAAAATGTCCACCGTCCCATGACATCACTGTGAAACACGTCCCACAAAATCTATGACCCAGACAAACCAGAGAAGCAAGCAATAATGTTTAATTGGTGAAACTGTAAAATTCATATAAAAATGTGGGTAGACTATCTGGTGGCATGACCAGTGTAACAGTATCTCTGAAATTACGAGCAAGTGTGTAAAAAAATAGACATTCCAACTGGGTGATGTACTACGAAGACTGGGATTACGTTTTACATAGGCAGGACCTATGGTGACGTAGTGGTTGTATGTTAGATAAGGTAAAAGGCCTGTCCTCTATCCATTATTACAGCACTGTGCACTGCCTGCATTATTGTACTTCTATAATGTTTAGTTATTCACAGCTGTGGTGAAAACTATACTTGAAGTCTGAGTGCTGTGTTAAGTGTTAAGTCTTCCTCAGTTTTTGTTTAAGCTGAAAATAATTGCCGTGGACCTGTAGGAAGTAGGAAGTTTGTCCAGGGAAAGTAGGTTACGTTTGACTCTTGTAACTGTTAATTAAAACCTGTTATTTTTTTTATTTTGATTTTTAGAAGTAACTTTACTGAAAATAAGTAGGCACAGCGCACTTCATATTATGCAGTGTTTTTTCCTTTGCATACCTTACACACAAACACAAGACAGTGTAGCGCACACACGTTCCCAAAGCCTGATTAATGTTGCACACCAAAGTGAACTCTCCAGCTTAACTATGAAAAGCGCTGAGGTTCTAAGACTCCAAAGTCTGGAAGGCAGCTGCATTTTGAATATTTACAAACTGTGTAGAAATGGACCATTTTTGCAGCTGTCCGAGGATGGCATTTGTCTTACTCTTAAAACTGGCTTTAGAATTCGCTAGAGATATATGCAAAATGACCTGTTTGTAATATTTTCCTAACAGAATCATTAATAAATGAACGTGGTCCCTAAAGGCCCTTGTGAGAATGCATTGATAGTGGAATCATGAACTGAACTACTAAAAGTGGCTCCACACCACTGAATGTGGATGATCATCTCATGCTTGACTGGCTGATGTGCTAATCACCGTGAGGTTTGTGAGTATTAGACATCATTCTCCTTCAGAGGGAAGCCACAAACAAGAGAATATGCTGTATAGTATTAAAACCAATATAGTATATATACACATTATTATGTCTATTCATATACATAAATGAAAACATATCTAGTGGTTGTCAAATACAATGTCCACATTAACTTGTGCTTCTAAATATTCAAAGCACATACATTTCCAGCAGGCTCTATATGTGCAAGACAATCTGGTACTTTTATATAAGGCATCCTTTTAACACTGGTCACTGGCTTATGACTTGCAATACAGTCAAATTTGTGATCTTTTTAAAAGTCCTTTTTGTTTTAACTCCAATCATTCATGCATTAACACATGAACAGACATTATATTGTATAATTCACACCTACATATGTTCTAAGATGAGTAAATATAAACGTGGCTGTTTGATTGTGCTTAACATAAATCATGCAAAGAAAACCAAGTAAATGCTTTTTTTTATTACAATCTCAATAATTTTGCTACAAGTATACTGTACAGTATTTTAGTGATCTTTTCCACGACCTGAACAGCCATAGTGTTCAGCAGGCACAAAGATGTCATTTTAAATCTTTGGTGTTTTTGCCTTTGGTGAGAACTTTGCAAGGTAAGGTCTTCTCCTCCTCATCCGTGGATCTGCTTGGTCGTCTTCTTTGATATACCCTGTTTAAAACATAGTGATGCCAATAGGTCTTCAAAAGCTCTTTGTACTTGCAATAGACATTAGATCTAAATCTGTCTGCATGACCTAATAGCTAATTGGATCACCACATATTGATCAAGAAACCACTCAATTTTTTCTTATAGAGGGACAAATATATATTGTGCCATACATAGGTGTTCCCGTTTGAAGAACCACCATCATTTAAGAATTGTATACCAAGTTAAAAAGATTTCCTGTCCCTGGTCAGTCAGGGTGTTTACAATAGAGTCCTTAATGCAAATCTGCTGTTTGGAACGTTAATTTATGATGGGACGTGTTTCTTCCACTTAAGCTGAACAGAAGGTTTTGTACTGCTACTGTTTCCAACTACTTGTGTGTCCGTGGGGGTGGACAGGAGGTGATGGCATCCTTCAAATGTCTGAACTGAAATGGGAGGAGCTGGAAGGGTAAAACCACGATGACTAGAGAAACGTCCTTGTGCGTGTAGGCGCTAGTACAGCAGTTAAAAGGGTGCAGCGTATCTAAAATAGAAGAATTAGATGGTGGCCTGTTGGTTACAAAGAGAGCGGGCAGTGTGTGTGTGCGAACCTCTCTCCACGCAGGTCTGAGTGGATGGGAAGCCCACCTCCCAGAAGTTCTCTGGAGTGGAAGGGGGAATGTACCGGTAACGATGGCGAGAGCAGGACGACAGTTTCTTCTGTCTCTCTGCCACCGGCAGGTCTGCATAATACTGACACAAATATGGAGCAACATACAGTAATTATAGTAATTAACATTCCATTACATCATAATCTCTAATGTGCAAATATTTCAACAACACATGAGGTAAAAATGATGTTGAGAGAATGAGATCAAGCTTACAATCTCACACTCTTTACACGTGTGGCCTTGAAGTTTCCGTCTATCGTCTCTCTTGCGTACAACTTCCACACAAGCTACAGATCTGGTGCAGTCACACAATACAGCATAAAGGAATTAATTGCTTTGGACAGCTGTATCTGCACAGTGTTAACAGTATTAACTAGAAGTAGATCTAACTTCTCAGTGACGTCTCCAGTGGGTCCCTCTCCAGCTTTTGTTGAAGGTCTATCAAAGTCTTCTGTGTGGAGCAAAGCAAATCTTAAGTCTGTTATGAACAGTACTAATTTACTTTTATATTTCAGACTTTTTCTTATAAGAAACATTCCATCCCAAGAATCTCAAAGGCAAGTCTTTACCTTCCATTAAACCCGCATCCTCCATCTGTTCATCTTGTTCTGGCTCCTGCTCCTCTTCCTCCTCTGGTTTGTTCTCATGAACCTGCTCCTGGGGGCAGGACTCGTACTCCCCATCCCCGGTGGTGTCAAAGATGTTCGCCAGGCTGTCATTAGCCTTCAGCCCTATCCCTGTGAGGTAAAAGCTCATAAGATCAAACTACTACCTTGTGGTGCTGCTTAAACACACTTAACACACTTCATTTCAAAATAATCTTGCTGGCTTGTATAAACAAGTTAAATAAAGTCTTAAAAGATTTCACGCTAGTTTGTAGGACAAACTTAATCCCAAAGCTATTAAAGGAGACATCATAATCTTGGGGCTGGATGAAAGCTGTAGAAAAACGCTAACTGAGCTGCCGTTACCCGTCGTGCTGTTCAGTTTATCGAGTCCAGCCTGTCTCCGGCTCCGTAGCAGCAGACTGTGACTCACAAACGTGTAGTCCATGTCCACGGTTCCTGCCGGCTGTACTTTGGGCTGGCATAAAGCAATCAAACAATCGATCGATAAAAGGCAGGCATGTCTGAAGATTTGAGGACTGTAAAAGCTGAGAATAAGATACCTCTGAATGAGGGGGGCTACTTGCGCCATACTGTGACAGTGCTGCTCCTGGATCCACACTCCAGCTCTGGTCTAAAATACAGGGGAAAAGGCCTAGATGTTGAAACGTGAAATGTGCCATATTTGTCAATTGTGATTTTCACCTCAATCGAAATCGGTCCTCCGCATTTACCCGTCTGTGCAATTAGAACACGCACTAGTGACTACTAGGGGGCCGTGGTACACACGTACCCAGAGTGGTGGGCAGCCCTAGCCCGTTGGGGTTAGGTGCCTTGCTCAAGGGAATCGAACCCACAACCCTCCGGTCACAAGACCGGATCCCTAACCACCAGACCATGTTTTGCTTTCTAATACATTGCTGTCTCATGAAATTACCCCTGTAAAACACATGCACAACCTAGTTTGAAACCTAGTTTGAAAAAAAATTTAACTATCAGGTAGCTGAAAACCAAAATCACCCCCTCGTGCTACAGCGTTACACGGTGTTAAACATGCAGTAAAGCCACAGCGTTCAAAAGGGTGCAGCGTTCGTCCGTGCTCTGAACGTACCGTAAGGGCTGCAGTCCTGGCTTGCTGGAGGACTCCTGCGCGGACTTAGTGGAGGAAGACTTTTTGGAGGAAGACTTTGTGACCTGCCCTGGTCTGGCACCCGGCTCCCCCCATCACATGGTCCCTTGAAAACAATTTTTATTCTCATAAAACATTCTCAGAAAACATTTGTGACACAAATAACACTGAACTGATGCATCATCGTGGCTAATGCTAATGCTAATGTGCTCAACCACCTTGCTGGGTCGCAGCTGTGAAGACGATGGCCTTTTGTGGCTCTTCATCACGTCCTGCTCCTCAAGCACCAGACGAGCATTAGATGGAGAGACTCGTCTCAGAACAGCCGGGGAGACGGACGGTACAGGGACACTCACGTTCCTTCCTGTAGATGAACTGGAACAGAAAAGACAGGAAAACTGTGAATCATCGGCATGGCAGTTTGTCACATCATATTTTAAGTCCCAGGAAATATAATGTAAAATAATATTTGTATGTTTAAAATATTTGTGGGGAGGGGAGACATGAACCCTAACATGTTCAGCCCTCTAATGCTGATTTTTGACAGTAATCCCGTAGGCCATGCTAGCAAGTTTAGCGTTCACTCGCTAGGTTGCTCAGAGAAAGTTCAAGTGTAAGAGCATAGTTTTTGTAACTGTGTGTGTGTGTGTGTGTGTGTGGTGGAGGGTTCATGTAAAATCCAGCACAGTACAGGCAACATGGGAAAGTTACCATTACTTCACTGCTTGTTGGTGTTAGCACAGTACTCACACACTAGGACACTCTACTCTCTGGGCTTTCTTACATACAGGCTGCAGTAACGTCTGAGAGTCTCCATCACTCCCTGAGTCCTGAACACAAGAAAGGCCCAAAGCTCAGGAATCTCTAGCGCCTCTTAACATTTATTTTGGGCTTACAAACTTCCATGCCAAAGCAAGTAAAATCTTCTTTCAGAAAAACATTTCAAAGTCACTTAAACACAATCCAAGTGTTTCACTGTATTCATAATAGCACTAATGTGGGGAAATAAATACACATTATAATTATAAATGTGACTACAGTTAAAAGGCATCAGTATAGTCAAAGCTGGACCTTTAAACCATAAATGTGACAAACCTGCACTATGCAAGCTAGGAGTCACAGTGTTTGACGCAGAGCACAACAGCTATCAAGTCAGCTCTTCTTAATATTAGGTCACTAACAAACAAAGCTTAAGTAATGATTTTATTATAATATATAAATATATGTTTCTAACTGAAACATGGTTAAATGAATGTACTGCCACAACCGAGTCAGCACCACCAAACTTCAAATTCATAAATGTCTCCTGAGCCAGTGGTAAAGGTGTAGCTGCCATTTTATGCCATTTTAAACCATTTAAATGGTTCCTTCCAATGCAAGCAGTTATCATTTGGTTGTTTTACATCCTTGGTAAAATGATGAATCTCTGTGTAGTCCTGACTGGGATCCCAAAAATATTACTAGTAACGGTCTATAGGCCTTCAAGTTACAATGCAGATTTTACTAATGAATTTTCAGATTTGCTATCTCTCTTTTCCACTGATTTCGACCATTTTATAATTGTTTTTTAATATACACAATGACAATCTGAAAGACAGTTATGCCAAGGATCTCTGTGCCACACTAGGCTCTTTTGTGCTTTCTTAGCATGTAGCCGGGAGTACACACGGTCATGGTCACAATCTGGAACTGGTTATTTCAGAAGATCTCCGCATATCAGCCTCTGTTAAGGATGTAGCTTCACCAGATCATCACTGTGTGTTTTTTGATATGCAGGCCTCAACAGAACAGAAATCCCAGCATGTCACTTTTAAGAAGAGGTTAAAACTCTTCACAAGCAAAATGAGCACCATACATACAAATCTTCTGGGTGCGTTGATTATTTGCTGAACAATTTCAACTCAGAAATTGTTAATGTTATGGATGAAATTGCTCCACTCAAAGCCAATACACAGAGAGCACCATGGAGAAATGCTACTGCAGTTCAAACCCAAAAGAGAGAATGCAGGAAGGCTGAACGCAGATGGTGTAAAACAAAACTTCAGATGCACAAATAAATATACAAAGATATGCTACAGGCTTACAATTTAATCATATGTAAAGTAAGACAAACCGTTTACTCCAACATCATCAACAATAGCAAATTACTCTTCTCAGTGTTTGACAAATGAACACATTTGCACACACAAATGGTCCCTGAATTAATAATGACTGAACAATGTAATTGTAATGTAAGCTCTTTTTTAATAACAAAACTGTTAATATCAGATAAGCGATTAGTCTGTCTCTGCCCACAAATCAGTCTTTTACTGCTGTTCACAATGAACTCTTAATTGAGACAGTGAGGGATCAGTGGTGAAGCCTCCGTTTAAAAAAATGGAGGCAATTGTGCAAAGTAATTACTGAACTGTCAAATCTACAGTTAATTGGGAAAATAACTGAGAAAATAGTCTTCAAGCAGCTTACTGATGTCCTATCTGCAAGTGGCTGTCTAGACAAATTTCAGTGAGGATTTTGACCTACTCACAGTACTGAAACTGCTCTGATTAAGGTAATTAATAACATTCATTTGAACACAGATTCAGGGAAGCTGCTTGACCTTAGTGCAGCCTTTGATACTGCAGACCAGAACATTCTTATAAATAATCTACAGAAGTGGATGGGCCCTAAAATGGTTCAGTTCGTATATTCAAGGCAGGAATTATTTTGTTGAAATCAAAAATAAGATTTCTGAAAGAGTGCCAGTGACTTGTGGTGTTCCACAAGGTTCGATTCTTGGGCCACTCCTATTTAATTAGGGTTCACACACGTAGTGTGGGAAACCTATTGTAATTGCTCGAATTTTTCTTTTTTCTTCTTATTATTATTATTATTTTTCTCCGCATAAAACGCATACTGCAGCCTAGACCGTAAGGCCCAGAGACACCAAACTTGGCAGAATGGTGTAGTCTCTTTGCGAGACCGTGCTAAAGTACAGAGACCCACATTGGCCTGATGGTGGCGCTATAGCGCACCATTTTGCGTTTTGGTCCATATCTCCCAAACCGTAGGGCCTAGAAACAAAATTCCACTTCTGATGGATTCCTTGGTTCAAGCCAAACAAAAAAGCCTCAAGAACCATTAAGCTCCGCCTACTTAGATTTTTTGCTAATTTGCATAATATGCAAAACCTAATTTTTTATACTAGTCCCTGGTTTTTCATCCGATCACCACAAGTTTGGTATCAAAATGTTCAGAAGAATCTCATTATCAATATTCCTGGAAAAAATTGTGACATTTGCATACAGTGTCGTTGTGACATGTCAATCAATAGCTCTGGGGCGTGGCCAAATTTACTTAAACAGCTATATCTCAGCAACGCTTTGACGGATCTTCATAAAATTTTAACAGTTGTTAGGGCACATGACTCCGAGGTCATAGGTCAAAGCTGGCCACGATTGTCCAATAGGGGGCGCTATAACATGGGAAAAACTGTTTCTCAGAAACCATTAGTCACATCAAGCCAAAACTTTACAGGCATCATCAGGGGCCCAAGTGATATCAAGACACACAATGATGACATCATCACTCAAAAAACATGGCCGCCATGAGCCAATTAATTTTTATTTGAATTAATTGGCCATTTGACAGACTTACCATTGGCCAATCAACATGAAACCTCACCACTGTGCATATCTCAGGACTATGTGTCATGCTGTGCAGTTTTAAAACATTTGGCCTCTAGGTGGCGCTATTTGTGAAAATCATGCATAACTCCTCCAAATTTTCACTTAGGAACATGCAACTTTTTTCTTTTTATTCCTTGCAGTAGACCTGACAACTTTGCAATTACAAGTCCTATTAAAAAATGCATACTTTTGTCACATTCATCAATTGTTTGAAAATAGCTCTTTAAGAACTAGTCCTAGGAATTTGATCCAATGATGGCAAAAATGGCATAGGCATAATCTGTAGACACTGTAGTTAACTACATATGGAAAAAATGTTGCATTTTTATTTGTCTGATTGGTCAATTTTTCCATTATATCCTTCTGGCCATGCCATAAATGACCTTTATTGCTATAACTCATAAACCATGTAAGTGATCAACTCCCAATTTGAAAGGCTTTTATACACTGAGGTCCCTGTGAGGTATGCCAAGTTTGGTTCAAATTGGCCTGTCGGAGGCGCTACAGTACCCAAAAACCTGAGAAATCATAAAAACTCACGCAGCAATCTTGTTATGCAGAATACAGACAAGTAATGGGGCTTTTATGATTCAGATCAATGAGGTCTATAACATTGCAATTACATCTCATAACAAAAAGTGCACTGCCTGACCAGAAATGAACCTTTTAATTCACCAAAATGTCATTGCATTACTGAGATTAATGAGATATCAGTATGATAGTACTTGGGCTCCATCTAGTGGCCAAACACCGGAACTGACTGAAAACTATTTCTCACATGAAACACCACACAAACACACACAAAGCTGATCTCAGCATGTGATTTAGTTCTGTGATCTGAATAATTTTGCCAATACATATTATTTTGATCCTTTTGGGCCTTTAGTGCCCCAATTGAACCTTTTTTGCACATTGATTTATTTGTGCATTTTCTCCACTCAAACAGCTTCTTTTCACATTTTGGGGTCTAAAGGACCTTTTGGGCCTCTGCCTATTGAGGCCAAGAAGCCTATTCGTGTGTGAACCCGCCAATTGCCGCTTGCGGCTATATTTTATATATGTTTTCACTTGGACAGATTATCCAAAACTTGCACCATAACTATGCAAACAACAGTAAGATCCATTTTGCCCTTTCACCAGACAACTACCGTCCCTGTAACTCTCTCTGCAAGTGCCTTGAACACATCACTAGCTGGATGGGTCAAAACGTTCTACAATTGAATTAAGATAAAACAGAGAATTATATTTGGAAATAGCAATGAAAGGCACAGATTAGCTGCCTACTTAGACTCAAATCTCTACACTCTAAAGAGCTAGCTTGTAACCTAGGCATACTAATAGACTCTGATCTCAGTTTAGTCACATAAAATCAGTACCTAAGTCAGCCTTTAATCATTTTAAGAAAATCAATAAGATCAGAGATTTCTTGAGTAAACCAGATGTTGAGAAACTCATTCATGCTTTTGTCTCGGGCAGGGTTGATTACTGTAATGGCCTCCTAATAGGACTCCCAAAAAATTCAATCAAACAGTTACAGCTGATTCGAAATACAGCTGCTAGAGTTCTTACTACTAGCAAACAAAGTGATCACATCACCCCCGTTCTTAAGTTCTTACACTGATTACCAGTACAATACAGGATAGACTTCAAGGTGTTACTACTGGTTTATAAATCACTTAATGGTGCAGGACTGGAGTATCTATCTCATATGCTGCAGAACTATGAGCTGGCTAGGAATGTTAGGTCATTAGGAAATAATCAGTTAAACCTGTCCTGCAGCATTTAGCCATTATGCTGTTTCTAAATGGAACCAGCTGTCCGAGGATATTAGAAGAATATATTACACTTTGGATTTTATTATCAAATGTGATAAATATTTGATGTTCCCCCAGTGCCTATAGTTGCCAGCTAACTAAAGTCACATCAGCGTGTGATGGCTTTACTTTCTTTGCTTTTGTTGTTTTTGTACATTGCAGTAACAGTTATAGGAGATAATGTCACCTCATATGTAACTTTGATAATTAAATCCAACCTTCTAGACGCATGCCAAGATGATACTGGTGTTGACAGGAGAAACATGTTCAATCAGTCTTATACTGTAGAGTTAATACTGTGACATAAAAAAGATTAACAACCTAAGAACCTTAACACCTTATGTACCTAGTACCTTCTTAAGGAGTAATTAACTAATAAAAGGTCAAGGAGAATAAAAGGTGAAAAGAAAAATCAGCATGCAAGTGGTAATTGTGAGATTTAATTGAAGAGCCAATGAAAGTCTGACAAACCTGCTCAGCATCGAAATCTAAACGGCAAGTTTCTGCAACCACGGTTCTGCCATGGATATTCGAATGATCCCCTAAGAGAAACAGCACAGACACTAGAGTTATAAAAGAGCAGGACACTTGAGAGGAACAGCTCAGACACTAGTTATGAAAGAGCAGGACACTTGAGAGGAACAGCTCACACTACATGAAAGAGCAGGGCACTTCAGAGGAACAGCACAGACACTACATGAAAGAACAGAGCACTTCAGAGGAACAGCTCAGACACGACAGTTATGAAAGAGCAGGACACTTGACAGGAACAGCTCAGACACTACACGAAAGAGCAGGGCACTTGAGAGGAACAGCACAGACACTACATGAAAGAGCAGGGCACTTGAGAGGAACAGCACAGACACTACATGAAAGAGCAGGGCACTTGAGAGGAACAGCACAGACACTACATGAAAGAGCAGGGCACTTGAGAGGAACAGCACAGACACTACATGAAAGAACAGGGCACTTCAGAGGAACAGCCCAGACACGACAGTTATGAAAGAGCAGGACCCTTGAGAGGAACAGCTCAAATACTACAGTTATGAAAGAACAGGGCACTTGAGAGGAACAGCTCAGACACTAGTTATGAAAGAGCAGGGCACTTGAGAGGAACAGCTCAGACACTAGTTATGAAAGAACAGGGCACTTGAGAGGAACAGCTTAGACACTAGTTATGAAAGAGAGGAAAAGCAAGTCACTCTTCTAGGGCCTCAGTGGTTAAGATGTCAGGTAAAGATTATTAAGCAGAAGTTTGCCTGTTCAAGCCTGACCACTGCCAAGATGCCCCTCCTAGGACCCTAAGGATGGCCCATAACCCCCAATGACTCATAACTGTATTCATAATTGTAAATTGCTTTGGATAAACACATCAAATAAATTACATAAATAAGTTCCAAGTGGAAAAAGAAAGTGTTACTTCTCCTTTGAGTCTTGTGTGATCAGTGGAGATTGCACTTACTTAAACACACCCCATCTAAATCACACGTCTCTGGGACGAGCACGGCTCCACTGTGGGTGTCTGACACCCTGGGCAGCTCTCCCATCGGAAGGTCTAGAAAACAGAGAATCTGTAAATAACTGCTCAGTTTCAGACAAACACATGTGTCAATCTGATTTAAGGAATCTTAACCCCTTCTATCCAAGATCAGTGTGGTAATTGTCACTGAAGTTAAAACGTTTCCCCCCGAACCAACCTGGCAGTGGCTGTGAGAGGGGTTTTTCAGCGTAGCGCACATGGCTCTGATCTCTCTTACGCTTCATCTTGCTGACCACAGGAAAACTCATTGACTGAAGCGGAGAATCCGGTATCACGCCTTCCTCCGGCTCTACGAACGACGTCTGCTGTGAACTAAACACGGAGACGCGTCTTTAGCTCGCGAACAGGGTGCGGTGCGTCTTCAACTGCTCGTGTCGCTCACCGTAGATGCTTCAGCTCCAGGGCGAGCTTCCTGTTCTCCTCTCTGAGGACGTCCCTCTCGGCCTCTGAACATCACGCACGCGTACGCAAAATGGACAATCAGAAAAGCATCTTGCCCAGTATGGTAAACCTATAACTTAAGCTCATTCTGACCATTAAAACCTTCAGGACAGTCAGCAGGATGCTGCAGACATTCTCTTCTAGTCTCATTAGTGCAAATTATTAATTCACCTAATTATTATCAAATCTTAGAAAGTGCAGCTTTACTATGAATTGGACTTTAACAAATAACTTACAGTTACACACAAAAAGTAGAATCTGTCTTACAAACTTACTGATTTCCTTGATGAGTGGAAGATTCTCCTGGTTTTCAATCAAAGTTTGAATTTTCTTCATCTCTTTCTCCATCTCTTTACAGCGATCACATGGTCCAGATTTTAATCTAGCCAGATACAAACGTGTTGCTTCTTATACATACAGTAAGTATATATACAGTTTATACATGTACGCAAGCATGCATACATTTCTGAATTTCTGTTCAGTGCATTTTTAAATATACGTTTGTACATATAATCTTATAAAAAATATGGTGTTTTCAAAAAGAAATGGGAGGTTAGGAGAGTGCCATTGTGTTTTAAGAGGTAAGTGTATGTGGACTACCTGTCCTTTAGATGTGTGATGGAGTCTTGCAAGTTTCTCTGCTCCTCCCGCAAGTGCTGGTTCCTCTTGTAGAACTCCTCCAGACGCTGTGCGTCGCTAACCAGGACAGCAACCCAATGGCACGGAATTAGGGAAACCTCTAACGTATACTACATTTACATTTTGTGAAGTGAAATTAAATATTAAAAATATCATTGGACACAATCAAGAGACAAATATTACCAGAATACAACAGAACACCATGCATTTTGTGAGCAGTGTCTACGTGTATATGGTTCAGTTAGTCACATTTGTTTGGTTAAATTCGAATTTTAGAAATGTAAGAGAGCCTGGTCAGATTCACAAGAGATCAGCCAATTAATTCTACAAAATGTTATTTATTATACACTATAATATATATTTATACAGCTTTGTATTAACTTGTGTACCCTGAAATTCCTATATGCCATATGGGCTTCTTAGGGTGCCATGGCACTAAATATTTTCACATTTTCATATATGCCATTGTTGGTAACTAAAAGTCGATTAATTACAAAGCATTATTCATATAAAGTGTTCCTCAAAAGATCAATTTAAAGTTGCTAATCAGAATTAGTGTGCTGTGAAGAAAATATTAAATAAAAAGTATTATAAAATTGTCAAGTTGTTATAAACAGCACATATATTCTGTTGACCCGAAGTCACTTCTTGGCCTAGATTCAGTATTTTAGATTTAGATTTTAATACACATCACCGAAACAAAGATCCCCAAAAAAGAACCGCTTAGAGAAACTAATATTCACAGAATTTACTCCACTTACAGATAACGCTCTTTCTTCAGATGGTTCACCTTTTCCTGTAGTCCTGTAAAATAAATTGACATGAGAACTCTTTACACGCAGGTGTAAAACCTTAAGATAGCACCGATACCTACCAAATACAACCCACAAACAACCATAAGCTTTCATGATGTTATGATCACAAAAGCATCATCATCCAGTCTCATGAACACTGGACGACCTGTAGGAGTGTGTGCGCAGTAAAACCTTGCACTGTGTGGTCGTGACACTCTCCGAGGCGCCTCAGCAGGTCCTGGAAGGGCTGTCCGGAGTCCGCAGGTGTCCCGCCGCTGCCAGGGGTTGCGCCCTCGTGTCCACCAGTGAGCTGAGGACTGGACATTCTCCTTCACCAGTCCACCTGGCCCGGACTGTAAACCCTTACAGCCAATGTGTAGTGAGGGAACAGGTATAAACGGCAACAGGTGAGCTGGACACACAGGACGGCTGGACCTCTACAGCAAAACCTAACAAATGGGACATTAACAACCACTCTAATCAGCTAACAAACGTTAACTTTACATTGTTAAACAACGAACTAGTTTAGAAATGGTCTTAAATTGTTCAAGGCTGTCGTGGTGTCAGAATAATCTGACAATTATAGCTAGGTATGTGAATTAAAAGTAAAAAAAAAGAAGCTTAAACTCCTACCAAAATATGAGGAGTGTATCCAGACGAACCCCGCCAGTATTGTCAAGTTTGCTCGCTGCGCCTCAAACACCGAAACGCAACGACAGGCGCATCATTACCGCCATCAACTGGACGACAGACAGGGCGAAGAAAACTCCGTGTGGAAAGAACACATAAAGGCCGAATAAACAACAAATACTGTATATATTTGTATGTAAGCGCCCTTTACTAGTTCGCAAACCACTCGTCTGGATGTATAATTTTTAAATAAGTGTAGCGCTGCTGTTGCGCCGCACCAGTAGGAGGCGCTGATTCGCGCCGAACCTCCAGTGCACGAAACCTGAGGAAGAAGACGCAGCGGCTCCGGAAGTGGAGGTAAACTTCACACAGCGCACAACAGCTGTCTCTCAGAAACAACCCCGACGAGTAGGTTTCGTCTCCTTCTGGTTCGTGTTGGGCGCTTTCGTTAACATTTTAACGTTTACGTACGGCCATGGATTTCAAGCTACGATTTTCCGTATTAGGCAGTCGTCTTTTTAATAGCTCTTGTACGTTAGCCGGTTAGCTTGTTAGCTGGGTTGAGTTAGCCCGTTCGACGTCGGACAGATCGGGCTCGGGATCGAGATAACCCCGCTGCTGGTGCGGGTAGGGTGCCCAGGACAACACGGGCATAAAGAAGCAGTCTGTACATTTTATTCATGCTTGTAAATGTTTATTCTACTAATAATGTTAGCTACTAGTTAGCTAGCTAGCTGTGTCTTGTGCTTATGTAGCCAGCTACTTGTTAAACCTCGTCAAGGTGCCACGAGGGGTTTCCTGTTATCCTGGGCTTCATGGATTAGTTTAAGGTTAGCTCAGTATTTTTTTTGCTGTTTTAACGTAAACTTTAAGCAAGCAGCTTATTTATGTGCATGTCACAGAAGTAGAAAATACCACCACAAACCTCTTCTGCCACCTGTAAATTACAGTGTTGTCCTTGCTATTTTTGGTCGCATATATGGGATAAATATTGCCACGATACCTTGATTTGTCACCAAAACATTGTTAATTATTCATTATTTGGTTCTATACCAATACATTCTTAAGCGCAATAGACAACATGATCTGTAAATCTAAATCCACTAATGTATTATGTATTGTGTTTTTTTAGAATGCCTGGTCCTAAAAGAAAAATGCAATCTTCTGAACCGCCAGTTAAGAAGAAAAGGGTGGATCAGAGTTCGGCAGGGTCTGACAAATCCGGCCGAATGTCTCAGATGCCCCAGAGGTCTTTGAGGGCTGGAGTGCCACAGAAGAAAGATTTAGTTCAGTCCAAAAGGAATTCTTCAGGACAGCAGATAAAGGAGAGAGAGGGACAACCTCGTCGGTCCTCCCGACTGAAAACACACCCAAAGAAACTGACTAGTACGAAAAGGCAGAGAGTATCAAGTACTGTGTCAAAAGAACCAGGCTCCAAGCGCGGTGCTGTAGTATCAGAGACAACTGGGGACAAAACAGGTCAGACTTTGCCTGTCTTAAAAAAAGGAAGCCGGAAATACTCTCCGAAAGTGAAGAGAGGTAAATGTCAGTCTCCCCCTTTGGAAAGAGCTAATGCAGTGTTGACAGTGGACCCAGTCCTAATAGAGCACAGCTATGTTCAGCCTCCTGATTCACAAAGTGAAGAGACAACGATGCAAGACAAAGGCAAGTCCGGAGGAAACGTGGGTCTCACAGACCAGGATCCTGCAGTCTGTGTCTCATTGACTGTAGAGAATCAAGCCATCGAGGCTACAACAGCAAGCAAAATATCAGCTGGAGAGCAAAAAGAGCTCTCCAATGACACCAATGAGAAAATGCCTGTAAACTTAGATGGTAAGGTGAGTCTGACGAGACATTCCTCACCGCCTCTTCAAGCACTTTTTAAAGTTATTCAAGAGACTAGCTTCAGCAAACATGGCTTCAACAGCAAAAACATCCCCGTGGATGAGCTTGAGGTGGTGAATACATGTTTTCTACAAGATACTGTTCAGAGTGCAGAGATCTCTGGTCCACCTGGTGTGACGGAGTGCCCTCTCACCTCTGAGATTTTTTTTAAGCTAGATGACGTTGGCATTGAACACTGTGTGGTTGAGGTTGAAACTGCAGAAGAAGTAGTTGAGACTGAACCAGAGGAGGGAGTAGTCAGTGGCTGTGTAGCCTCCGAAAATAACCAGCAACCACCCCAGGACTTGCAGGAGTCGACTGGGCTCAAAGAAACCAGCAAAGCTGCGGTATGCAAGGAGATCGCGTCCACCCCGTCCCTGCCACAGGACGGCGCAAAAGACTCCGCGCAAGGATCCCCGGCTCAAGCCAGCTCTGAACCTCCCAAGAAGCAGGCCATGAACCCTCAGGCCAGAACCAAGGCTCGTCTGGCAGCGCTGGCCGAAGAGAAGGCGGCCGCCGCAAAGAGGCCGCCTCCCAGGCAGCGGAACCTTCTGGCTTTGTGCGAAGAAATCGCAGACGACATTGCGTCCGACGCGGGCGCGGCGGAGGCAGCGGCGGGCGAAGAAACGGTGGACGAAAGCACCCCGTCCGACGACACCAGCCACGGCAAATCCGAAGAGGAAGATTCGCCGGCGGACGCACAGTTCTCCACTGCCTGCTGCGACCCGCCTCCCTCCGAAAACCCGACGGAGGACCTGGTGGAGCACCCGCTGCAGGAGAGCACCCCCAAGAAGCGCTTCTTCCTCAGCCAGGTGACCGTCCCGCTCAAGACGCAAGAGAAAAAGAAACTGTCCCGTTTCCAGAGGTTGCGGCAGGTGGAGCTGCAGAGGGACAAACTGACGTGGACGCGCGTTAAGAAGCTGAAGACGGAACAGGCTTGTCAGGACGCCGTGAAAGACTCCGCGGAGTCTTCTCCCGTCTCCGCAGCCGCCAGCCAAGCCAGCCCTCCTACAGAACCTGCCCCCCTGCCTGTGCCCAAGACGGGACCCGGTGAACGCAGGGTAGCCCTCCCCGCTGTAGCTCCGCCCATGCCCAATGGGATTACCAGCCCAAAGGCCAAACCTGTCATGGACTATAAGCCGTACAGACCCAGACCAAAGTACTCTCCGGATGACTTTGAGATGGACGGGCCTGAAGAAGAGAGAGGGCAGCCAGTTGCCCCAAAGCAGGAGGTAAACAAACCAGTATCCATGTCATGGATATGCTAAACCTTCATACTGTTTCCAACATAGCCGTCTACTCGTTGCAGCTATAATAAAGATTTTAATTAGTGCTCTGTGATCTACACCGTCTTCGACACAAAACCACCAGAATTGTCATTCTTTGTTATTCATACCTGTCCAAGAGATTCTATTTACTTAGTTCGTAAAATAGATGCACAAGTTAACTCGTATTTCATTTTATAGGGCATAACGGAACATCCTTCATCTGTGGATGACGAGCCCTCGAAAACGTTGCCATGTACCCAAAACCAAACAGGTGAGCGTCAGTGTATGGAAGAACACTCTCCTCTTGGATCACTATAGCTACATTTAGACACGCGAGAGAAATCTGATCTAATGTTGATAAAATTGTGCCATCTGATTCTAATTACCTTACTATTTTAGTAGACAAGCTTGTCAGAGCAAGCATGAGCTGCTAAGCTTACAAAATCCATTTCGTTCATAAATATACATAAATATAATAAAGTGAAAATGTTGTAACTACGGTAGTGTTTGTTTAATCAGAATCTAAAATAAAAACATTTAAAGTATTATTATTTTTTATTATAGTATAAATATTGTAGTATTATTACAAATTCAATTAGTCTGATGTACACAACATTGATAATATTATTAGAACAGTGCAGCTGGAATCTCCAGGTTCATTGTGAAATCGAATGATGTTTCGACCCCTATTTAATAAACTTTCCTTTATTAGTGTCTGCAGACAGCACACTGAAATCCTCCAGCTACCAAGAACAAATATCAACAGAAAATTCACAGATCACAAACAGGTATTGCACTTTGGAATGGTAATGAATGCAGTTTCGTCCTATAGTTTTCAGTGGACGTCTAGTTTGATCGTTGTAAGTCGCGCGATTAAGGCTTTGTTTGTATTGCAATATGCTTGTGTTGGCATTTCAGGAGTAGCTGTGGATCAGACACGGAGCTTCAGAAAGAGCTCAAGAACAGTGTAAAGGCCACAAACACGGGAGGAGAGCAGACCAGCTCAGTAAGTTCTACCAAGAAGAACGTGTCGGTGGTCAAAGTTAAGATTCCGATAAATGTGAGTAAAGCTTGACGAAACAAAATGTTTGTGCTGCACCGTAGGAGAGGAGCCAGAACGCATTTGGAGCAGTGACCTGCAACGTATGTGGGATGTTGTACTCTCCCTCCACCACAGAGGACGAGACCCAACATCTGCTCTTCCACAACCAGTTCATCAGCGCCGTCAGATACGTGGTGCGGACAAGTGATTTGAAATCCATACGATTCAAAGGAAACAAGATGACCGTGGAAACAGTTGTGGGCCACTTGATATTGTAACTTAATTAAATCGACTTTGACTTTGATGCAGGGGTGGAAGAAAGAGAGGATTTTAGGAGAGTACCCAGACGGCAAGATTATACTTGTTCTTCCCGACGACCCCAAGTACGCACTGAAGAAGGTACAGCAGGAGTGTCCACTACCTCCGCACGTGTCCCGATCAGCCACTACGTTAAAGCCACGGAACGGGGGGAAATTAATGACACGTGTTAAGTGGGATGATATATTAGGCAGTGGGTGAAGTCAGTTCTTGAAGCTGGCAGTGGCTAGATGGTTAGATGACCGTCAGATGAGTTAGGTGGGTGGGGCGTCTTCTAAACAGAAGGCCTGCAGGTGTGGTGTTCCCGTTATACAGTAGTTAGTGCTCACCAAAGGTGATGCAACGTGGTGCTCTGGGTGATGTTCTGATGGGAAACCTCGAGCCCTAGTTGGAGAAGCATGACGTGGATTTGGAGGATTGGCCTTCAAACTCCCCCAGACCTCAATGCACTTGAGCATCTGCAAGATGCCTTAGGAAATACAAGTCACCCCCACCTTGAAACCTACAGGCCCGTACAGGCTACACCTCGTAACTTGCAGAAAGTTCTACTGTGAGATCTGTGGCTTCAATGTCCTGGCTGATCAAAATGTATATGCCAATACCAGCTCCAGTAAAAATAAGCTAGTTTATTATTGTTGTTTTGGTTTATTTTTTTGTTTTTTTTAGGTGGAGGAGATTAGAGAAATGGTGGACAATGACCTGGGCTTCCAACAAGTGGACACGAAGGTCCCTTCCCAGACAAAAACGTTCCTCTTCATTTCGAATGACAAGAAGGTGGCTGGGTGCCTGATTGCTGAGCACATTCAGGAGGTCAGTTACCATCTGGTTATCCGTCCCTCAGAGTTCAAGGTTTGTGAGGAAAAGACGAACTTTTGTAACTTTTTTATAAAAGATTATTTCTCATGTAAATGAGATTTATTGTAGAACTGGTTTTTAGAAACTCTTCAGAAATAATCAGGTATTTGTGTTAACAGCTAAATTCACAGTGTGTGTATACCAGTATACAGGGCTAATATGGTGTGACTGGTTTTATGTGCAGGGCTACAGGGTGATCGAGGAGCCGTCGCCAGAGGTCTCGGAGGGGGAGAAGGTGATGTTTGAGCGGCAGAGGGCCTGGTGCTGCTCTACCGTGCCAGAACCGGCCGTCTGCGGTATCAGCCGCATCTGGGTTTTCAGCATGATGAGGCGGAGGGGCATCGCCTCGCGTATGATCGAGTGCCTCAGGTATGCAGTGCTGTCGCCCCCATCGGGATCGTTTGGGTCAAGCCAGCAGCAACAGATCTCCCTCCGTTAAAATGGACATCGCATATGTTGAGCCCTTTAAGGAATGATGCAGCAAATGTGTTTGATCAGGCCAGTTAGCAAAATATTCACGAGTAACAGATCAACTACACAGACTGCAACTGCGATGTAATGCATTTCTGTTTGTTAGTGTAATGGGTAGCCACTGGATAGCTCAATACATTTTATGGTAAATTCAGTGTTTTATGTGAACAATGTTTCCTCCACTGTAATGTAATTGTGCTTCATGCCATTTTTTTCTTCCAATTTCAGAAACAACTTCATATATGGATCTCACTTGAGCAAAGATGAGATTGCGTTCTCTGACCCCACACCCGATGGCAAGCTCTTTGCTACCCATTACTGTGGTACATCACAATTTCTGGTGTATAACTTTGTCAGTGGGACACGCTTGACCTGACCCCATTTGAAAATGGACACAACACTCCCATCATGTTCCCCCAAAACACACAACTTGGACTCAAACAAGTCTCAAACAAGCCAGCGATCTTCCAAACACGGAACGAAGAGAGCCAGCTGCATCCTGGGAAATTTAACAGCCTTACCACTTAGACATGCCCACATTTCAAACTTCTAAAATGAGATGGTCAATTTGGATCTAGGTTTTCTTTGCCCATCATATTCTAAGGGATAGTTATATGGACGGTGAAAAGCTAATCCGAGATTAGTTCGACTAATGCTAAATGTTATTTTTCCACCTGAATGAGATGTATTACCTTTCTTCAGAAGGCACAGAATGCAGTTATGCAATCATGTCATACAGCCCCTTGCTAGAGGAACCGACAAGGAAATTTGAGTCCACAGTAGCATGACACTATTTTTTTGGTTAAAATATTTACGCTGTTCTCTCAGGTTTAGTTGGAAGCTGAATTTAGTACTTTCCGTAAGTAGAAGAAGCCATTTTGTCTAGAGCACAGTTATAAATTCAGTGTTTGCTTATCCTCTTTTAACACGGGGGAGATACATGAACTCTGCTGCTGCAGTGTCTCTCTGAGGCTACACCAGACCCCTTCTTTTAATCTCAGGTTGAAATTCAACTGCTTTGTTTTTTTTTTTGTTTGAGACTAGTTTTTTTTCCAAGCATTTAAGCATATGTTAAAACTTTGCACATAAAATTTCAGTATTGCATCACTGTAAATTGGAAAACGATAAACAGGCCTGAACCGATTGATGATTAGCTTATGTATTATGCACCAGCAAACATTTTTTTTAGTGCATTGGTTCTTTAAGTTCTGCTCTCCCTTCAAACTACATTCAGAGCCTATTTTTTAATTCAGTGTATCCTGGTTGGACTTCACTGAGGATTTTTACATTTGGCAATGAAAGCAATAGATACCATTTACATCAAATAATTTCAGTTGTCATTAAAGTACAGTATAATCTGTACTAAATTCCCTCTCAGATGCCAAAATGTCTCAGCCCTCATTTTAAATACTTGTAGATTATGATTTGTTTATGTACACATGTATTTAATTGAATTATATTAATTTGCTCCTATGTATGTAGAAATTTGCCCTTTTATCTTTCTGAAAATGTTTCCAGTGATGCAGTCGAATGGAAAGAATGTTCAGAGGCTTCAAGTTTCACAAGATCATCCTGATTCACGAGTGTAAAAACCAAAACACCCTCTTCCTTTTTAGCCCGTCCAAGGACACGGCGCCTTTGAGCCAAGAAAACAGGAAGCTGGTTGCTCTTTTCTGTTTTGTTTCTCCTTACCTGTAACATCTTGACCCCTGAAGTCAGACACAGTATTTTTGACAGCTAGACATCACAGCACAGCTCAAGCATGCTTGAAGGGGAGCATGCTAACATGCTCATAGTTAGCTCTTATTAATGGGGATAGAGAAATGAAATCAACCTTTTAAGTCACAGAGACCATGAGTTAATGTACTTTCATGGATTACTAGCCATAAATTCCCTAATGTTTCTGGGAATTGAAGTCCCACTGATATAACCCAACTTCACACATCTGTCCTATGGAAATAGTGCCTTAGTAGGTTGAGTTACTTGGCAGTTGTGTGCTTGTTCAGTCATAATCAAAAGATTACCAGAAATAAAATTAATTCTGCGTGTCTGGGATCAGTTAAATACCTTTGCACACTTGAAACAAACCAACAAAATAATAATAAATCACAAAATTAGAACATGAGAAATAAAGCAGGTTATGACAACATTACTGGACTACCTTTTGATACACTTGTTAATAAACACATGCCCTCATGAATGGTGTTGCTTGTTGGGGGGAGTTTAAAAATGTCATTGTTTTAGTTTATTCTTTTACATTACATTCATTTTTTTAAACCAAGAAATAAATATTTTTCTGAAAAATGTGTCAATTATGGGCACCTCTAGAATATAAAACACTAAGAATTCTTTAGAATTCTTATAAGGCCTCCGCGCATCAAACCACACAAAATGTTTCTTTTATAGGTGACGTAATTGAGAAATGTCAGCCTAAATTCTGAAATCAGGTTTAATCATCAGCTGTGACCAAAATGTAAATATAAAAGTTCTTGCTGAAAGTCATCAATTGAAACAAAATGTTTTACAGGTGACATTGAGAAATGAACAATTTAAACTTGTTTCCCTGACCTGACATTTGAGTGCTAAAGCAATTTGCTTTAGCACAGAAAACACACACTTGAAATGAAACAGCCATTGTTGGAAGATCCAGGTTAGAAATGACAATCTTTCCTTTATGTCCATATTGAAGCGATGCATGGAGTTCCCTACCCACTAGAAATCTTTCTGCCGATAACTGCAGATTTTCAGAACGGATTTGTGTTAAATACCAGAAATACTGGACTGAGAACACAGCTGATAATATGGACAGTTTACAAGATGTTAGAAACATGTTCTCCTAGTTCTGAAGTCTTGCAGTAGTGGTTCATGAAGATGAAAGTTCAGCAGGAGGTTCACAGATCAGAGGAGAAATGCCAGATGATAGGATTAAATAGAGATATAAGACTGCTGAAAGCCAGTTTGATGCATAAGGTTTAAAGCAGACGATCTAAACCTACAAACTAACGGAACAGCTCTCAGATAATAAATTGGACTCATCAAAAATGCAAATTAAGACAGCAGAGCATCCCAAGGACAACGGCTCCAGTAAAAAGGAAAAACCTGTGTAGTCTGTGTAAGACTGGTGAAAAGAGGGGGGGGAAACTACAGTACCATTCATTTTGTTTATTTCAGTACTTACACTCAAAATGCAGGAGTGAATACCATTTCATTGCTTCTTTAATCAATTTGGAGTGGAGGAAAATATACAAATGATGGGAACAAACGAAGTTATAGTTCCTCAACGTTAAGACATTTTTTGTGAATGGTCAAGAATGGTCTTGCTGAAGAAAAAAATATCAATGTACACACTACACATACAATCTCTCTCAAGATAATAGTCTTAAAGCCTTTAACATGTCTCACATCAGCACAAACTCAAGTGAATTTTAAGGGTTAGATACCTCTGCATCAGACTTCCCCAATATTCACCAGGTCAGTGAAATTCAAAATATAAATGCAATTTTAAAGTTAGTTAATTGTCTTTAAACCAACGTAACTACTCCGTTTAAAATAACTAGACGTGTTGTGTAGTTTGCCACTGCTCCCTGTCCAATATCTTTAAGCCACGAGAGTCAGCAAAGAAGTATTCCTCACAGCGAAGCTGACAGTTACTGCTCATGTCCCAAACCACATTCACTTTTGACACTTTCATTTACCCTTCTTGAATTTCCCTGGGGTTGCACCCGTCTTCTGTTTCTTCTTTATCGATCCCTTCGTTTCTGGCTCCTATGAGTACAGAAGAAGTAGTTTTAGGTAAAGAGTAATGTAGAAATGACTGCACAACAGGCCTCAGTCAGCATAGACCAGCCTACAAAAGAAACCAGCACCCCTGGTACAAGCTTTGGTTCCATCAAGCAGCACAAACCTTGCGTTTGGAGGAGAGAGATCCTGTCACGGTAAAAAACGCGTCTAGCCGGCCCTGAGTACTCCCCTGTCTGCTTTTCATGATCTTCTTACAGCCATTACGGATACGGTCCTCACTGGAGTTTAAAACACACACACACACACAACAAACGGGGGGAGGGGTAAACACAGACATGCAGAAAACTCCATTAACATGTACTTCAATAGGGCATATACAGCTACAACGAGGTGCATTTTCAGAATCTTTGTGCCATGCAACTGAACTACTGAATCTCTCACACACACACACACACACACACACACACACACACACACACACACACACAGAGCTAGCAATAAAATGACAACTGTCTCCTTTTGTCCTGTATTCCTGTCTTTATTACGACGCCTTTCATTCTTATTAGGACAAACACTGGTTGCAGACTGGACTCTATCGATGCCAACATCAGCTCATAATAACGAGACATAATGAGAATTTTGGCACATGTGCCTCACAGCAAGGGTTATGTGAAAATGCATTATAAAGTAACCCATTTTTATTTTAATGCCTGCAGCCAGAATCGGATGTGGTCTTAAAAAGCTAAACTCAAAACATACGCAAGACTAAAGCACACATCTAGCGATCAGTCTTCTGGGAAACATCTTGATGTCTGCATTCTCCCATCAAGGAGAGCTGTGAGGCGTCCAGCCGTACCTGAATTGTTTCTCCGCACACATGAACTGCACCAGCCCTTCTTCATCGGGTTCGTTCCACTTCAGATCCACGGTGGAGCAGTCCACCACCTCGGGCTCCAGAAACAGCCCCCGCGCCTCCTTGTACAGCCAGTCTTCTGGGGCAGGGTGTTTCTGAGGTAAGAAGACCAACATACACAGTGCATGGGGGAGATGGTGAAGGTCTCACTACTAGAACAAAAATGTTCAGGTTTGTTTTCACAAATTTCATGTCAAATTCACAGTCACTTTTATCATTTCGTGAATGGTTATTCGGAATGAAACACGGCACGACAAACGAGTGTGTTCGTACGCAAAACGATGACATGGAGGTCGAGCATATTTTAAGTGTGTGAGTGAACTCACAGACTGGTCAATGTTCTCTAGTATTTCTTCAATAGAACCATGTTGTTTGATCAGGTCAATGGCTCTCTTGGGTCCAATTCCTTTGATGGTGCCACAGTAGTCACATCCCAGTAGGATACACAAGTCTATGAACTGATGAAGAAACATCAACATGAACGACGTGAAACGACAATAAGAGGTAGAGGATAATTGTTCTGCTGAAAAGACGTCTCACATTCTGGTGCGTCATGCCCATCTCCTGAAGAATACGGCTGAAATGAAACTCCTGGATGGGAAGTTTCCTGGAGATAAAAAGCAACAGTGACCCTCAGAGGTCAAAGCTAACGTGATTTTTATGAAAACCTTGGCTAGGCTCTCTTAATGTCCTGATAGAAATGACTGAAATAACTGCTCTGAAACTAAATTCATCCAAAAGGTCCCCAAATTATCACAGCACAATGTCAGACTGTCAGCTCCATTAGGAGACACACTGCCATGCTAAAGTACTGTTTAAATGTTTGGGGGGGGGGGGGGGTGTTCCAAATAGATAAAAAAACAATTAAAATGTTTTGATGTATTTAAATTAAAAAAGCTATTGTAAATCAATGGGAAATAACTAAAAATGCAACTCTGAACATAAATGACAGTCTGACTCTGACTGTTACAATCTTTATAACAAAATACCCAATAGACATTACAATTATTTATTTACTCAGTTTGCATTTTTTTGTGCTAGATCCATGAAAGATTACTGACGTCCCCTTTTCTAAAAGTCATCCAACATAAAATGAGTCAAGATCAACTCCAAACCCCCAAACAGGTCTTCACAACCAACATACTTGGCTTCACTTGCAGTCAGATGTCTCAGTAGAACGTTGGTCCCGAAGGTTAAGCCGTCCATGTCCTCCGTTGCCGTGGCGAACACTTTCCCCGCCTTAACCAGAGCGGCACAGCTGGCCTCCGCTTCACACGGAGCCTGGAGAGGAACGCGGCCGTCACCATTCATTTAACGTCTACCACAGGGCCTTGTCCACCGAATGGCCACTTTATTTGACACATCCGTCTAGAAGTGCAACGGATCTTCTTCGACCTTCAGAACCCCAGATATTCATGGTGGCGTGAATTCTACGAGTCTTTCTGCTAGCGCAGATGGGACAGCTTCTGCCTCCGTCCAGAGACGCTCTACAGGATTAAGGTCTGGGGAGTGTGAAGGCCACGAGACAGGCTGCACGCCAGGGTCATGTGTCTAATTCCCGTACGAGTAAGCTCCAATCGTTAAAGGTACTGGTGTGTCTAATAAAGTAGCCATTCAGTACACGCTGGAATAAAGCATTTGCATGCAACAGTAATTTGAAAACAAACAGTACCTCAATATAGGGCACTCCCATTAGTTTGAGAAGATTCTTGCACTCATCATTGTGTTGCTTGGTGACTTTTACAAGACGTTTGCTGAACTTATCAATGTTCTCCTGTTCACCTGAGAGTCAAAATGACATGATGTTCTCATTTACAAGAAAACAAGGGAAAAGCCCCAGAGAAAGAAAGTAGAAATGTGTTCACATGAGTGTGCCCATATACACACTTCGCTTGTGTACATCTATCCACTGGAGTACAGCTCAAGGACGTATGTTCTAGAAAATCTGAACGCCAGTCTGGTGTAATAGGAGTTATGTTCAGGGAGGGGCATCCATGTGGTGAGGGTCTCGGCTGTCCTACCCATGTGGTGGGGGTCTCTGCTGTCCTACCCATGTGGTGAGGGTCTCTGCTGTCCTACCCATGTGGTGGGGGTCTCTGCAGCCCTACCCATGTGGTGGGGGTCTCTGCAGTCCTACCCATGTGGTGAAGGTTTCTGCTGTCCTACCCATGTGGTGAAGGTTTCTGCAGCCCTACCCATGTGGTGGAGGTCTCTGCTGTCCTACCCATGTGGTGGAGGTCTCTGCTGTCCTACCCATGTGGTGGAGGTCTCTGCAGCCCTACCCATGTGGTGGAGGTCTCTGCTGTCCTACCCATGTGGTGAAGGTCTCTGCTGTCCTACCCATGTGGTGGGGGTCTCTGCAGCCCTACCCATGTGGTGGGGGTCTCTGCTGTCCTACCCATGTGGTGAGGGTTTCTGCTGTCCTACCCATGTGGTGGGGGTTTCTGCTGCCCTACCCATGTGGTGGGGGTTTCTGCTGCCCTACCCATGTGGTGGGGGTTTCTGCAGCCCTAGCCATGTGGTGGGGGTCTCTGCAGCCCTACCCATGTGGTGGGGGTCTCTGCAGCCCTACCCATGTGGTGGGGGTCTCTGCAGCCCTACCCATGTGGTGGGGGTCTCTGCAGCCCTACCCATGTGGTGGGGGTCTCTGCAGCCCTACCCATGTGGTGAAGGTTTCTGCTGTCCTACCCATGTGGTGGGGGTCTCTGCAGCCCTACCCATGTGGTGGGGGTCTCTGCTGTCCTACCCATGTGGTGGGGGTCTCTGCAGCCCTACCCATGTGGTGGGAGTCTCTGCAGCCCTACCCATGTGGTGGGAGTCTCTGCAGCCCTACCCATGTGGTGGGGGTCTCTGCAGCCCTACCCATGTGGTGGGGGTCTCTGCAGCCCTACCCATGTGGTGGGGGTCTCTGCAGCCCTACCCATGTGGTGGGGGTCTCTGCAGCCCTACCCATGTGGTGGGGGTCTCTGCAGCCCTACCCATGTGGTGGGGGTCTCTGCAGCCCTACCCATGTGGTGGGGGTCTCTGCAGCCCTACCCATGTGGTGGGGGTCTCTGCAGCCCTACCCATGTGGTGGGGGTCTCTGCAGCCCTACCCATGTGGTGGGGGTCTCTGCAGCCCTACCCATGTGGTGGGGGTCTCTGCAGCCCTACCCATGTGGTGGGGGTCTCTGCAGCCCTACCCATGTGGTGGGGGTCTCTGCTGTCCTACCTGTTTCTTGAGCTTGCGCTAGCAGTTTTTCAGCTTCAGCTCTCCGTTCTCCTCTCTTCTCCAACTGAAACAAGGAACACGTGTTAAACGAGCGCACCACTGCTCTTCTGGCTGCTAGTAGCCCGCTTCCATTTTTATTAACTAACAAAAAATATCATCTAAGTAACTGTAGAATAAACATTTTGTTTTTCTGTACTCTAGCATATTTGGTTTGAATTAAAGCAGTCACTGTGATCTTACAGAACAGAAGGTCATTTCTAATCCAAAATGGATTTATTTCTGTGCTGGGTAAACTATACAGCAGTGCCAGGTGTTTCTTATAACACACCCTCCTTTAAACCCACGAGTCATTGGACATCCTAATTAACTAGAAATCATTGTAATAAATCCATCCTCGAAATATACAGAAACAAATTAGAAATGTTGATGCATAAGTCCTTTGTATTTGCCATAACAAGTAAATGATTTTCACACCGTGAAAAGCAACTTATCTGTTTACCTCTCCAGATTTGAGCTGAGGGGGCTTCCCATCAAACACGTACACAGGTTTGATGCCACTATCCAACATTCGGATTGTCCTATAAAACATGCCCATGAGGTGGCTGGGGACGCGGAAACAAATGGATATGTTTATGTTAAAACAGATGTAATCACATTAAACACACATTAAACACATCCCAAACTACTACCTAACTACTGCCTACAACCAAGATAGTTCCTTAACTAGCTAGTTAAGTTACCTCGTTGTTTCTCCATCTTCATTCTGTAAAACATTACCGTCTTGTCTGACAGCAATCAGGAACTGGTAAATACACATGGACGCATCAATAGCGATCTTCCGTCCTAAATGATTGCAAGAGTTGCAAAAGAGCGGGGTCAAAAACAAACCGACAGTTATGGCTAGCTAGGTAGTAAATGCAAGATTCAATATAACAATTGTCTATAACCAGTTAACCTACCAGTGAGGCAAGCTTGGGGTTAGAATAAAACTTTCCATATATACCTAACCAGCAGTGCATGGCTGTAATATCCACCAGTGCATGGCTGTAATATCCACCAGTGCATGGCTGTAATATCCACCAGTGCATGGCTGTAATATCCACCAGTGCATGGCTGTAATATCCACCAGTGCATGGCTGTAATATCCACCAGTGCATGGCTGTAATATCCACCAGTGCATGGCTGTAATATCCACCAGTGCATGGCTGTAATATCCACCAGTGCATGGATGTAATATCCACCAGTGCATGGATGTAATATCCACCAGTGCATGGCTGTAATATCCACCAGTGCATGGCTGTAATATCCACCTGTGCATGGCTGTAATATCCACCAGTGCATGGCTGTAATATCATGGCTGTAATATCCACCAGTGCGTGGCTGTAATATCCACCAGTGCGTGGCTGTAATATCCACCAGTGCGTGGCTGTAATATCCACCAGTGCATGGATGTAATATCCACCAGTGCATGGATGTAATATACACCAGTGCATGGATGTAATATACACCAGTGCATGGATGTAATATACACCAGTGCATGGATGTAATATTCACCAGTGCATGGATGTAATATACACCAGTGCATGGATGTAATATACACCAGTGCATGGATGTAATATACAGCAGTGCATGGATGTAATATACAGCAGTGCATGGATGTAATATACAGCAGTGCATGGATGTAATATACAGCAGTGCATGCTTGCAAACTCACCAAAATAGTTTTTAATATCTTGTTCTTTGATGGCCGCCGGGGCCTGATCCGCTATTAACTTTGCAAGGCCGTGAATTCCCATTGCGATTACCTGAGTAGAAATTAATATAGATTTTAATTCCACTACTATAAAAATGCCAAGATAGCTAATTATTGTGTATATTATTGTCTAATCCGTAAACATGAAGAGATAAATATAAATAAAGACCGTCTTGCTAGACAGCTGCGTTAGCTATACCACTACCGCCGTTCTTCTCCCTCACGCGGGGGGAAAATGAGCGCCTTTCGCGCGAAAACGTACGAAAACATACGAATAGGCATTACGAATCGAACTTAACGTCAACGTCAGCCGAAACGCGAGAATCAATAGCTCGAAATCGATTAACTTGGGCTCATATGGGACTTAAAAGCAGAGAACGTGAGCGCGAGCCGCCGAGCGCGAGGGGTATCTCGAGCGTCCCGCAGCGTGTACGATCTACAATGCAATGCTCCCGTCGACTCCTCGAGAGGCTTCTGCGTGAAGATCAGCGGCTCTCGTGCGCATGCGCGAGCCGTGTCGCCCCAGACGGTGCGGAACGATTAGTCGAGACTGGGTAGACGTTAATTTACAACCGACTACACTTCGCCCATTTTAACCTACACGGGTGTTTCTGTCCCCGTGTGTTTTAACGGGAAGCTGCCGGTGCGGTTAGGGCGGAGGTTAGCGTGTCCGGACAGGTGGAGGTGTCGCTCCTCTGCCCCCGCCTCTCCCGGAAAACGGTGTTTTTATGTGGGGGTGACGTGGATCCAGCGGCGCCTCACGGTCTCTCCGCTGTGAACGTGTCGAACACCGAGACGGGTCGCGTTTACCGGACCGCTCACGGCCCGCCGTCCGGTACCAGGCACCGATATGATGTTACACATGTGCCCTCGGTATTGACCAACCGATTACGGGAGAGACAGCGAGACGAAAGGCCGGCCGTCCCCGAGCGGAGCGGAAGGAGCCCGGTCACCCACACAGGTCTGCTGCGTCTCCGGGACGCGGAAGCGTCTGCAGCTAATTAGCCGACTAGCTCCCTCCACTTTAACCAAACCACGTTTAAACTGACGGTTAAAAATGTGATTTTATCACAAGTTGAGTAATTGGCCGCTAGAGCTTGATACACGCAATTGTATGAGTAAAAGGCGCTAACGTGAGTTAGCTTGGACACTCAGGACCTAGCAGGATATGTATTAACCGTGGATGATGATGATGATGATGAAGGATGATGATGATTCCGGTATTACATCGAGATCTGTGAGCACGGAGTCCTGTGTGTGTGTGTGTGTGGTGGAGAGAGTCAGAGAACTGCCCTCATTTACCGTGGGAGCAAGTTTTAAATGTCAGCCCAGTCCAAAAGATGAGAGGCCTAACTCACATGTACCTCATGCATGCAGACCCAAATAAACATTTCAGAAGTTTAAGTTGCACGTTATTGTAGAATAAGAAGTAAGAATAAAAATAAAACTAAACCATTTTTGGCGAATCTGTTAACTTGATGGTTGTACTTTCAGATGTACCTATGATGGTTGGCACGATTGACCAACGTCACCTCTTTTCCTACAGGAAGTAGTGATATCCAATGATTATGAGTTTGGACATGGAATAATCTAAACTGCGATATTTATGGGCTGTCTGTGTAAACGCTCCTCTTCTTTAGGCCTGTTTCTCCACCACACACAGGCAGAACATTTTGGGTGGTCACAGATTTCGGTGTAACACCTGTTTTGTAACCTAGGTTAGCTCGCTAGCCAAGTTAAGGATCTGTGGAGCCATGATAGATAGATCTCAGCATTGACTTGAGTATGCGATGGTAAATAAACGTGATCTGATCACTTCTGATCTGATAATTATGACAATTATCCTAATTTTGCATCCATTTCCTCATTAACAGGAACTGTCATGACAGTAAAACTTTTGCGTCCTGACCTCGGAATCGTTGGATGGGTTATGGGGTCTCATATGTTGCTTTTGTGCCTGTTGCCTATTGGATTGGCTGTCAATTACAAGAAAGGTGATCCTGTGATTCTCTACGTAAATAAAGTAGGTCCATATCACAATCCCCAGGAAACGTATCATTTTTATACGCTGCCTGTCTGCAGACCCAAAGAGGTGAGTTAGCATCATGAGAGTTTTAATCACATTAGTTTGGTTGTTTAAATATTCATCCGTTCCACTACAATCAAATAATTGGATACGAGTGTGTCTGTTATTTTCTCGTATTATAAATCCATTTATTGCACAGGTGCGTCATAAAGCCTTGAGCCTTGGAGAGGTTTTAGATGGGGACCGAATGGCAGAATCTTTGTACAACATCCGCTTCATGGAAAACACTGATACACAGAAGCTGTGTCAGCTGACACTCTCTGAGAAAGAGGTACTGTCCAAATCCAAACTTCATTTGTAAGATGGAATTTCACATTAAAACTTCCTCTGCTATTTAGATTACCATGCTAACTTGTTATTTAAGTATTAAACGTTTTGATGGATAATGCTTTTCATTGAACAGGTGGATCAGCTGAGAGAAGCGATTGAGGAGCTGTATTACTTTGAGTTTGTCCTGGATGACATTCCTATATGGGGATTTGTGGGATACATGGAAGAGAGTGGATTCCTACCCCATAGCCACAAGGTCTGTCTGTATCTCACTCTCACTAACTGCTCTCAAATTGTTATTTCTTTTTTTAATTTAATTGCTGTATGTTTTGTCTTGCATATCTTGGTCTATATTTTAGGTTAACAGTGCTTTACAGACCTTAATTCCTACAATTAAGGAACTGATTCACTTTATCTGAATGTTACTGTTACTGTTGTTTTCTTCAGGTCGGGTTGTGGACACATTTGGACTTCAATATCGAGTATAATGGTGACTCGGTGATTTTTGCCAATGTGTCGGTAAAGGATGTGAAGCCTGTACCTCTGGAGGAAAGCGGGCCGGGCCGGGGCCCGGGGGGGCTCTCCGTGACCCACACCTACAGCGTGCGCTGGTTCGAGAGCACCTTGCCCCATTCGCGCAGGGCCGAGCGCCTTCGAGACTACTCCTTCTTCCCCAAGACCCTGGAGATCCACTGGCTGTCGATCATCAACTCGCTGGTGCTGGTGGTGCTGCTGCTGGGCTTCGTCATCATCATCCTCATGCGGGTTCTAAAGAACGACTTTGCTAGGTGAGGGATGATGGGCTAGAGAAGAGAGGATTCTATTGGACGAAGGGAATATTAGTTGACCAATGACAGCAGGGGTTATGGTGGCCACACGTTATGGTTCAGTATGACCTCACAAAGGCATGTTTGCAAACCAGCTGGTTGTTTTTGTTTTTTTATTATAATACTTGGAAACACAAGTCAAATGGAAACCCTCCAGTTTGCTTCTGTACACACTATTTGTAAAAGCTCTCGTATCATAAGCATAGTAAATACTAGAGGTGTATTCAACTAAGGATTTTCATAGTCGAATCTGATTCGTCAGATTTTCCCTTTAGTCGACTAATAGTCGAATCAGGGTATTTTATTTTATTTTATCTAGAGCACCTTAAACGGGATCCCGTTCTCATTCAGGACTTTTTTCCACTTCAAAGTAAAAACCTAAAACACTCAGATAAATGAATAAACATAGTAGGTTGGCTTTATTCAGCTTTTATTTATTTACTTATTTATTTTTTAATGAAACGCTAGAGAACATTAACCGTCAGTGCGCAGTGCTCATATCAAACAGGCACTGTGCAAAATGTCAACAATATTTTAAATAAAATGTGCCTGCCTGAAAATATAAAAAAATTGCCACACAACAGAAAAGAATTATAAGTAAAGGTTCAAGTAACGGGGTTTAAAAAGCAAAAAATGTTTATAGGCCTACTTGCCGAGACGCACCGCGACGAAACGAGCGAAACGACAAACGGCTGAACATTTTTTTTCACCTTACCCGTTTTAAATGGTATGCCATGTTGGTTGTTGTCGTGCGAAATGAGACGTTGATGACATAACTTACACTTTACTTTGTTTGATTCATCTTTATCTTTTTCAAAATACTTTTGAAGTTTTTTGTAGCCATTATAATCTCGGGAGATGCTGATCCTGTGGCGTGTTCAGCTCCGCTCATTTGGATTGTGCAACTGCAGGGTGTGATTTATTAATGTGTAGTAAGGAAGATGCCTATTGTTAATGCGCACACATCATTTAAAAATATTTATTAACAGAAATTAGGATGATTTTATTTGACAAAGGGCTATATATAATGAAAAAAAGACATTTCATGTAACAACTAATGCTTAGCAGCATCCTAAGTTAGAATGGTACATTCGACTATGACGTTCATAGTCGACTAGGGGGTATAGTCGACTATAGTCGAATCAGCAACTACTGCAGGTCACCCCTAGTAAATACTATAACAATTTTTTAATAGTTGTTAAGCTAACAAAATGAAAGTCTAATTATACTGAAAAGTAGCAAAATTGCTGCTTATTTAGCATCTCATGGTGCTCTAGCAAGATGTAGTAATAATAATAATAAATAATAATAAATCTGTTTTATATAGTGCTTTTCTTAGTACTCAAAGTCGCTTTACAGTAATTTCACACAAAAATTCACGTACAAACATACACACAAAAAAAAAAAACAAAAGAAAGAAAACAAAATGGAAAAGATAGGGTAATGACTTAAGTGTTATATGCAGACTGGAAAAGGTGGGTCTTGAGGTTATGTTTGAAGGAGTGCAGAGAATCAGACTTTCGGATGGTCAGGGGTAGAGAGTTCCAGAGGGCGGGGGCAGCAATGGCAAAAGCCCTGTCCCCAATGGACCTGTGTTTGGTGATGTGATGTGTTTCAAGTTCATTATAGACTAGAGAAATCGGACCAGTGCTGTTACTCAGGGGTGCCCATTACGTCGATCGTGAAGGAAGTGTCGGTCAATCGCGAAGGAAGTGTGGGTAGATTGCATGACATTAAAAAGTAGTGGATGAATGACAAAATAAATGAGTAGATCTTTCTCACTTGGTCATCTTATAAGAAGCTCGCAAGCTGAAAACTTGTGGGCACCCCTGCGCTAACTCATTGAGATCCTGTATCAAGGCTGTGTGCAGTCCCCAGTCCTTCCTAGTGTTCTCTGTAGGTCCCAGATGCAGCTCTCTTATCTCTCGTGCTGGTCGTACAGGTATAACGTAGAAGAAGATGGGGGCTGTGATGACCTGGATCAGGGAGATAACGGCTGGAAGATCATCCACACTGATGTCTTTCGCTTTCCACCGTATAGAAGTCTGTTGTGCGCCGTGCTGGGAGTTGGGGCTCAGTTCCTCACGCTGGCCACAGGTATAACTCGGCACAAACGACACTAATGATTGCCATTTTAACACAATTAACACATGAGTTGGGTATTGTGCACGTTAAACAGCTGGAAAACTAAGATGAAAAGAGACTGCAGAGTGCCTAAAATGAAATCTTCACTGCTCACATGAGTCCCTCTTAACATCTCATCTCTCTCTTATGGTTGCCAGGTATCATTGTCATGGCGTTGCTAGGGATGTTTAACGTGCATCGCCATGGCGCCATCAACTCTGCGGCGATTGTGCTGTATGCGCTGACCAGCTGTGTGTCAGGATATTGCTCCTGTAGCTTCTACACCCAGATCCATGGGCAGCGGTGGGTGTGGAACATCATCCTCACCTCCACCCTATTTTCTGGTGAGCTACGTCACGCTGGACTCTTTCATAGTTAGCGAATGCAGTACCTGCATTTCGTAACATTCGCCATTAAACCCAAACTCTTTGTCGTCCACGTCTAGCTCCACTGTTCCTGACGTGGAGCGTGGTGAACTCCGTCCACTGGTGGAGCGGCTCCACCCAGGCCCTTCCGGCCTCCACCGTGCTCCTGCTGTTAGGGGCCTGGGTGCTGGTGGGTTTCCCCCTCACGGTTATCGGGGGAATCGTGGGTAAGAACCGGGCGGGCAACTTCCAGGCCCCGTGTCGTACGCGGAACATCGCTCGCCAGATCCCCCAGCAGCCCTGGTATAAACACACAGCTGTGCACATGGCCATCGGTGGATTCCTCCCCTTCAGGTGACTTGTGAAGTGATCGAGAGAAATGTATCGAACATATGACTCGTATACAATCTAAAACATCTCCTAAACCATGAAAGCTTTTTGTACACCGTATTGTAATAACTGCAGTAATAATGGTCCAGACCTCGGCGGTGTATTGAGACGTTTATATCTCATCTTTTACCCCCCTCCCTCTTATATCGCAGTGCCATCTCAGTGGAGCTATACTACATCTTTGCCACCGTGTGGGGCCGGGAGCACTACACGCTTTACGGCATCCTGCTGTGCGTCTTTGCCATCCTGCTGTCGGTGGGGGCCTGCATCTCCGTGGCCCTCACCTACTTCCTGCTGTCGGGCGAGGACTACCGCTGGTGGTGGCGTAGCGTCCTGAGCACGGGCTCCACCGGCCTCTTCATTTTCGTCTACTCCCTCTTCTACTACCGCAACCGCTCCAGCATGAGCGGCCCCGTGCAGAGCGTGGAGTTCTTCGGCTACTCCTTGCTCACCGCCTTCGTCTTCTCGCTCATGCTGGGCACCGTGTCCTTCTGGGCATCCTTGGCCTTCATACGCTACATCTACCGCAGCCTGAAGATGGATTGAGGGGGGGGGGGGGGGGGAGGAGTTCCCACCCCACCCAAACTGGGGAGCACCAGTATCTTAAGAAATTCTGTTTAGGCAGGTTTTACGGCACTGGAATGTATAACTCCACCCCAAGAGGCAAGAGAATTAGTCATCAAATCAAAATAAGCGACTGGTTGTTTGAGAAACAAAATCTGAACTGTTTGTTTCATGTGTTTGAGGTTTCTCAGTAAGACCCCGCCTCATAAAATTCTTAAGGTACATAGTTGTTAGTTTATATGGTCAGCAAATTCTACAAAAATGTGTTTGATTCACTTTTGGTTAAGGCAGTTGATTTGAAAACTGTTGCATGTTCAGTTATTGCACCGTTGCAACTACATTTTATTGAATTCAAATTGGATTTACAGTTACTGGTAGTATTTGGAATGTCCAGTGCATTGTGTGCAGGAAGTGCCGACTATGACTTCTATTTAAAAATGAAACTACGGTTGGGTATGAACTGTTACTTCCTGCAAGGTACAAAAAGCAGGAACACGTTTATACATCTGGCTGCATATGAAGGACTTTAATTATATATACAATTATAAGAGGTTATGGGTTTTTTTTTTCTTCAAAAAGATGAAAGCTGTATGTGGAGAAGGTGTGGTGTCTTTAATATTCATAAGGGAACACTTTTTGGAAAGGGTATTTATAGTATGAGCAAGGAAGAAAAGTGTGTTTAGTAAAGCCGCCATCATCAGTCTAACTTGCATGCTTTTGTTCAGCAGATTGGTATTGTCCAGTTCTGAGAAGTCTTCAGGCATCTGTTCAAACCTGGCCAACAGGTAAATGTGCTAAAGGGCATGCAAGCCAAAGAAGAACCTTTAGAATAGGTGAAAAGGTGAAACCTGTTCCTGTAGAACTGGGAAGCGGTGTCCGTTTGCTTTGAGGGTTAGGAGGCCTTGATTTAGCATGGATATTGAAATCAAAACATTAAAATCAAAACTGTCGCTAGTGACATTTGTAGACAAATGGTTTACACTTGGTTACAAATCTGTAATATGGAACACTGTAGAAGATTGGATTTTGAGAGTAATGCAACATGGGCATGGGAGCAATATGTACTATAGTCACCATGTACTGTGATCTTCAGATGTACATATACAATCTTTTGAATAAAGACTTTTCTTACAAAAAGATGGCCCACAGTTAGACTTGTATGTATATATTAAAAAAAAAATACTACTGATGCTGAAAGTTTTTTTTTTGTTTTATTTTTTTTCCACTCAAGACCAGTAAGTATAGAACTGGTTATTAAAGAACATTTAACAAGAACTCAGCTGAGGTGTAATCCACTAATGAATAAGCAAGTATATATAATTATATACAGAAAACAACTTTGAAATAGATTCAAAAGGTGCAGTCAAAGAAAGCACTACTTTCATGGAGTAGAGAAGTTATTACAGTACTGTAAGGCTGGATGTGGGCACAATCACTACGCCAATCAAGGGTAGTTAACACCACAGTTAAAACAGACCATCTACTGAGTCCACGGCATTAAAATCAGTTACATCTTTTAGATCTTTAACCAACAACTCTCGAGATCCATATAGGATCCATTCGGTTGTCGTCACATACTATGGCTTGCTCATCTGCAACATTTAGACTACAGAAAAAAAAAAAAAGTCATCCAAAATTAGGCAGTTAAAAATCAGATGGTTAAGCTAGAGGCATTTACATCAAATAAAGCATTTATTTAACTTCTAAAACATCAGTAGTGTAGACAAGAGCATTTCCAAACGTATACAGCTAGACAGTGGTAAAAAAAAACATGAACACATCTTGAGCATTATAGCAATTTCATAAAGAGCACAAACTGAAACGGGACAACTCCGTATTGGACAGAGTCTAGTGAATATGGAACAGAAGCTTATTCCATAGAAGCTTATAAAAACATGAGGAAAAATTGTTAATGCTAAAAAATATTTTTTTTAAAAAAGTCAAGATACTCTGGTACAGGTGTGCCCAAGTCTGATGTTGAGTGGCCCCATAGAAGATTACAACCCTATTCTAACATGCCATACCCAATTAATGAATTCTTTTAACTTTAGGACAGCACCAGACATGAATGCTGCTGCCATGAGGTCCATGAATTTACAAAAATATATTTTCAGTACAAAAGTAAAAAATGTCCCGTTTTCATAAGACTATTAAAAAATGAGAAATTGCAAAAAAGTTCCTAAAAATGTTGTGCATGACTGCTTTCCTGAACCACAAAATTCATTTTTTTCTCTAGCTATATGCAGGCTACAAGCAAAGCTGCAGACTTAATCTATTTACACGTGTACTCTAACTCACAGCCAAGTGCAGTTGCTCAAGATGGCCACTGGGTGACACTGTGCATCGAGACCATTTGCGTAGCGTTGGTGCCTGGATCAACGGCACCACCGTCACTATTAAAGCCAGCGCTGCCGCCCGGCTGCACATAACCGGGGGGGTTGGAAAACTCATAGTGCGTCACACCTGGGGGCATGGACCAGTTTCCCTGGGGCCTTGTGGAGACCTGGGAAGGGGAGATAGGCAGGTTATAGTTGGGGCAGAAGGAGGCAGTCTCTGGTGGAGTTTGACTGTAGATGGCGTCTATGAACTGGGTGGTGTTGTATGGGTCTTGGTTCAGTACAGGAACATCTACATGGAACTGAGGGATGGAAAATCTCACGTCAGCACACCGTTTACTGCCTTCAGACAACAAACACACACTGGGCTGTTTGTATCATCCTGCCTTTAAGACACTTTCTTAACTGTGAAATGCCCCCATTATGGATGATTTTTTTCTATATCCAAACTGTGATAGTCACTACTACATGAATAAATAGGACTGCAGACAGAGTGGATAGCCAAAACTAATTCACACACTGAATCCGGTCCTCACCTGAGAGTGTGGGGTCGGGGCATTGGCCATCCCAGCAGTAATGTATCTCTCAGACACCCAGCTGTTATCTTTCTGGTGTCTCTTCAGCTTCATTCGGCGGTTCTGAAACCAAGTTTTCACCTTGAAACAGAAAAGAAAATGGGTCAACTTCAAAACACATTTGGGGTTGAGGAGGTTTGTGGTAATCATTCAGGGGTTGGCGTTTACCTGTTTGTACGTAAGCCCGGTGAGTCCGGCCAGAGCCTTCATCTCCGCGGGGGTCAGATATCTCTGCATGTTGAAGCGGTCGGTCAGCGCGTTCATCTGCCCTTCCGAGAAGGCCGTGCGTGATTTGGTCTTGCGGGGCTGCGGCGGCACTTGCCGGGGTGGGGACGGCGCAGGAGGGGGGGTGGGTGCGGGGGGGAGCGACCCGTCGCCCTTCAGGTTTCGGTTCGCCTCCTCCGCGACGGCCGAGCGGGAGCTGGACACGACGTCGCTGCCGTCCGAGCTGCCGCTGCTGTCCGTCTCGTACGGCTGCTCCTTCTTGACCCACGGGGCGAGGTCCAGGTCGGCCTGGGGAATGACCCCGCCGCCACTGCTACCAGAACTCCAAGAATCTGTAGAAATAATATATTTAAAAAAACATAAGATAAAACATTCTGGTAACATTTAGGTAAAAAAAAAATCCAACGTCGTCTAGGCTCTACCTAATGGGATGCTTTGACAGGATCGCTCAGACTTAATTGTTTTCAGATTTAAAAGAACAAAAAGTACGATATTTCGTAATAAATACTACTCCGTGTCCAGAAATTGCACTAAAGACGATACATTTGAGATAAATGGCAGTAGCACCCAAGTATTTATATAAAAATAAACCCCCTTTCTCGTCAGTTTGACTAGTTAAGAGTAGGCGGCCATTTTAGCGCGGACCTGGCGTGTGCGCCTCCGAGTCGCTGGGCGCGTCGCTGCCGCCCCGGTCCCGGACCGCCTTCGTCTGCTGGTGGCAATTAACCCGGTTGTGCGAGATGAAAAGCCGCCCGGTCTGCGTGTGCGTCTGCGGATCCTTATAGCAGGCCACCGGGCGAGGGCACTGCCCGCTGATACCGGGGTTTGGGTTGGCGAACTCCGCAGTCTCAGGTGCAGCCTGGGCCGGAGCCGGAGGGGGGTAGTACCCGCCGTTCAGGCCCGCCGGAGGGCCGTAAGCGGCCTCGGCCCAGCCCATGTTGGGGTGGTTCTGCTCCGGAGCTTGAGGGTACATTAACCCATACGCATACGCGTGATACGATGGGTTGTAGTTGTAAGTCAGAGGCATTTTCCAGTCCGCCATCTCTATATTATCTGTACTAAACGTAGCCGAGGTTCTTACGATGGAGATCCCGCCCAGTCCGGCTACCAAGCAGACTTGCAGAAGACCCGTTTCTCAGGGACGCGCTTGCGGATACAAGTTTTCCAAAGTGACCATGTACACCTTTAACACATGAACTCTAACGATGCTTCATGTTGAGGTTCATTTATAAAGCCAGGTGTAGGCGTGATTAGGGTGGAGTCGGGAGTAAATGTGTAGTCCAATCAAACAGCTAAATGAGAGGGCGGATGGGCGGGGCTCCACGCCCTTATTCAGGTACGATGCAAATTAAGTGTGTGTGTGTGTGTGTGTGTGTGTGTGCAGTGGTTGGGGGGGGGGGGTGTGGGTGGGTGTCTGTGTGTGTGTGTGTTCGGGGGTGTCTGTGTGTGTGTGTGTGTGTGTGTGTGTGTGTGTTCGGGGGTGTGGGGGGGTGTCTGTGTGTGTGTGTGTGTGTGTGTGTGTGTGTGTGTGTGTGTGTTCGGGGGGGGGGGGGGGCGGTTAGAGACCTGTATTCTAAAATAGCGTGCTGTTTTGGGGGCATCTATTTTCAGTGCATAATTTTATTGTGCTAATCTTAAATTCTAAACTCTCAATTTAAATTTTGTTGCTTTTTTGTCGTTTGTTTGTGAATGTAACTGCGTATGTTGGAAAAACACTATAGGCCTACAAAGCTTACTTAGATTTGTACTGTTTTCATTCTTGCACTGAGTGTTTGCTGATGTGACTACTTGAAATGTATGAGGAAAGTTTGCATTAGCATTGTCATGAAAACAAATGTTTGTAATCGACCCTGTCCGCTGCTTGGAATGGTAATATGTCCGTTAAAAGTGAAAAAAATAAACACGAATGAACATCCTGTATTCTGATTTGCATAATTTGCAGGTTTAGAAAATGTATGGACAGCAAGATAGCAAGCCACATAGATATTGTATATATTTGTGTGAGGTACACTGAGTAGATGGTGAAAATCATGATGAACAATTGTATTACAGACAGCCATGTGTATCTTATAATTCTACGCCACTGGTTACCTTTATTGTATTTATCTATATGTGTTTTATTTGATTCGTTCTGAATTAGGGCAGGTTTACTTCTGTGTCACAGAACCACGTATATTTATAGCATTTAGCAGATGATGTTGTTTTATAGCACAAGCGTACACGGCAGAACACTGAGATTTTCCATATATTCTAGAGTTAAGCTTAGTAGCAGAATATTTTTACTTGCTTACAGCGACGCTGTAAGTTGTTGCAGTCTCATCAGTAATGAGCATGGCATACATTTAGGTGCTAATTCATGTGCAAATAGACCATTATCACACGATCATTTCTTGCGTGAACATCGCCACCAGCTTTAGAACTAAAAGAGCTAGACTTGTGTTCTCCAAAATACCTTTGGAAGGGCGTACGAATAAAGACCATTCTTTTTAATAATGGTAAAGCAATTTATCCTGCTGTATCCAGAAACACTTCTCCAACCCGACATGTATCGTGCAATGTCAGTAATGAGCCCTCCCTGCCAACGACCGGCGCTCTGCGCCGCTGTAATCTCCAAATCTTGGTTTTAATGGTCTCAGCCACGTGTTTGTAGCCACGGTCCCTTTAATATATCGGCTCGTGCGTTCCTTCTGTGGCGCGTGCTAAGTTTGGTTAGCAACAGAACTTCGCGCGCTAGCTGGCGAGCTAACGGCCGTCTCCCGAACTTCAACCGCCGCCTGTTATTTCTCCTCAGGCCGTGTGAAAACCGCCCGACACACCACCGCATTACACATAATATCCGACTTAGTTTAGTTTCTTTTCCATTAACAAACCGGTAACGTTAGCTCGCCTCATCCCCCCGTGCTGTTTGAACGGCCGGCTGCCTGTCATTTCTTTAGCTGGTGTCGAGGGGCTTAATACAGTGTAGCGGGTTTGGTGGGTTATAGTGCGGCCACGTTCAGCTTCGACATGTCAGACGAACTGGAGCACATTCTGTCTCAGCTGACACAGCCTGATAACGCAGCCATTCAGAAGGTAAGATAAACATGTAAGTTAGGTTAAGTTTGCGAGGTTAGATAACTTATTTCACCTTTTGACTGAAATGTTTAAATGTATTCTGCTATATCAGCTATAGAATGGGCTGAATGAACGAGCTGTATAAGCTACCAAGCTCTCCAAGTTCCCTCTGAGTTAGCTGTCTATATATATATATATATATATATATATATATATATATATATATATATATATATAATACATAATATATACACACACATCTCATATACGATATGAGATGCCGGCAATAGCAATGTTGTCTGACAGTGGTCAGTGATGTAGCTAAAACACTATAGTTACATTGATTATTTGTTTTAGCAAATGTTGTGAGGTATCCAGAGAAGCAACCCATTCAAGTGTATGTTGCGTTTAATTTGCATTATAGCTTAATGTGTCGTTTCCCGTGCCAGGCCACTGCTCAGTTGAAACAGGCTTTCAAGGACCCAGCCATCATCCCAGCATTATGTGCAGTTATGACCCAGTCCACAAGTCCACAGGTAGCCCAACATGCTGGAAACATTCTTTTACAACATTCTCTTACTTTCTTACATTTTGTCATGTTATATTCTGTCAAGTTGGGGAGACACATTGTTGTTTTTGTTCAGATCCGGCAATCGGCTGCGGTCATGTTGAGAATGAGAGTGAAGAAACACTGGAAGAAGATCAGCTTAGATCATAGAGAGAGGTTGAAGATTTTATTTCAACTCTTATTTCTATAGTCATTCCGTATTTCAAATGTGGCTTAATGGAAAACACAAGACTTAACATATTTTTGATCTCCCAGTCTCAAAGCAGTGGTCTTGCAAGCCTTTCAACAAGAAACTGAGTAAGTCATTTTTTTGGCTGTGAACTTTTTTTTTTTTTTAACTTTACAAGTGCTTACAAAGTAACACTAAGTTTAATACATGCAAATGTATCTGTTTCCAATTTAGACACACAGTTCGCCACTCTCTCTCTCAGCTGAGTGCAGTGATGGTGAAACACGAGAGCCCTGACCGCTGGCCTGCGCTGCTTAAACTACTGAATGAGTCCACCCAGAGCAACAGTCCTCAAGACAGACAGGTAGTGGTCACAGTTGGTCAGATATTGATCACAGTGTAAAACGGTGCTTTTAGGTACATGCAATAATCTTCACAGTGTAAAATGGTGCTTTTAGGTACATGCAATAATCTTTTTTATCAGGACATGTTTTATTACAATCCTGGATTATACAGATGCACTGTACTCTTGATTTCTCTACATTTGACCATATTTTCTAGCTGGGTCTGCTGCTCCTTAGCAAAGTAGTGGAGTCTAACCCAGAGCCCTTCAAGCCCCACTACAAGAAACTGCTCCAGCTGTTTGCCACGGTGCTCCAGGATGGAACAAACCCAACTGCCTTGTACTACTGTATCCTCACCCTCACCGCCATCACACCTTACACCGGCACAGAGGAGATGGTTAGCAGTCATACGTGGCCACATTTTTTGGGAAAACGCATGCATTTTAAACCTAACTGACCTGAGACCATTTAGGTCATCTTAAGAAAGTGACATGAACTCTAGTGTTAAATCAGCTAAATGTGCATATATTTGTGTAAGCAGCAGAAAATAAGATTTTAAAGATGTGTGTAACCTGTTTCACAAAGAATAGAGCTTTGGTCTGGGCAAGGAGGTCGTAAATGCTCCGTGGGATTGTTGAAGAAACATTTACATTTTCTTTTCTTCCCTGTTCTTCAGAACCTGATGCGTTCATTAATCCCAAAACTGATGATTGCTCTTAAGCACCTCATTCGGGCCGACCAGGTAAGGCTTCTTTGTGCAGCGCATGCACTGATCACCTCCTTTGTTCACTTCAACTATCTGCTAAAGGCCCAAAAGCTGTGTTCTATTGTGTGCTCTTTGTTCAAGCTGAGGAACTGCAGTTCAGCATGTCTGTTCCTGCTCACTGTCTTTGGCTTGAGTTTGACATCCGACTGACCTCTTGTACATTTCACTTTCTTTGATCGATTGGTTCGTTTTGCAGGATCAGGCCGGTGAAGCCATGGAGGTTCTTGACGAATTAATGGAGAGTGAGGTTTCCATTGTGGTCCCTTATATTGCCGAGATTGTTCAGTTCTGCTTGGAAGTGGGTATTAACAATCAACTTTGTGTACAGTGTTGAGTGCTAACGTAAGAACAGGCGCGCATTAATTTGTGTGTTCACTCTTGGTTTAGGTTAGTGCAGATGGTTCACTCAGCGACTCTCTGCGTGTCAAGGCTCTGTCTTGTTTAGCCCTCCTCATAAGGCTTAAGAGCAAGGTACTCCTGTCCACTAATACACGTCATATGGAGGTTAACGCAGTGTCTGCCACCAGCTGGAGAGCCCACACTTGTTCTCAGGGAGTGGATGGATCAGTTAGTCCCTCTTCTTACAGGCTGTGTTAAAGCACAAGCTCTTGACTCCCATCCTGCAAGTAGTGTTCCCCATCTTGAGTGCGGCGCCCCCTCCTGGCGAGGAGGACCCAGAGGACGAGGAAAACGGTGACGGCAGCAGTGACAGTGAGAGCCCCAAGCATTTTGCCGCTCAGGTGCAAAATCTCCCCTTTAATCACCGGTAGTGACACTATAATGTATAAAGAAGAACTGCTCTGGCTGATGTGTGTGTGTGTGTGTGTGTGTGTGTGTGTGTGTGTGATCCCAATGAGCAGGTGATTGACACGATGGCCCTTCATATGCCTCCAGAGAAGCTTTTTAACCAACTGGTCAGTAAGCACATTCAAACATGATTAAGTTGATACCCTCTGCAGATTGTAACCTTTAATGAGTAGCGGTGTTCTTCCCTGCTAGATGCCCATGACCCAGGCGTGTCTGGCCAGTAAGAACCCGTATGAAAGGAAGGGAGGACTCATGAGTCTAGCAGTGCTGGCAGAGGGCTGTGCAGACCACATCCGCACCAAGTAGGCTGCGTTCGTCACTCAACCCTTCTCCACATACAGAAATAAATGAACCTCTTGTTACATTGTGTGTGTGTGTGTGTGTGTACCAGGATGCTGTCATCCATGCTGCAAACAGTGTGTCACAGCCTATCTGACGATAATCAGGTCGTGCGGAGTGCAGGACTGTTTGCACTGGGTCAGTTTTCTGAGTACCTACAGGTAAGATGGTGTATGTTTAAGCCCATGCGGTGTAATGAGCACATCTACATTGGGGGGGGGGGGGGGGGGGGGGGGGGGTGAGCAGGGTTCTTCCTGCCTCAGAATGGGTGGAGGTGCTATTATCCTGATCCTGGGCGCACATATGCAAATGCACCGTATCTCCCTCTGAGTCAAGCAGACACATTTTTGCGAGCAGTGCAGGTGTACTTATGTAGTTAGAGTAATTTTGAACGAAGATGTTGAAATTCGTATCGAATATAAACAAACTACTGTTTTCATTAGAGTTAACAGTGGAGGTTTTGAGGTGCATTGGCATAAATGCAGCTTAACCAGTTCACCAAATCCGGTCGCTAACATGAATTGTTGCGTTTCCTGGGCACAACTTTGCTTTAAGTGCTAGTGAAAAGAGCGTGGATCAGGTGTTGCATTCAGCGTAGCCGTCCATCACATTTGCATGTCTTTAAGAGTCAGGTGCTCAGACATGCGTCTTTATCACTGAATGGAGATCATTGCTGGGACTGAAAGGAAGAGGAGCTCTAAAGGTTTTACCACTGTGTTTGTCCAGCCTCATTTAAAATACGCTTGTAAGGCAGGACTATTTTCTACTTATTTTAATTACAAATAATTTGTTTAGTTTCACAAAATATTAGATGTCCGATTCTCTTCATAATGTGACTGTATACTCAAACATTTTCTGGTCCTGCCATTAAAAACACATGTTTTGTTTTATTGAATAAAACAACAGTAGCATGTAAATGATCTCATAAGTGAATCCCAGACTGCTTACAGAGGGAACACTTTACTGAATTAATTTCAGTGAAGTGCACAGTGTACCTAGCACAGGGTACTGTTTTTGCCCATCTTCAAAGCAGTGCGACACTTGTTGGATAAAAAATAAAATGGCACTTGTTCGGAAATAAGGGTTCCAAGACGCCCTAGTGTTTGACAAAAGTCATAACTGTGGCAAGTTGTAATTCTCCATGCAGGAAAAACCACATGTAATTTAAGGCAGTGATATTTAGAGTGAGCACATCAAGTGAGTGTTTTGATTTGTGTCTCCTGCAGCCTGAAGTGAGTAAATACCACGCAGAGCTGATGCCATTGTTACTGGGATACATGTCTTCTCTGAAAGAGGCCAAAATCGGCCACGTCACCAAAGCTTTCTATGCCCTGGAGAACTTCTTGGAGAACCTGGGTAAGAAGGTGGCACAACCTGCCATACAGGTGACCAGAATAACACAACAGCACCAGGATGATCTCAACTATTCAGCCATTGTTATAATCTGCTATAATGGTGCACATGATAAACTGACTTTTATTTTTTAATTCACATGATGTAAGGTGGGGGTTTGGGGGTGATGGGGTGTGTGTGTGTGGTGGAGGGGGGGCGGTTTGTTCTTTCATTTCTTATGCTAATGATAACGCATGTTCACTTCCTCCCCCTCATGACCAGGTGATGATATTCAGTCTTACCTGCCCACTCTTATGGAGACCATGCTCTCAGCACTCAACAACGCAGACAGCCTCAAACTGAAGGAGCTTGCTGTCAGTGCTATAGGAGCCATAGGTACCACGACACAGCCAGGAAACATCAGACCATTAACTATAGCTGAATCTCCATGAAGACATGCCTTTCTACATAAAGGGATCTCTGCCTTGGTTATACCGTTCATTAAATTATTTCCTCAGTGGTTGTTGTCCCCCAAACTAATAATGTTTTTCACTTCTTCCCTCCCAGCTAATGCTGCCAAAGAGATGCTGGTGCCCTATTTCTGCCCTGTGATAGACAATCTGAAGGGTTTCCTGACGGATACACGGGAGGAGATGAGGTCATTGCAGACCCAGGCTCTGGGTAGGGATCACAAAAAGTACCTTTTTATTTAGAAATGTTGTGTTCTATCTTTAAAGTTGCAATGAGAGCCTTTACACTCTCTCTCTCCCTCGCTTCCCCCCCCAGACACACTCTCTGTATTAGCCCGTACCGTTGGTAAAGATGTGTTCAGTCCGTTGGCAGCGGAGTGTGTGCTGCTGGGTCTGAACCTCACTAATGCTGTGGATGATCCGGACCTGCGCCGATGCACGTACGAAGCCTTAGTGATCAACTCTTCCAGAAGTGGAGCATGGGGGATGTAGTCCTGCCACTGTAGTACTGGATGTAGTCCTGCCACTGTAGTACATTTACATTTATAGCATTTGGCAGACGCCCTTATCCAGAGCGACTTACATTTTTATCTCATTCAAGTGAGCAGTTGAGGGTTAGGGCCTTGCCCAGGAGCACCTCAGTCATGGCCTCTGGTCTGGGGATCGAACCCACGACCCTCTGGTCACAAGACCAGTTCCCTACCACTAGGCCATGACTGCCATGCCTGTAGTACTGTATGTAGTCCTGTAGTCCTGCCACTCTCCCAAAGTCTTATCACAGCCTTTTCTCCACCCAACTGTTATGACATTTACACAATTTACAGAATTTACTTTAATTCTCAGAAAAATGACCTCGGCTACCAATATATATCTCTCTCTCTCTCTCTCTCTCTCTCTCTCTCTCTCTCTCTCTCTCTCTCTCTCTCTCTCTCTCTCTCTCTCTCTCTCTCTCCCTCCCCCCCCCCCCCCCTTCTGCTCCTCCCACCAGGTACAGCTTGTTTTCAGCTGTGTCTACCATCAGTCCAGAGAGTCTGAATCCTCACCTTACTGCCATTACTACACTAATGCTGCTCTCACTCAAATCCACAGAGGGCGTGACGGTAAGAGCTTTCTGTGTTGTAGTATTACTTCTACAAAACTCTAGAACCTCTAATGATCTTAATTAAATATACACTACCTTTCTAAAATCTGGACACCAGTAAATAAATAAATGTTCGGTTTAATCTGTGAACTACTGAATACACCGAGGCTTAAGAGTTGCATTTCCACCACCCCTCAGGCTCATGTAGAGGAGGACAAGCAGTTTGTTCTCCTGGACGATGACGATGATGATGATGATGATGAGGGCAGTGCAGTGTTGGAGGAAGATGGAGAGAATGATCTGGAAGATGTTACTGGGTAATTTAGCAATGACATATTTGTGGGGTTTTTTTGTTTTGCATTATATTATTTCTCTCACTTAAAAGGCGTGTATAGAATAATGTCTTCATATTGTACCCCCTCCCACCTTTTAACGTTTAAGGTATTTTTGGTTATTGATGCAATTAAAAAAACAATTAAAAACCCCATTTCATAGGTTCAGTGTGGAAAATGCGTACATTGATGAGAAAGAGGATGCTTGTGATGCCCTGGGGGAAATTGCCTTCAGCACTGGGTAAAGAGCCTACTTTACTACTTACACTTTTACACACACACACACACACACACACACACACACACACACACACACACACGTGTATCATTTACATCAGATCATGCCTTACCTACTTCAGATGTAGGTGAATCTTTGCACACACACCCTGACTAATGAAGTGGTTCTCCTGTTCTCAGTGCTGCATTCCAGCCCTTTCTTGAGCCGAGCTTTGAACAAGTCTATGAGCTACGTGATGTAAGTTCTGAATGAGAGAGAGAGAGAGAGAGAGAGAGTGAGTGTGTGTGTGTGCGCATGAGAAAGTGGGTAATGGATTCATGTGGATAAATGCACATGCATGTCTTCTCATGCAATAAATGTTTGTGTGTGTGTGTGTGTCCATCCCCACATGCATGTGTGCGCATGCACATCAGTTTCCGCATGAGGACGTGAGGAGAGCTGCCTTCGGTGCCATGGGCCACTTCTGCCGAGCTCAGCACAAAGTGTGGCAGGAGAATCGTACTGAGGTTAATCACCAGGGTGCGTGTCTGTCTCTCTCTCTCTCTCTCTCACACACACACACACACACACACACACACACACACACACACACCACTCACTCTGTGTCTCTCCATCCTTCTCTCACCAACACAAATTTAGATTTTTCTTATTTGCACTGATTTTAAACTACACATCACAGGTTGTACATTTAAAAATCTTTCCCCTCTCTGACCTCTGCTTTGTTTATGAGCTCTCCAAGAAGTTAATGAATGTCTTTTTTACCCAGCGCCTTATGCCGTGTGTGTGTGTGTGTGCGTGTGTGTGTGTACAGCCCTACAGAAGCTGCTGGGCGTGGTGCTGCCCTGTTTCCTGGAGGCGGTGCAGCAGGAGCGTGAGCGTCACGTGGTGATGGGGGTTCTGGAGGCCATGAACGCCGTGGTCAAGGCCTGCAGGGAGGAGGCGCTGCAGAGCCCAGGCAGGCTGGCCCAGATCAGCCAGGCCATCGGCGCCGTGCTGAAGAAGAAGGTGAAGACTCCCCGCCTGGGCTACAGCTACAGCAGAGCCCCGTTGGCCAAGACCAGGGAGCCACCTGCTGCTGCTCATTACAACGGGTTATTTGATTAGGGCTTAGTTGGTTGTAATGAGTAGTTTCTAGAGGGCTGCGCTTCATATGGTTTAGTGTCTTCTTCAATCTGCCCCTCTCACACTCTCCTTTCACAGACTGTTTGTCAGGATGGAGGAGGGGATGAGACGGACGACGATGACCAACAGGTCCTTCATTTTCATCTCCTCATCTTCTCACCCACTGACCTGAAACGGGCAGGAATACTGTACGCTGTCAGGATGCCGTGTCGAGACCTTGTCGTGTGTCGTAGGCCGAGTACGACGCCATGCTGCAGGAGTTCGCCGGCGAGGGAATTCCCATCCTGGCTTCAGTCGCTCCTGCCGAGACCTTCTACCCACATCTCAACGACCTGCTGCCCCTCATCGTGAACAAAGCAGTGAGACCCCTTTAACAAAAATACATGTACCAGTAACCTGCCACTGGGCTCCACCAGAGTAACCCCAGAACCCCGTCCCCTCTGATCTGGCCCGCAGAAGCCGTCGTGCACCGAGGCGGACCGCTCCTTCTCCATCGGCACGCTGGGCGAGACCCTGCAGTCCCTGGCGGACGCGCAGGGGGGCGGGGCCGTGGCCGGACGGCTGTCCAATCGGCTGCTGCCTGTGCTCGTGGCTGGGGTTAAGGACAGCGATGCCGAGGTGCGGAACAACAGCGTGTTTGGGCTGGGGGCTCTGGCTCAGGCGGCCGGGCCCATCGTCGCCTCGTATCCTTCTCTGAGAGCTCTCTCTTCTGCATCTGAAAAATACCTGTATTGTCGGTTCCTCCTTCACTGTGGCCTGCAGCGATTACCCGATGATGCTGTCTCTCTTCTCCAACCTCCTGGTGAAAGAGTCGGACCGCAGGGTGATCGACAATCTGTGCGCTGCCCTGTGCAGGATGATCGTGAGCCATGTGGATGGTGTCCCACTTGAACAGGTACTGCGCCGGCCTGGGGGGGCCAGTGTCCCGTCCGTCTTCAGGACCCCGAGCAGTTTTGTTTTGTTAGTGCTATAAATCATAAAGTTGTAATGTCTAAGGCATGGGTTAAAGTTCTCTGTCACTACGACAGATTTCCGTCATTTGGTTTTTTTGGGGGAAAAATCCGTCGAATCATAATAAACCACACACATGCGTGCTATCTGCTTTGAGGCCGAAATATGATCCCCTCACTGGATCTTCACCGCTGACGGCGGTGTCATTTGATTGACTTGCGGGTCATCCCGCCTTCTGATTTTCGGACATTACGTAGAAAAGTTACCTCCCTCCTGCCTGGCTGGATTATACTTTTGCGAGTTACCGTAGCGCGTGACTCCGCACAAGAGTGCTGGAATTTAGGCTAAAGTACTTGAAAATGCTTGAAATTGTAGCTACTTCGTTTCACAACAAATATCTGTCTGACTGAACAGTTCTCTTGTATTACGTTGAGCCTCTTGTAATTCCAGGACGAAACAAGAGAGAACGTGAAGACGTTAAGATTGGGTGTTTTGAAAGTAAACAACCATTAAATAATGTGATAAAGCGAATTATTTCGAATCATTTCGAGTATATTAAGTTTATATTATATCGAGTATATTAAGTTAATTAAGTTTAACGTGCTGGGAAATATTGAAATGGACCTTGAAAGTGACGTACAAGTGCTTTAATTCCACCTTGTAAAGGTGTATAAACGCAAACATGACGTGCGTTGTCGATTCGCGAGGTCGTGCACCTCTCCAATTTTGTAACTTCACGCATGCCGAGCCTCAGCGCAAAGTCATGTTTGCAGGGTGCGTTTCTTCCATTTAAAATGTCAACTTTTTTATTTATAAACCAATTTAACATGGCTGGTGGTGTTCTGTTTGTATTTAAAAGCTCTATCCAGTGGTGTGATTTAATTTGCCATTTTTGGACATTTAATTTTTTTGTAACATACCTACTTAGCAGGTAATCTTACTGCTTATGTTTTTGCAATAGTGAATCTGATAAAAACAAGAGAGCTTCATACCTTTTAAAACTCACCAGGATTCACTAAATTTGACTTGATCTTTTAATAATTTTCTGGAGGAGGACCCCCAGATAACTCCATTATATAAACATTTATGTACATTTATTGCTCAGATGTTGCATTTTGTCGCTTCATAGATTCTCTCTTCTCTCCTTACACAGGCTGTTTAGATAAATATATTTTATAAATGTGTTTATTGTGTAGAATTAGGCAAAAGAGGCCTTGACCCAACTACACCACATTGTCAGTGATTGCTGGCATTGTCTTTTTCATTCATCAGTCAAATGAAAATTTCTTGCTTTAACCCATAGTCTAAGGTAAGCTGGAGTAGGGACACTGCAGACAGAGTGGACAGAGTTGTGCTCGTTTATCGCGAAGGGACTTGCTTCCTCCCACTCGTGTCCTTTTTTGGAAGTTTGATGGAATTTTTATCATTCGTTCATTCGTTTCATCAAATGCCTCTAGGGGGCATCTTCTCTAACATCATCTATAATATATGTACACTCTCTGGCCACTTCATTTGGTGTAGCTTGCTAGTACCAGCAGGTCTCCTGCTGCTGCAGTCTGTCTGCGTCACGGTGGTGTTTTGCATACCTGAGTAGTAATTCGCCTTCCTGTTGTCTTGGTCCTGGACCATATCTACACGTCAGGTGTTTCCTGCTCTCCTGGCCCGCCTCCCTCTGCAGGAGGACATGGAGGAAAATAAGACGGTCTACGGCTGCCTGGCCTTCCTCTATTCCCACAGCCCAGCGCTGGTAATGCTCCATTCATTCCTGTCAGCCTGTGTCCTGTTGTTCTATTCTAGTTATTGATACTATAACTCAATTATTTCTCATTTCAGGTTGTTGGTCATATGGCGCCAGTGCTGTCTGCTGCAACACACACGCTGGGGACGAAAGACGTCGATGCAGGTGACGGTGGTGGACTTCTGTTTGCTTCTCCTTGTCGGATATCCAGTGATCTGATGTTGAATTCTGTTCACTTTGCTCTTGTCCCCGTTAGACACCCAGAACACGGTCATCATGTTGCTGAGGGATGTTGCCCACCGATATTCCCAGGAGTTTCAGAGTGCTGTGATGTCACTTCCTGCCGAACAGAGGACCAAGCTGACGGCAGCCGTTGCTCAGTCGTAGCTCGGCTTCCTCTCCACCGCTCCCGCTGGAATGATGAATTTCTAATGGGATTTTTTACTACATGAGACCTTAACCGTTGGAGTTCTCCACACTGGGGCACTTCCCTACTAAACTGTTCTGGGGCAGCGGTGTTCAGTCTCACTGTCATTTGTCACACTCTTTTTTTTCTTGAATTGTTATTTGCTAGTCGGCTCTGCTGCTTCTGTAACAACAGAGTGAAGCTATGAGTGAAACTATGAATTCACCAAAGGAAGAAGTGGTATTCAAATACATGCTTGTCACTCTATATTTGGCATACATCACTCCACAAATCTGCAGTCATGCTGATATCGCCACTTGGGTTGTTAAATGAACTGTTAATCATTTTTATGAAACATTTTTATTTATGAAATATTTAGATTTTTAGAGGCAAGTCCATAGTAGCTCAGAACGAGTACAAATATTCCCACAGTGTGCTCAAAATGTTTAATGTCCAGAAATTACATAATAACAAACTGGTTAAGATGACAAGCAGATATATTTAAAGGATATGCAAATTGTTAACAATTCATTTAAAATAAGCTTCTACTGAATGGGATGAGCGAGTAAGGTTTGTCAGTTGCTTTACACACATGCAGTGAATTGTAACCACCATTTGTGGAATGTTTGAGTTTTCTCCTTTAACTAAATTCCCACCCAAGCCAGGACTAAACTCCCTGAAATAACACGTTTGTATTCAGGCAGTGCTATAGTAGTCGGTATGGTGTGGGTAAATGCAGTTCAAAGAAACAGGACCCTGATTAAAATGCGTTGTGGTGTTCGCTTGCTCTGGCTGGTGGTTTCAGTGTTTGTGGGAGACTGTTCACTCCACACTAGGCAGCTCTCATGGTTCCTCTTTGTTCTCCAGTTGGGCCTGGGTGTCCACGGCCAGCGTCATCTCTACGGGCTGTAGCCCATTTTCAGCTGTACAAAAAAACACAAACTTCTGTTTCTTCGCTACTTACAGCAGACTGGGCTGTTCAGTTCTGCACAAACAGGACAAATGCATCTTGTGCTCCTAAAGTGAGTGAGCAGCAGATACTGAAGCTGAGAGTGGAGAGTTAGGCTGCTTCACATTACTGAAGCTGAGAGTGGTGAATTAGCCCGCTTCACATTACTGAAGCTGAGAGTGGAGAGTTAGGCCGCTTCACGTTACTGAAGCTGAGAGTGGTGAATTAGCCCACTTCACATTACTGAAGCTAAGAGTGGAGAGTTAGGCTGCTTCACGTTACTGAAGCTGAGAGTGGTGAATTAGCCCGCTTCACATTACTGAAGCTGAGAGTGGAGAGTTAGGCCGCTACACGTTACTGAAGCTGAGAGTGGTGAATTAGCCCGCTTCACATTACTGAAGCTGAGAGTGGAGAGTTAGGCCGCTTCACGTTACTGAAGCTGAGAGTGGTGAATTAGCCCACTTCACATTACTGAAGCTGAGAGTGGAGAGTTAGGCTGCTTCACGTTACTGAAGCTGAGAGTGGTGAATTAGCCCGCTTCACATTACTGAAGCTGAGAGTGGAGAGTTAGGCCGCTTCACGTTACTGAAGCTGAGAGTGGTGAATTAGCCCACTTCACATTACTGAAGCTGAGAGTGGAGAGTTAGGCCGCTTCACGTTACTGAAGCTGAGAGTGGTGAATTAGCCCACTTCACATTACTGAAGCTGAGAGTGGAGAGTTAGGCTGCTTCACGTTACTGAAGCTGAGAGTGGTGAATTAGCCCGCTTCACATTACTGAAGCTGAGAGTGGAGAGTTAGGCCGCTTCACGTTACTGAAGCTGAGAGTGGTGAATTAGCCCGCTTCACATTACTGAAGCTGAGAGTGGAGAGTTAGGCTGCTTCACGTTACTGAAGCTGAGAGTGGTGAATTAGCCCACTTCACATTACTGAAGCTGAGAGTGGAGAGTTAGGCCGCTTCACGTTACTGAAGCTGAGAGTGGTGAATTAGCCCGCTTCACATTACTGAAGCTGAGAGTGGAGAGTTAGCCCGCTATACGTTACTGAAGCTGAGAGTGGAGAGTTAGCCCGCTTCACGTTACTGAAGCTGAGAGTGGAGAGTTAGCCCGCTTCACATTACTAAAGCTGAGAGTGGTGAGTTAGCCCGCTTCACATTACTGAAGCTGAGAGTGGAGAGTTGGCCCGCTTCACATTACTGAAGCTGAGAGTGGTGAGTTGGCCCACTTCACATTACTGAAGCTGAGAGTGGTGAGTTGGCCCGCTTCACATGACTGAAGCTGAGAGTGGTGAGTTACCCCGCTTCACATGACTGAAGCTGAGAGTGGTGAGTTAGCCCGCTTCACATTACTGAAGCTGAGAGTGGCGAATTGACCCCCTTCACACGTTACTAGAGGCCTTGGGACGAACTGTAAAACCGTCAGTGTTACAGAGCATGATTTCAGTATGGCAAAGTCAAATTACCATTACCAAGACTAGGGCTCCTGTAGGACACAATGTTCACATGCAGGGGATAACAGGCTTTCTTTGTGATATCTGTTTAGACCTGTGTTTTTATTTGAGTTGGGCTCAATGAACACACCTTTCTGGTCATATGCTGTACTGGACTTATTTTAAAAATTTCAGTCGTCCGCATTGGACATGAACATAAGTAAATAATGCCTTCATTTTCAGCTCGTGAAGGAAGTGGAAAGGTGTTCTCCTAATGTCACCATCTTCCCTTTCTATAGTGTCTTCAATAGCCATTTTGAGATTAAAGTGAATGGCTGGTTCTCCTCACCAGGCAGAAGGTAGGGCCAGGGCAGGATGGCCACCCCGCTGCGGCAGTACGCTCGGTCCGTGTGCGACTCGGTGCTGTAGAGAACTTCCTGGCACTTGTCCCGTCCGGGGGGCTGCGCTCTAACTCGCACCTCCAGCACCGTCACTTCCTTCTCCTTCAGTTTCCCGGACCTGCTCCTCACCTGCGTGCGCTTGGTGTCCACCCACACCACCTGCTCCTTTACAGCTGATCTATACACACACACACTAATCACTACCCAGAACACACTCAGAATAACAGCTAGTGATGGTCAGACATCGCTAGGAGCAACATGACTGATAAATGATCTTGGGACACTTGGCAATAAATGAATCTCCATTTTATGAGAAGAATTACGGTAATTGCATGCATTAGCAGTTACATTTGAGCAGTTTTCAACACAATTCTTCAAATAAAACTAGTTGCAGTGGCCCACTGCTAGGTTAAATTTAAAGTAAAATGAGATAGTTATACTTTTTGTATACAATGTAAAACCATAGGAAGTTTAACTTATACAGTTCTGTACTGTTACTACATTTCCACATACAGTTGAAGATGCACTCTGGTAATTTATATAAGTTAAGAACTCACTCCTCAATGCCCAGGTCCGCCAGTGTGGTGTTCAAGAAAGGAAAGTTCTGCTCGGGGCTTATCACCTCGATAGGCAGAGATACACACATGGGAATCTCCTTCTCCACCTCAACCCGTACCATGTTCTCACTGTGAGTCCGATCTTTCCCCTGCGGTTTTCCGAGGCTGCCCGCCGTCCTGGGGTTCCTGCTGCGAGCACTGTCCTGCCAGCCTCACTGGCTACTTGACATTGGATGTTTCTATTGTGTTTTCTCAAATTGTGGCTTTTCTACCTACACTGGCAATCCTGTGCGCCTCTGGTAAACTGGAACAAGTCTGTAGCTGTGAAAGATCTCCTCTGTACGCAGAAGGCGCCCTGGGTGTAGGAAACAACCTTAGACACTGAGGCCTGTGGCAATTTAAAGGACCGGTGTGAATGTGTGCAATGTTGTGCTACCCCGCGAGGTTTATTAGACTGTCAGACACAGACAAACGAGCGTGTGAGATGTTTCTGCACGGCGAGCGCTTGTCTTCGCGTGGACGTCTGCTGCGCTCCACAGATCACCACAAAACGAGTCATCACGTCGTCACCGGTGTCGCGCGCTGCGGTGGCGTCACTCGCGCGCTCACGGGCGTTTTCACAATTCACGGATAACTACGACAATTTTTCGTGATGATTTACACACTTAAATGGACCTGTGAGGTCAAAATGTCATGAATGTCACGTACATATTTTTGTTCTGTTTATGTCACTGATGAATTAACAGTGTACATGTATCGTTTTATTCTCACTATTGAAACCGATATGTATATAATCGTTAAGTCAAGCATGTAAGTAGAAAATGCCCACTTGTCATTTAACCTTTAGCTGTGACAGACGGTCGAAAAAAGTGATTTACTAAGTGCTCACAGAAACGTGCCACATTTTAATTCCTTTAGAAAACGCCCCTAACTTTCCCCTTTCGCTTGTGTGCATGTAGGTGACATCTGTCATGGTCATGTATGGCATCTCAACGGCCTTCCTGTTTAACTACCCTCATCACGACTGAATGGGATCTGTTATAAGTAGTTATAAGCTGTCATAACATGTCAGGTGCACTATAAAAAACGGAGACAGGCCGAGTCTATTTAGCTATTCCCATGCAATTTTTATACACTATATTTCATGCTTATTTCACACTGTGGATGGTATATATTCGCTAAGTGAGGAGAAACATGTTCCTGACAGATAGACCGAAAGTGTTTCAGAGATTTGGGCCATTATGGCAGATACATCATGTTCAGACTGTAAAGGAAAGGGAGCTCTCCTCGCAGGTTATTAAAAGTGACTAAGAGATTGCACTAAATAGAGGAATATGCAGAAATTCCCACCAGAACCTGCCGGAGTGTGAGGATAAATGACCGGTATAAACGCAGTATAATAAGAGCACAGGGGATGCTCAAAGGCCCGTCTGCTGGCACCTGTGTTGGGTCTCCAGTGTTTTCCTCTGGGGCAACACTGGGCATAATTTATTATTCCTATAATGAAATGACAAGCTGTATAATTAGAATTTCACTTCTGTGTCATTTAGTATATAATCGTTTTGTTCCAGTATTGCTTACTGGAACTGTAATGCTACTGTTGGGGGTCCATCAGTTTCAGAAAGCATATGAACTGCAGGTCACCATCCAAATAAATCTCTCTGGCAGGTATGTAGCAAACGCACAATATAAACATACAGCGTGATGCACGTCAGTTGTACGGCATTAAATTCACCAGCAAATGAACCTGTGTGACACCGGCTTAGCACGGGCGGCCTTCTGGGCTTGTGGCAGGCTGCTGCCACATTCCTGCAGGGCAGTTCATGTCCCCGTTCCATTGTGTGAAGTAAGCCAGCTATGAGATCAGAGCTGTATTCTGCCAGCCAGGCGCAGAAGCAGAGGTCAAACGCTGCCTCCCTCTGCAGGACCAAAGGGCTGACGAGAACCACACCATCACCTCCTACAGATCACACCTTCAGTGAATGTGACTATCACGTCCCACGAACGTCCCACTATATCCAAGGATGTTCTAGAGACATGTGTGCCACACGTCATAATCTGGATAAATATTAGAATTGTTATCACTATATAAAAAGTAATTTATTCAATGAGCATTAAACATTTTTATACACCGCACAACTCAAAATAGACATTCATTTCCAAAACAAGCTCAGTATTTAACAAAAGTACTGAGTTCAAAATTCATGAGCATATGTGTATATTACTACACATAACAGTGCACATAACTAAAAAGTTATGAAAATGCAGACAATGAATGTGAGTTTCAAATGTCAGTACATAACTACAGCTGCATTTTATTTTTAGTAGTTGATTTATGAGATTTATGAAACATTCTGGCTAATAAAATCCTATATTGTGTCAATCTTTAATGCAGAATATTGTATTTCTACATCCCAGTGCTTTATGAGTTTTCTAATTAGTCCCACAATATAAGGTCAGCAGTATTTAAACAGTATTAAAGTAATGAACAGGATTACACAAAATTAATCACCATATAAAACTGCATATCATTTAAAAATTATGTTTAAAAACCTATACAGTAAGAATTAAAAACCTAAATTAGGCATTTTCACTTCAAACCAACAATCACTAACTTTTTGCTTTTAACAATATCTTATCAGATTAAAAAAACATTCTTGCTAACTTTGGGTATGTGACTCACCCTGAATTTAGGATTATATTTGCATATTTATAATATCCATAGTTTACTGCCTAATAAAGTATTTCTGTGTCATAGTACTTTGGTGTACATTCTCCATACAACCAGAACAAATGTGTGGAGGATGCAGGTTACGTGTGTGTGTGCAGTGGGCTGTGTGTGAGGGTGATGAGTCCGTATGGCTCAGTCTGCCTCACCAACAGCTTCTTCAAACACACCAGCTCTGCGAAGGACACAAGAACATATCATACACACACATGCCCACACCTGAGCATGCATGTGCAAACACACACACATGACCACACACACATGACCACACACACATGCCCACACACACACACCTACACACACGCCCACACCTGCCCGTGCATGTGCAAACACACACACACACACACACACACACACACACGCATTACCTAGTACTTTGTAAAACACATGAGCTACATCTCTTCGGTCTGCCTCTAGGGGGAGAAGTGAGTAGAAGAGGATTTTCCCAAAGCGATCAATGTATGTGTTCACCGTCCTGTCAGAGATGGAGGGGGGGCGTTTGCAGAGGGTTATTGACCCACTCCACGAGTACAGCATGAAGGTCAGGAGAAGCTTTGAGTCCACTCACTCGATTAAGGTGTCCGCAGAGGCCTCGAGGGTGATCTCAGGGGTGATCTCAGGGGGGACCTGAGGGGTGACCTCTCCTGTTTCAGCCACTTGTGGCATTTCCACACACTCCTCCAATATTGCCTCCATGTAGACTGCGGCCTCGTCCATAGGAGACCTACACACACACACACACACACACAAACAGAGTTTTTCTGCGGTGACAAAATGGTTTGTCTCTACCTAAATGTCTCTAACCTTAATATTAGCGTGCAAAGAGGAATCTCACCAACTCATCCAACCACGCCCACTTTTTAGAACGCTCTACAAAGCTCGCTGTGTTTTACCTTCTGCTGATGGGGGTGATGAGGTCACTCTGAGACTTGTCTCCTTTTGACTCATCCAGTACCAGATCAGACGCAGCTACACACACACAGACACACACACACACAGACACACACACACACACACACAATGCATTGTAACTGACTATTATGTTCAATTAAATTGCTTATGCATTGTCATACAACAGTCACAAAGCAGATTTTCAGGTTAATATGCATCATTAAATCTCTGCTCTGTGTGAACGTCTACTGCAGCCCTGTTAACAGATCAGACGTTCTTCAGTTACTGGTAAACACTAAAGGTGTGGCCCCCATCCACTAATTACTCTCACAATCAACAAAGCGACGACATTCAAGAGTGCTGGAATATTCATTCTTGTTTTGTTTGCGTGACGTTATTCAACGTTAATTATTCATGACGTTGCCAGGGCCACAGTGACCTAGGGGGATTAACACAACCCGCTTCAGGAACTCACGCAGGTGAATGGCATGCTGGGATGCGTGGGAAGGTTAAGTTTTTTCGACTGCTTTTACACTTATCTTCCTCCCACACATTCGGCATACTGCTTTGTCCAAATTAGCTCTCCCTCCGCATTTGGGTCGATCCTGAAATGCGCACGTGTTAGAGGTGTGTGTGTGTGTGTGTGTTGGGCTGTAGCTCCTGGTGCTAGTCTGCCTGCTGAGATTCCTGCCTCATATCACAGACGCATCACCTGCTCTAGCAGGTGAACTACAGGAGCACAGCGCCTGTCTTGCGTAACAAGCGCCGAGTACGGTAAGCAGAAGGCGGCTGAAACGATTACACACAACATCCGAGATTAGGTGCAAATTATGCTCAGTGTGCGTTAATCTCGGGTCGCGTCTGACCTGAGACCTCGGAGAGCAGGAGGCCGGCCTCTGAAGACTCCCTCAGCACCTGGAGGAGAAGAAGCACACAGGAACAGCGTGAGAAGCAGCAGTCACCGCACACAGCCGATCACCTGGCCGTCCCTAAAACGTGAGACTCCCCAGCAGGCTAGCTGGGACAGAGCAGCCACGACGCTCCCACCTCTCTGCTGGACTCGTTCCTCCGCCACTTTCGGTCCTCGTCCACGGGCGGCTCTGTCTGCATCTCAGACAGCTCGCTGTCCTCCCGCGGGCCGCGTCCGCTGGGGAGGGGGGCGGGGACACAGCACTGTTTCCATAGTGACCTGAGGTCCGGGTGGGTTAGGGCTACCGTGGCACACAGAGTGGGATTAGCACCGGTCGGTCCACGTACGGAAAGAAAAGCAGATATATTATGAGTTATGAGTACCACAAATTTAATTTGCAAATTTACGCATGTTTCACTTTGAGTATGAAGTAAGTCCCTGCTTTAACCCACAGCAGCAGAATATACAACAGCATAAACTTCATTTGATTGGCTGAAAATACAGTCATGTGATCTGCCACAGCCACGAATACTTACAATTACAGGGAGAGCTGAGGAGAGCCGACGCCGAGAAACGGACGAGGGGCGGAGCCTGCAGCAGCACGTCGGACTGCGAGACAGAGATACCGTCATGGAACAGACGAACTGTGTGTTTGGTGCTCCTGTAGCCATGAGTGTGTGTGTGTGTGTGTGTGTGTGTGTGTGTGTGTGTGTGTGTGTGTGTGTGTGTGTGTGTGTGTGTGTGTGTGTGCTGACAGGTCCTGCGTTTCCTCCCAGGACCCGTTTGCCCTCTTTAAAGCTAACATTCTGCACTTTACCCTAAACATTAGTAGCTGTGGAAACAAAGGCTTTTCACGTTGCACCATAAACGTAACTCATACCAGTGCACGAGTGTCAGACTTCGGATTGCTGATTTGTTCTCGCATTGCCTCCTGGGAAATCTGCGTGTGATGGTCAGCAAAGATCAGCTGACGTTTGCGGTGGTGACGGCGATTTTCTGGAAGCACGACACCCTCTGGTGCGGGGGTCTGAGGAGGAGTGCAAGAAAACAAACCAGGAAAGAGTCAGACTCATGGATAACATGATAATCAGACTCATGGATAGCATAAGGGTCAGACTCATGGATAACATGATAATCAGACTCATGGATAGCATAAGGGTCAGACTCATGGATAACATGATAATCAGACTCATGGATAACATGATAATCAGACTCATGGATAGCATAAGGGTCAGACTCATGGATAACATGATAATCAGACTCATGGATAGCATAAGGGTCAGACTCATGGATAACATGATAATCAGACTCATGGATAACATGATAATCACACTCATGGATAGCATAAGGGTCAGACTCATGGATAACATGATAATCAGACTCATGGATAGCATAAGGGTCAGACTCATGGATAACATGATAATCAGACTCATGGATAGCATAAGGGACAGACTCATGGATAACATGATAATCAGACTCATGGATAGCATAAGGGTCAGACTCATGGATAACATGATAATCAGACTCATGGATAGCATAAGGGTCAGACTCATGGATAACATGATAATCAGACTCATGGATAGCATAAGGGTCAGACTCATGGATAACATGATAATCAGACTCATGGATAACATGATAATCAGACTCATGGATAGCATAAGGGTCAGACTCATGGATAACATGATAATCAGACTCATGGATAACATGATAATCAGACTCATGGATAACATAAGGGTCAGACTCATGGATAACATGATAATCAGACTCATGGATAACATAAGGGTCAGACTCATGGATAACATGATAATCAGACTCCTGGATAGCATAAGGGTCAGTCTCATGGATAACATGATAATCAGACTCATGGATAACATGAACACCCCACCCACCACAACCTCACACCACCCCACCCCCACATTCACACACCTCACTGCTTGAGCACTGGGACTCTACGGTCTGTTCAAGACTGTGCTCACTGGGCCCTCTAGTGGCTGGTAGGGGTAAGGGAGGAGGGGTCATCTCCAGGGCAACCATGTTCTTGACAGCCTCCAATGGGTATCCAGTATCCTCCATGATCAAAGTCCTGTTCTCACTCGCTGATTCCTTCAGTCTGGGTACACACACACACACACACACACACACACACACACACAAACACACACACACACACACACACACACACACACACACACACACACACACACACAGTGAATACACATACACACACACACACACATGCACGCGCACACACACACACACACATTAAGACTAGACTCTCCAGCAGGCTACTAGGTCTGTATCATTTAGGCTCAAAACCATTTTAATCATCTTTGATTAATATCCATAATGCTAAACACAATCATGAAAACACTGATGTGCTAACAAATTCTTCACCCCTACATACGTGTTCACGTTCCCTTATATACACCAGAAATGGCACTGATCCCATCATATGTACTGTTATCGTACTGAGTTGATATCAGCAAGAAGTTGTGGATTGGATGTCAGTGATGAAATAATTAGAGGTGTCAATTCCAGGTTCATAGATTAAAAGTCCTCACCAGGATTTTGCTCAGGCTTCCTGGATTGTGTTGATTCCACTAATTTTACCTGGATTGCTAATTAGAAAATCTAGCAAGCTTGAGCATAAAAACAGCACAGCTGCTTGTAATAATAAGGTTAGTTTGAGCAGGTCACATGATAACAGCTGGGCTAGTCTGAGCACAGTTCAGAGCGCTGCAGTTTAACTAAAATGCTTTCTTCCCTTTAACCATTAAAAACGATTATGTTCAAGTCCAAATATCCATGCTTGCACATGTTTGATCTCCTAGTTTGATAACGCAACGTGGAGAACGGACTGCCTTCTGCCTTCTAGTGAGAGCATTTAAATGAGAAAGAACAGCGTTTTCAGGAGAAATGAAGGAGACTGTAATGAGAGACATGGATTTACGGCCAATCGAGAGGAGAAACTAAATCCTAAGTCTTGTAAATAAAGCTTTTTTATTTTATATCCACACATCTGTAAAAATAGCATATATAATAAATTCCACAAAAATTCCACTAAACAACTGAACCACAGCTCCACGGTGGTTTTTAATGACAATTATCTGTTCTGTGTCCATGCCAGGCAACAAATGCAAGAAATAGTCATTTTAAATAAAGAAATAAAATAATTTCATGAAAGCTACTTCAGTAAGATGAGCAGATGTCTGTCAGTTAATGACCGTCTACGTTCTGAAGAAACACACCAATGGGCCATCATCTGCAGGCCCATGAGCTGAATACACACAGCGGCGGGTTTGAATAGCTCACTCGACACACCTCCCCATCTCATTTACATCTCATACAAACCACAGAAGACCCACATCTCTGTCTTAGCCAGACAGAAGGTCAGAAGGTCAGAAAGGCACAAGGTCCAGAAGGTGTTTTACCCTGTATTGACTGAAGGTTTTTGCTAACCAACTCACAACTGTCTTCAAACAGATATTCAGGAGTTGTGGGAGTTGTGTGTCTCGGTTCACTTCAAACACAGCAAAGTCGTCCCCATCACCAAAAGCCGTTAAAGGATTAAGGACTCAATGACTGCAGACACATCATCATGATTCATGTCATGAAGAGTTTGAGAGATTAGTATTAGCACACCTAAAGGACGTCACAAAGTGTGTGTTGGTCCCATTGCACTTTGCAAATCAAGCCAAGAGGTCCATGGTCCAAATATGCGGCTTCGCTTCATCCTTCAGCATCTTGACCAGCCCAGATCCTAAACCACAGTTCTGTTCTCAGATCCTAAACCACAGCTCTGTTCTCAGATCCTAAACCACAGTTCGGATCTCAGATGCTAAGCCACAGTTCGGTTATCAGATCCTAAACCACAGTTCTGTTCTCAGATCCTAAACCACAGTTCTGTTCTCAGATCCTAAACCACAGTTCTGTTCTCAGATCCTAAACCATAGTTCTGTTCTCAGATCCTAAACCACAGCTCTGTTCTCAGATCCTAAACCACAGTTTGGATCTCAGATGCTAAGCCATAGTTCGGTTCTCAGATCCTAAACCACAGTTCTGTTCTCAGATCCTAAACCACAGTTCTGTTCTCAGATCCTAAACCACAGCTCTGTTCTCAGATGCTAAACCACAGTTCGGATCTCAGATGCTAAGCCACAGTTCGGTTCTCAGATCCTAAACCACAGTTCTGTTCTCAGATCCTAAACCACAGTTCGGATCTCAGATCCTAAACCACAGTTCTGTTCTCAGATCCTAAACCACAGCTCTGTTCTCAGATCCTAAACCACAGTTCGGATCTCAGATGCTAAGCCACAGTTCGGTTCTCAGATCCTAAACCACAGTTCTGTTCTCAGATCCTAAACCACAGTTCGGTTCTCAGATCCTAAACCACAGTTCAGTTCTTGGACTTCAGAGCAATAAAGATGATAGAGGACTTGAGGAGGAACCTCCACCACTGCCCTTAGCTTCCTCTACAAGACCTGGATGGCTGTGTGGTCCTTCAGGTTTTGGAGGACTACAGTGGAACAACAACTCCCATCAGAAAGAAATCCTAACAAAGGATGTAGTTCCTGCACCAGCTGAAGAAGTTCAATCTAGTGCCTTCATAGTCTAGTGTAAGACATTGCACCATCATTACACCATGGCATATGAGCCCTGCTGTTCTACCGCACACCCTGTCTCATACTGAACATGCTTTGACTCAGATGTATTATATTTTTTTCTGTTCTGTTCAGCACTGTTGCCTTCTTACTCACTGGCTGCTGTATAGTGTGAAAGCTCTTTTGTCAGTTATGGCGCAATTATGCTCTTTACTCTGTACTGTGAGGAACTGCATGGCAAAAGACAACTTCCTTGTGTGTGCAAACGTACTTGGCCTAAAAAGCCTGATTCTGATGCTGTCCGTTATCTTCAGAGTCAGATCAGAGGTCACTGTTAGCTATATCTGCCTTTTCATGAAGCTACTGTCAACTCTCACATCACTGACATCCAGTCCACGGCTCTAACGTGTGTGGTGTGTAGTAGAGACGAGGTTAAGCCTCCGTCATCTCCATCTGCTACTTACAGCTCTGTGGAGACCACGACAGCCTCCGCCTCTCTCCCTCTCTCCGCCTCCGCCTCTCTCCCTCTCTCCTTATCCTCCACTTCGCCTGGTCCCGTAGAGAGAAAAGAGAAACATCCACCCACCCGTCCAGTAAAGTAGCCACGAACCCCTGTCTGCGCGTCTACGTCACCTGGGAGGAAGATGGTGTCCTCCTGCTGCATCAACATCTCCACCTCCTGGGCCGTGGCCTCGGGCAGCTCCATCCCGCCAAACTGAAGGGTGGAGAAGAACGGAAGTTTGGAGGATGAGGAAGAGGAGGGCCGAGGGGCCGGCGTGGGGTGAGGGCATCTCAGATACACGCTACACTCCCTGCAGCTCCGCGTGGGCGATGTTTCGGGCAGCCTTGCTCACGTGTTCGTGCACGTTTTGGGGTTGCGGGTGGATTTTTGAGCAGATCGTGGGTCCGGCGTGGGAGAAAGTATGTAAATGTAAAAGTGAACGCACCTCAGGTGTGAGGGTGCTCTCTGGCTCCTTGTCTTTGATGGTAATTGCTTCAGGAGAGACTGTGAGACCTTCAACGGATGAGAGAGAACATGTGCTGAGCTGATGCTCGAATGAATACAGATCACACACACACACATACACGCACACAGACACACACACCACACACACGCGCGCACACACACACACACGCACACACACACAGACACACACGCACACAGACACACACGCACACACACACCACACACGCGCGCGCACACACACACACACACACACACACGTGCACAAACACACGTGCACACACACACACACGTGCACACACACACACATACGCACACACACACACTCACACACGTGCGCGTGCACACACACATAAACATGCATGCACACACACACACACACACACACACACACACACACAGTTACAAAGAGATATTCACGTTGTTTCATTTGTCACCTACTGGTACTGTAAGTTTTCTTACTTGTCACCAGATGGTGTGGGCGCAGAGGTGATGAAGTCTCCATAAATCGCCATGACTGAAAACGAGCAATCAATAACAATAACTTTGATAACTTTACTTGAACAGCAAGGGTGCATGATGGGAAAGTGTGTGTAAGGTAGCATTTTGTTAGGCAGCATTCATTAATGCATTTCCTATGAATAAATGTGCAGTCATTCTGCACAGTGTGAACCAATCAGAGCACGCACACAACACACGCCCTATTTCCTAACCTGGGGGAGCAGACAGGGCGTAGGCAGCTCACATTCGACCCCCATTACTCCAAAGAATGGCTCTATAGCGCCCTCTGCCTCCTCCAACAAGAACAGCGAGTCAGGGATATCCAGGGCCAACCTGTAAGAGACCAGCCCAACCTAGCATGGCTACCACTATCAAGGGCTGTAGGATGTTTGAAGAGCAGATGTACTGAAGTTCTAGAGTCTGACCTGTCCAACTCCTGGACGTCAATCTGTGAGAACCTCTCTGAGCGCAGAAAGCGCTCAATGGTGTTCTGGACCTCCTCTGGGGAGACATTAAAATCACATTAAGATCATGTCAAAACAATTCACACTTGGCCAAACTTCATTATTTGAAGGTTGTTTCACTTATTATGCGTGTTATTATCTATCTGTAACACTCAAACACTCTTCTTGTTGCCAAGCTCTGCTTGAGGGGTTCATAACACTAGAGATAAGCAGAGATTTACTGAAGCTTCATTATCGCTTTTTTTAACCCCTGACAAGATCACTTATCTCAGGTTCAGATAAATACCTTCTGCGCTGAGACCTTTTAATGCTCCTATTCACAAACGTATAATACACCACATCCAGCAGCGCAGCTTACATAAAACTTACACACGTCATTCCTTAAAACGCATATAGCACGCAACATCCATCTCGAGCCCAACAGCCATTATATAATAATGCACCAGAGCACCTCAGATTACTCCAGAGCCTCGCGAAAATCCCATTAGAAATCAGTCACGACGACAGAAAACTTCAACACATTAAGCCTCATGCAGTATTTCACCGGGCAAGTGCATGAATGACTCTTGCAGTGTTAAATAGCATTTGCAAACAGTTGAAGATCATTTTCGGTGATCAGTTTTCATCTCTGTTAAAACATTATGCTGATAGGCAATAAGGAGTAAACATGGAGTCCTTTAGCAAGTGTAGAGTGGGTCACCGATCAGTAAATGCTAATGGATGCACTGTGAGATAATGGGGCATTTGCCTGCGTTTGCTACAGCGAATGCACAATTAGTAAAAACAGGAGTGAGGACACGGTCGTAAAGGTGATGCTGTAGTGAACACGCTGAAGCAGATGTGGGAGCGTTCTTGGTCTCGGGGACGTGTAAAACGCAGGCGAGGCGTGTTTTACAGCACAGCTGGGGAAAATCACATCACAAGTGGTTCAAGAACTGCAGCAGAACAAAATGGAATCAGATCTGAGTAAGTACATGAAAGGAAACACAAACAAAAGTTCCTGAACAGGCTCTAGATTCCGTAGATTCAGAAGCACACCCACTGAATCAGGGTGGGAGTATTCATTCTGATATCAAATGTATAGCAGCCTAGGGCTTACTGTGACTTTGTGTTTGTGAACAACATGCTAGACACAAGAGTTTAAGCAGAGTTTTTCTGCCATTCCTCATCGGTTATTAATATGAAGACGAACACTGTGATGCTTGCTGTATCTTACCCAGTAGGAAGGCACACTGTCGGTGATAGACGATGACAACTCCATACTGCAGCTGAGAGGACAGGTACAGAGAGAATCGAGGGCGTGGTAGGCTTGGGTCAAGAGGTGGAACCTGGACTTGCACGTAGTCCATAATATCCTCGCTGCACACACACACACACACACACACACACACACACACACACACACACACACACACACACACACACACACACACACACACCGTTTTTAACTTAAGGAACTACTGGAAAGCCCAGATGTCCCTGCCTCCCTCTCATAACTTCATGCAGTGTGTGCAGTAATGCTCGTCAAAGGCTGTTTCAGCAGCTTAAGAGTCAGGGGCACAAAAGTAAAGGGGAAAGCCTGCCGACGCTAAAGGAACACCTGGAGAGCCTTCTGAACGGTGATGTCCCGGCGAGCCTGACTAAAACCCCGTTAGAAATTAGTCACGGCCACAGCAAACTTCACCGGATAAAGCCTTATGCAGTATTTCATTATTAATCTCGCTCCATAAATGACCCATCAGTTAAAACATTCCCTAAAACGTTAAGACTTAAATCAGTAACGTTTTTACTGCAGTGACATTATCGTCTCTGAAAATCTGAACAGGTCACCGAAAATCACATTTGAACCATCAGACTGATAAAATACGCCAGTCACACTGGGTTATAACGTATACCATGAATGTAAATATACGTTAAACGATGTCAATAGATTTAAATAAACAAGATGTTGCGTTTTCAAAGATGACCATAGGAATAACCACTCTACATATGGACACGTTGCACAGTGTAGTTTGCAGATATTTGTCGTCAGGACAAATCATGAACATAAAGCAGAGTATTAGATGAAAATGTTAGCTTAGCTACCTGCCTCGTGACAAAATAGCTCCATCTAGCGAGCTAATTGATAACTGCAAGATGAATAGAAACGGTCGATAACTGGCCTGATAAACCTTAAAAACACGCTCAATTGCGCCAGCTTAACTACGTTTTGCAGTTTAAATGGTAATAAATTATATGTATCTAGTATCAATTCAATAATATAATGTGTTTAAACGATTGATCGTGTGAATTCAGGGAGGGAAGATCCCTGCTAAGAAGGCCCTTTCATGAGTCATGATATGATGAATGCCCTTGTGAAGAGTATCACACAGCTCACCATGTTTTTCCGATGTTGACCTTGAGCAACTCCCTTCTAGTTATCCTGATGCCTTTAGTAGCTGCCAACCTGTATTAACAGTAAATGTGTCATGATGGTAACAGTATTGACCAGACCTGGAATCTTCTTAGGAAGGACACTTCAGACAGGTGCTTCTTTGTGTACATTTGTACACACACTCTCTCTCTCTCTCTCTCTCTCTCTCTCTCTCCCTCTCTCTCTCTCTCTCTCTCACACACACACACACACACACACACAAATTTAAATATATATACACCAACATATATGATAGAGAGAGCTATCTCTAGCTAGCTAATGTAAGTAGGTTAAATAACCTAGCCATCAAAATCCGTTTTTTCCTGTTAATGTTTTTGTCAATTAAACTGAATTTGAAGCTTTATTATAAAGCTTTATTATCTTACACAGAAGGAACCTCTTACCATATTGTGGAGAAACAACCCGTGTGACGGCGAAGAACATTAGGATAGTAAAACATTTTAGCTCATTAGTTAGCTAGCAAGATATGTTAGCTAGTTATGTATCTAGTTATATATCTCAAAATGTAGCAATTGCTCTAATGCTGAAAAAAACCTGATTTATTGAACCCGATTACTACTTAATAATTAGATAGAAAAGAAAATGTATTTAAAAAATTTGACAGATTGCCAGATTAAAATGACAGACTTTCCCGCTAAAATTTGAAACCGAGACGCTGCGCAATTCTTCTCGACCAATCAGACGACCCCGTTCTGTCGCCTGGAGGGCTGACCTGACTTGTTCTAAAGAACTCGTGACCCTACACACACGCACGCACACACACACACACATATATGGTTAGGGTTGGGAACCCTATATATAATATATATGTTATTAAATTATAAAATACTCTTAAATGGACTTTTGTTTTGTTAGGGTCAGTTTCGACCCAGGTATAAAACAAGATCATAAACCGAAATCATAAACACACTATATACCAACACTTGATCTTCAGGCAGGGGCTTCTGTTTGCCTTCTTCACAAAACAAGGAGACATTTTCAGACACGTAAGGCCAAATCAGTTTACAGTTGTGTATACTGTTGTGTATGCTGTCAACAGAAAGGCCCACTGGGCCACAACAAACATTTAAACCAATACTTTCATGGATAAGGAAGTCTAACGTAAGAGGTAAGAATGGATTATATCAGTGGTTCCCAAAGTGGGGGGCGCGCCCCCTAGGTGGGGCGCGGAGCTATTGCAGGGGGGGCGCGGAGCTTGAAAGTAAAACGTGCACATGTGTCAAGGGATGCACCGATTCCGATATTAATATCTGAAAAAATTCTAGATCGGGTATCGGGGACAATGTGACCGATCCATAAAAACAGATCTATTCACTCTAATTATATGCTTGTATTGCTTGCTTTTCGGAGTTAGTTCAACCCTAATACTCGTGCTGGTGGTATTCCACTTAGTCCGTTTATTTGCTGGTTGACCAAAATAAACCTGGGCTCCAGCAATACTTCACTGTTCATACATGAACTGGTGAGTTGTCCAAAGCTCATTTAATGCGTTACTTACAGAAATAAATTAAAGAGCAGTGGTCTGACTCGGTCTACGGCGGAAAGCTAAAAAAACAATATTCCATACGCACGCTCAACTCGCTCCCTTAAAGAGACAGTACACATATTTCTGGCCGTTACATGCTTTGTGCTCTGCGTGATGTCTGCGCTTGCAAAGTAGCCGCATATGTATTGCTGTTTCTCTTATTTCATCTCCTTATTTATTTTAAATTACATTTAGAATTCTTGAACCATTTAAAATGTTTCTTGCAGGTAAATTTTTTCATGTTTGACCAAAGTTGTGAACCTATTGTTTTTGTAAGTTTTCAACACATCCCTAGTCAATATGGGGGGGGGGGGTGTAGGGGGGGCGCAAAAATATTCTCATCTACTAAAGGGGGGCACGGCAGAAAAAGTTTGGGAACCACTGGATTATATTGTGTGTGGTATCTAATGGCTGATTTGAGTCACGGGTCAAAATCGACCCATTAACATAAGAGATAGTAACAGAAAGCCAACACAAGAGGAAGATGATTTTTGTGGATACGCACTTGTACACTCAAGCTGGTTTTGTTCACCATCTCTTTTAAACAAGGAAAAAACACGACAACCATAATATGCTTCCTTTGTGTTTCACCACAGTCACCGTTTAACGGAAAACTCTCCAGACTCTTCACGTCTCCCCTCAGCGATCTCGGCTCCGCCCCATTAGCACAAATCTTACACGCTGGCAGGCGGCGAGCCAATCAAAACTCGCCAAAGTCCTCCGTGCGGTTAAAGGAGGCGGGCCTCGTGACGTCGCTGGGGTTTTTTTTTTAATATATATTTTTTAATGAGAAGTGGCGAGTTTCGCTCCGCGCAGCTCTGCGTGGACATGTCAGGCAGATAGGAGCAAGTTGAAGGACTACGCCTTGCGCGCTTGGCATCATCATCATTATTATTATTAGTTTTTTTTAAAGCACGAACAGAAGTAGAAATGGCATATCACACCCAGTACAGACCTCCGCATTATAACAACGCGCCTCCCGATCAAGCTTTCCTGTGGAATATATTTCAGAGGTAAGTGAGCACAGATTCCGCATTCTCCACACTAGGCGCCCCGGGCCCCACGCATGTCCCGCAAATACCCCGCACATGCCCCCACTGCAGCTCTTACCCCCTGAAGAACACGGGGCGACCGTTTTTGTCAAGTTGTTTGCAAGCTAACGGCTAGGGCAGGGTTTTCTGATGGAAATCCCCAACAAAACTTTGACCTCGTGTCGGTGTGACTCGGTGAAGCGGCGACGTGTGTGTGTGTGTGTGCTGGGGTGGTTTAAAACGACGTGTGTGTGCTGGGGTGGTTTAAAATGAAACGGGACCGTGTCGCAGATAAAGGTCTCAATGCCTTTTACAACGAGTTCACGAAACTGGTTTGGACGCCGTTTCCTGTTTTTCACCGCTTGCGCGGCAGGCTGGGTCGAGGGCACCGCTCACGGCACTGCTCGTTATCACACGCTGTCGTGAGTAGCAGTATTATCCCGTTTAAGCGACAGCTCTCTCACCTACGAAAGCCCATTGAGAAGCTAGGAAATTAGGCTTGGTTCTTAACTACCCTGGCGAGCTAAGTTGCTTCTTGTAGTAATGAATTATGTAATACTGCAGAGGGTTGCTTTCTCGCATTGAAGTGCCACGGGATCAGAAGACGGCACGAACACTTGTAACCAACACTGACCAACAGTAACACTAACTAACAGTAACACTAATAGTAACACTATCTAACAGTAACACTAATAGTAACACTATCTAACAGTAACACTAATAGTAACACTATCTAACAGTAACACTAATAGTAACACTATCTAACAGTAACACTAATAGTAACACTATCTAACAGTAACACTAATAGTAACACTATCTAACAGTAACACTAATAGTAACACTATCTAACAGTAACACTAATAGTAACACTATCTAACAGTAACACTAATAGTAACACCAACTAACAGTAACACTAACAGTAACACTAACGCATCTCCATCTGGACTGGGATTCCATAGAGTGACGACACTGAAAGCCGGGAGGTTTTGGTTGTTTTTGACCTTGTTGGTATAGCCCGACTTTAGAGAGTCAAATGTTGTTTTTGTACTCAGTGACTTACTCTGGCTATTTATTTGTTTTACAAACTGCCATAAAACAATTTTAATTTTATTTCAGCAAATTAGAAACAGAATTTTGCTTCTTCGACGATGGCCTGACTTGTTGACTCCCTTATTACATGGGCCTATAGCTGCTAAATGCTATGTAAACTAACTTCTAGAAAAGGTCTAAAATAGTTATGTTGAGTTTCAGATCATTCTATGTGGTTGTTACTTTTCAAACTGTGCGGGTATGATTCATTGTTCATTTTTGGTACCCTGTGAGCTAATGGAGACTGAAATGGTGGAAACATGACTTCACTTTGGGAAGTCACAGCTGGATTGTTGCACAATGCAACATATGAAGTAGACTGTAGGTTGTGTATCTTTACCTGTATTGAAGACCCTGTGCACAGACGAAAACAAGAGCACGTTCATTTGTCATGCTTTTGTAGCTAACTTAAAGTTTTGCCTCAAATCCAGACAAGAAGGGAGCCTGAAGCATTCACATTCCTCTGCAGGTAACTTGGTCACTGACTGACTCATGTCCTTGAAGTTTTCACTGGGTTAGGCATATGTGAATGGTAGTCATGTGTTCACAGATTTGAGATTATGTGGACAGGCTGATTTCTATTAGGACACACAACCCCACAGTGTTCCGTTCATTCCCCTCTTACTTGAACGTACGTTTTTAGTGTGGAGCCTAGCTGTCTTCAACTGTCTCTGTTTTTCTGTGGGGTTTTCCCAGTTTTTTTTATTAAATACAGGAGCTGCTGTTTGAGGCTGGGCTTGTTGGGTTGCTAGGGAATGTCTGACTCACTGGGTTTCTTACGAGGCTTTGTTGTTTTTTCCATAACTATGATGCCTATATATCTGCTAAAGCCGAATCCCTTGGTTACAGGAAGCAAATTATCAAGTTTGCAATAAATATTTAGGACATTTTCCGACTTAATGTTGGTGTATTGTAGTTTTCCTCTTTAAATGCATTGATTGAAGCTGTGATTGGTTTGGGTCCTCAGAAACATTAGACCTGGTGTAAAATATGTTGGAGGCTAGAGGTACACGTTACGTCTGTGGTTGTTATATTATTTTTTAGTGAAGTATGATTTTTAATTTAGGCCTAGTTATCTTGTTGGTAATGGAAAGTTTGGCCATGAGCATATCTGCTAAAATATCACAGTAAGGTACATTCTTCACACATCTTGGTGACGTACTCTCCAGTGTTGCCATAGGTGTTATCTGTAGTTTTATATTTCTTGTCTACGCTTAAGATGTTCTTGTGTTTTGACCTATGGTCCTGGAAGAAAGTGATTATTTCACTGTATACCCGTATAGCTGAAATGACGCAGCTTCTTGACAACCGATAACTTGCATCTCCCCAAACAGTTCAGTATTCTGTATATTACTAGCTATAACATTTTGTGCATTGCTCCAGTTAAAGCCGAAATCCTAATGAAAATTTTTTTTTTGTCAAATGCAGCTTGTTTTGAATAAATTTCACGTTACATTTTATTTTGCTGTTAGTTACAAGGTATCTGATAATGGTGACTGGTTTTGGAGTTATTCACAAAATAACAAAATCTTACAATAATTGTATAATTTACCTTTGACATGACTGAAAAATTATGGATCCATTTCTACCTATTTTTTACCGTGTGTGTGTGTGTGTGTGTGTGTGTGTGTCTGAACACAGCAGCATGTCACCTCCCCTAGTGCAGAACACAGAGCAGCGTATCACCTCCCCTAGTACAGAGCACAGAGCAGCATATTACCTGCCCTAGTGCAGAACACAGAGCAGCTATTACCTCCCCTAGTACAGAACCCCGAGCAGCGTATTACCTCCCCTAGTGCAGAACACAGAGCAGCGTATTACCTCCCCTAGTGCAGAACACAGAGCAGCTATTACCTCCCCTAGTACAGAACACAGAGCAGCTATTACCTCCCCTAGTACAGAACACAGAGCAGCGTATTACCTCCCCTAGTACAGAACACAGAGCAGCGTATTACCTGCCCTAGTGCAGAACACAGAGCAGCTATTACCTCCCCTAGTACAGAACACAGAGCAGCGTATTACCTGCCCTAGTACAGAACACAGAGCAGCGTATTACCTGCCCTAGTACAGAACACAGAGCAGCGTATTACCTCCCCTAGTACAGAACCCCGAGCAGCGTATTACCTGCCCTAGTACAGAACACAGAGCAGCGTATTACCTCCCCTAGTGCAGAACACAGAGCAGCTATTACCTCCCCTAGTGCAGAACACAGAGCAGCGTATTACCTGCCCTAGTACAGAACACAGAGCAGCGTATTACCTGCCCTAGTGCAGAACACAGAGCAGCTATTACCTCCCCTAGTGCAGAACACAGAGCAGCGTATTACCTGCCCTAGTACAGAACACAGAGCAGCGTATTACCTCCCCTAGTACAGAACACAGAGCAGCTATTACCTCCCCTAGTACAGAACACAGAGCAGCGTATTACCTGCCCTAGTGCAGAACACAGAGCAGCTATTACCTCCCCTAGTACAGAACACAGAGCAGCTATTACCTCCCCTAGTGCAGAACACAGAGCAGCGTATTACCTGCCCTAGTGCAGAACACAGAGCAGCTATTACCTGCCCTAGTGCAGAACACAGAGCAGCTATTACCTCCCCTAGTACAGAACACAGAGCAGCGTATTACCTGCCCTAGTGCAGAACACAGAGCAGCGTATTACCTCCCCTAGTGCAGAACACAGAGCAGCGTATTACCTCCCCTAGTGCAGAACACAGAGCAGCGTATTACCTCCCCTAGTGCAGAACACAGAGCAGCGTATTACCTGCCCTAGTACAGAACACAGAGCAGCTATTACCTCCCCTAGTACAGAACACAGAGCAGCTATTACCTCCCCTAGTGCAGAACACAGAGCAGCTATAACCTCCCCTAGTACAGTGTACATTTAAGCAAACACATCCATCGTCTTCACTAGAACCCTTTTGACCTTACTTCTATGAACATACTGGAGTCTAAGAGCTTATTCATAGTGTCTGTCACTTGGTAATGATTCAAGAAAATACACAAATTCTTGAAAAGTCACTTTTAGCTTTTGTGTAATATCCTTCTGGCTTTCTATGGTAGAAGTAATGTTACCTCACTTTAATGTTTTGATTTGCTCCCACATTTTTACTGTTTAGCTACCAAATCTGTTTTTGGCTCAATGGATGTTTTTCTTATGTTTTGCAAGGCATGATGGGGCATAGGAATATAATAGTTATATGAATTAAAAGAAGCTTCAATGCAAATATGTTTTTAGTAATTGAGTTACTCTATTTGCTCCAGTAATTATTTCCGTCCTAATAAAGTTATTGGTTCTGTACATCGGTATTGGGCATGAAGATAATTATCGGTTATTAGCAGGGGCTCTTCATGGAAATCATGGCAAACTTCCTATGACCATCAGTATTGGTGCAACCCTGAAAAATGGAGCAGAAAAGACACTACGTTCTGCTTTATCATGGGGAGCTTTCCTTAAGCAAGTAGCTTAACCACACAGGTAAATGGACTCATAGATAGATATGTAGATGGATAGTAATGAATTCTATGAATACATGATTTCAAGGAGTTGTTAAATAAAGAGGACACTTTAATTCTACCATGTCTGCAGTGGCATGTGCTAAAATGGTAGTCATGCTTTGATGTGCCTAGACCAGTAATTCCATGCGACAGCAGAGAGGAGCAGTATGTATGGGAATAGTTAATCCAGTAAATGATTAACTGTCCTACAAGCCAGTGGGCCCTATTTCACTCAAAGGAATGTGTGATGATTGCTTGGTTATACAACATACTGCAGTCAGGAGAGGGTGTCCAAAAGACGCGTCCTGTTTTCACGCATGCGCAAAAATGTACATTTATGCCATTTAGCAGGTGCTTTTATCCAAAGATTGTAAACAAGTACAGTCTTGAAAAATTAAGGGTTGATGGTAAGGTTGCAGCGGTAACCGGTTTCACAGTATACCACGGTATTAAAAAGCACGGTTATCATACCGTGTGCGTTTGCGTATTACTGGTAAAAGGCGCCAGCGGAGAAACTCACCCGCACATGCGCAACTCCGCTCCGGTTCAGCTACTCAGCACACACCGATGAGGATGGCAGAAAGTGCATCAGACTTTACAAAATTTTAACCAAAAAAAGGCTAAACTAAAATCAGTAGCTAAAATTACGTGATCGCGGTGGCCTCGCGTGCTGTCGATTCGCGAGGTCGTGCACCTCTCGAATTTTGTAACTTCGCGCGCCGTACCTCAGTGCAATGAACAAAGTCATGTTTGCAGGGTTCATACACCTTTTATAAGGTGGAATTAAAGCACTTGTAAGTCACTTTCAAGGTCCATTTCAATATTTCCCAGCACGTTAATCTTAATTAAGTTAAATATTTATACATATACTCAAAATGATTCGAAATAATTCGCTTTTTTATTCACATTATTCAATGGTTGTTTATTTTCAAAACGCCCAATCTTAACGTCTTCACGTTCTCTCATGTTTATTCCTAGAATTACAAGAGGCTCGTATTTGTTAACGTAATACAAGAGAACTGTTCAGTCAGATAGCTATTTGTTGTGAAACGAAGTAGTTACAATTTCAAGCATTTTCAAGTACTTTAGCCTAAATTCCAGCACTTTTCAAATCTGATACACAAAGCAACATTAAAATTCGTCCGGTAAATGTTCCTTCCCCTGTTTTTGAGGGGTGCTTCTTTATACTACCACATATAGTTTCGGACAACACTGCAAAGAATGTATATACGCTCGAGGTGTGCGGTTTGCGCGAGGTGTGCGGAGTCGGGCGCTATGGTCACTTGCGAAAGTATAAACCTAGCTTTTTAAGGTCCTTGCTTTCACTGGATGTGAAAGACGCCATTAATTTACATGTGTTCATTTTCAAATTCTGACATGCCTGTTTTTCATATGTTAAAACCAGACTCGGTGTGAAAGCCTTAAAATAGAAATCTCTATTGTGATGATCATGTCAGAAATAAATCCTCTCTTTCTGTAGTATCTGGTTATATTTCAACTTGGCAGTAAAACGGACGTTTACAACAGTTGTTGATCAGACACTGACCCAGGCTCAGTTGATCAGATATTAAATAATTTAAACTTAAATAATTATAGGCCTACTGAAATCCATGATTTAGGTTTCTCTAATTTTGCAGTATTTATATAAACAGCTGTACAGCTTATTTTTTTAAGGAGACATTTTGTAAACAATAGTTTCAGGTAGGCCTGTCGCGATAATTACATTATCGACTTATTGTACGATAATTTTTTTAACCGCGATCATTTTTGCTGATGTCGATAATTTACCATTGGGTTTCCGCTCAAATTTGTTTACATGAGAATAAACCGCAACTACGTTAGATTTCAATAACGTCAATAACAGTGCCTCCACGCACACAGGTGGAGATGTGTTAGCTCGTGAACGTATTTGAGGCTAATAGGACTCGAAATAATTCGCTTTTTATCACATTATTTAATGGTTGTTTATTATAGTGACCGTAGCGCGCGACTCCGCTCACCTCGCGCGAACCTCCGCGAACGGTGAAAGCGTTGTTGTTCGAAACGATATGTGGTAGTATAAAGGAAATCCCCTCAAAAACAGTGGAAGGAACATTTACCTGACGAATTTTAATGTTGCTTTGTGTTTCAGGTTTGAAAAGTGCTGGAATTTAGGCTAAAGTACTTGAAAATACTTGAAATTGTAACTACTTCGTTTCACAATAAATATCTGACTGACTGAACAGTTAACAAATACGAGCCTCTTGTAATTCCAGGATGAAACATGAGAGAACGTGAAGACGTTCTAAGATTGGGCGTTTTGAAAATAAACAACCCTTAAATGATGTGATAAAAAGCGAATTATTTCGAGTATATGTATAAATATTTAACTTAATTAAGTTTAACGTGCTGGGAAATATTGAAATGGACCTTTAAAGTGACGTACAAATGCTTTATGAATTAAACTCCGCATTGCCCGAATATGAACTCCGCAAACATGACTTTGTTCATTGCGCTGCGGCGCGCGAGCGCGAAGTTACAAAATTCGAGAGGTGCACGACCGCGATTACGTAATTTTCGCCGCGCAGACCTTCGCTCGGCTCGCGATGCGTCAAGTTTAAACCAGGCTTAAACCAGACTTAACTTGCTATATAGCCAAAGAGATGCTGCCGTTAAATACAGTCAGAAAACATTTATAAACGTGCTGCAAAGATTTAACATGCAGTATGAACTGCCAAAGAAAACCTATATCTCCCAAACTGCCATTCCAACCTTATATAATGAAGTCCCGTGTTCTGAAGGAGATTAGACATCTCATTTTACTCTGCCACTACAGATATGTGGTCAAGCTCAAATATGAACCCATACATGAGCTTTACAATACATTACTGCCAACTGGTGTAATTGTATTATTATGCTACTATATTATTATTGTGGCACATTGTCTTAAAGCTCCTTTGGGGAGCCCAGAAGCAAGAAAAAATTTTATAATGGCACTTTAAAATGACAATATTATCGTTTATCGCAATAATTTCTGGGACAATATATCGTTCTGAAAATTTTGTTATTGTGACAGGCCTAGTTCCAGGTTTCTACAATAAATAGTTCATTGAACAAAAAAAGCTTTTGTTGTAATTTCTTTAAGGGCCCGTGTATCTTTTAATAATATATGTAACAAACCGTGATACCGCGGTATTTTCTGAGACGGTTATCATACCGTGAAAATCTCATACCGTTGCAACCCTAGTTGAAGGCCTTGCTCAGGGGCCAAACGGTTGCAACTAGGTGGGGCTTGAACCTTCTGATTACTAGACCAGCACTATAACTGCTGAACTTGTTGGTTGAAGAGCATATAAAGTCCATGTTTGCTGATGCACAATATGCACAATACTTGAAGACAAATCAAGGTAATGCCAAGAACGTTGCGCCAAGAAGAAACCGCTGCATCTGAGTGAGGTCCAAGCCTGATGGACGTAAATATTTTGAAGCCTCTTTAGTGTGTTCCATATTGTTAAGCCACAGCAAAGGGGAGACAGAGTTCATTAAAAATGACTGGTCACATCGAGTGTGTGCCGTGTTCTGTCCTGAAATACAAGACCAATGGTATTGGGAGCCATATAAGGAGTTTTACACACTGTGTCTATCTGTAATCATAGTCATTTATAGCCATATAATATTGTAACTGTTTCAGTGTCATTACACAAAATAGCAGCTGCTCACTTTGCCGAAGTTCATGGGTTCAATGCTGTTTTCAAGGGCCCGTGTCTGTTCCAGCTCCTTACGTGCCTCGTCCAGGTAATCCCGGATTACAGGGCCCTTGACAACTTGACCAAAGTGTGTTGGGAGTAAATATGTGGCCTGAGAGGTGGTGTTGGTGTCTACACTCTGGCTTACACACACTGGGCATTGTTCAGTTATTGTTCACTTCCAATCCTCAGCACTTCACACTACACAAAGCATGAAATTACCAGAATGCCCTTTGTGTGATTGTGACCAAATCCATGTCTTGGCAATGCTCCGTGTGATGTTTTGTAACCCTCAAAATGCTTGAAATGCCTGAAAAACACTGAATGTTTAAGTTGGTTTGCTGGCTTCTAAAGATGTATGGAAGAAACCCAACAGCTTGGGTGTGTTTTAGGTTATTACAGGGGAATTGCGTGTGACTAATTTCATTAGATGAATGAAATTATGTTTACAAGTAAATCACTGAAATTCTCTTTCCTTCTTAGGGTGGACAAAGACAGAAGTGGAGCGATATCAGACACAGAACTTCAGCAGGCTTTATCAAACGGTACGGCTGCTTCGCATGTCCTCTTCTACCGTTAGTTTTCACACCGTTGTGACCAATGCTAGCCTTCACTAGCAAATATCCCTGTCATTGTGGAACCATTGTGAACCAGCTTCATAGTTTTGGTGTTCAAAGAATGTGTAGCGCAGAGGTGCACAGAGTGATATGACTTAGAAACGTAATAAAATCAAAGGTTACGCTTTTACCTCTTATTCATTTTTCATAACGTTTGCACATGCAGAAAAAAAATCCCTAGCGATTTGGGTGTAAATAGTGTAACATTTCAAGTTTGACCTCAAGTCTCTAATGAAAAAGCTTGTTTTCCTATTTCACAAGGCAATGACGATCTAGGCCTGTGTTTGTGCAGTTATAGTACTGGTTTCTGATGTCGTTTTAAAAGGATCCTAGTGTTCGTGTTCTTTGGTGAGTGACTTTTCCGTATAGAAATGTTTGTCCCTGGAGCTTTACCTCGTGTATCTGCACTGTCATGTTATTACTCCATTGTGAAATTGAATCTATTGAGATGCAAAGAGGAGTCTTGTGTAAGCTTTTAAAATCAGCCGACACAGGGCCAAAGTGTAACTCGTATAATGAAAGACAGTGTAATTGTGTATGAAGTGAGGCTGAAATCAAACTTTAGGATGTGTTTATTGGTAAGGTTGGGCATTGGTGGTCAGTATACACAGGTATTTACTTTAGGAGGTGTTTATGGATCAGTATACACAGGTATTTACTTTAGCAGGTGTTTATTGATCAGTATACACAGGTATTTACTTTAGGAGGTGTTTATTGATCAGTATGCACAGGGGTTTACTTCCTCCTTGAGCTGCAGTATTAGCGTGGTAATCGGTGCCTGGCGTTGCACTACTGCCCAGGCTCTTATGTGACCGTCTTCTCTTGGATCAAATGACCCTGTGACCCTGACCCTGGCCTGCACTGCACCATGGGAATACACATCACAAAATGATGGAGGTGTTGGACTGTAATACAGCGACCCTGGCTATGCTGTAGTCGGGTGCTGAGATGGGAACCGGCTGTGTGCAGGGTGAGTGCCCCTGTAGCGTGGGTGGCTTGCCGCAGGTGACCTGCCCCCCCGTGGTCGTCTCTGTCCGGCCCCCCCCCCGTGGTCGTCTCTGTCCGGCCCCCCCCCCCGTGGTCGTCTCTGTCCGGCCCCCCCCCCCGTGGTCGTCTCTGTCCGGCCCCCCCCCGTGGTCGTCTCTGTCCGGCCCCCCGTGGTCGTCTCTGTCCGGCCCCCCCCGTGGTCGTCTCTGTCCGGCCCCCCCCGTGGTCGTCTCTGTCCGGCCCCCCCCGTGGTCGTCTCTGTCCGGCCCCCCCGTGGTCGTCTCCTGCCAGCTCCCAGTTCCCCTGCAGACTAATTCAGGCCAGTTAGTGCTTAAGATGTCAAAGATGTTTATTTTTAACCCCTGAAGTCTCTGAAATACAGGTAGGACAGGCCAAACAAGCAAGGCATTTAATGTGGATTTAAGCGTTCTTGGAGAGATTCCATTTGATATACTTTCTGCAACACATTTCCAGAGTTTAGGAGCTATAATAAGAGCGATGTCTTCCAGCTGAGCTGCATCGTGTGCTCAGAAATAGAAATGTGCCTGCCTCGGCAGAAAGGAGCGTCGACGCGTCGGGATCAGCATGTGGTCACCGCCAGGTCACCGAAAGCCTCAAACGTCAAGAGCCCTGCATTTGCACAGTGACCGTACTTTTTCTGAACGGTTAAGTTCTTAATACAAAACACGAACTTTTATTGTTTATTTTAATTGTAACAAATACTTCCTGGGCTTAAGTGCTATGAGAAAATGTTGGAGATAATGGTTATTATATTTAATGAGGTGGAACTATCCCTTCATGCCGAATATGAAGGAATGACTTGTACTTTGGATTAGAAAGATTGTGAGGACCTAAATTTAGTCTCGCACACTGCAAGGTTTTACCGAAAAATGTTCTGGGACTAACGTCCATGACTCCATGCATGCCAACATGGGTCAAAGAGCATTTTGAGATGACTGGACATCATCACACGTCCTCCATATTTCACTGTGGTGATTCTTCTCTGCATGACTAACTCCTCTTCATATGCCAGACCCACCTCTGGTGTGGGTGGTGTTTGTGGTCTCAGAGCTATTTTGGTCTCTGCTGACCGTAGTACCATAAAGGTAAGAGTGTGTGTGAGAGATTTCAGCAATGTTTATCAAGCTCCAAGCAGTAACCTTTATGGTCTGATGAGATGGGCCTGCTTTCTGCTTGGCATACTTCCAAATCTGCTTGCTGGCTTAGAAATCTTGGAGGCCTGTTGATGCCAGGATGTCACAATCATCAACGATTTTTCAACCGAGAACCTTGGGGTTTGTGTGTGTGTGTGTGTGTGTGTGTGTGTGTGTGTGTGTGTGTGTCTAGCCATCTTTCTCATTTTTTGTGGAGCAGGCTCACCAGCTGTCTCCAAATGTTTTTTTTCATTTTAGTTATGATGGATCATCTTGTGTTTGAAGTGTGGCCTACTGTAATAATAGTTTTTTCTGGAAGATCTCTCCGTATTTTAAAGGATGAACAATGAACCAAAGTACAGCTGTTCTAATGTAAAGTGACACCCAAATGAAGGTTTTCGGTTGTGGAGAAACGCATGCGCATTCGTTCAGCGTTCATCTCATCCTTCTTGAGGGTCAGGTCTCTCGACACCTGGCATGGCCGCCTCACTAGATTTACGTACTCCTCATTTCAGCAGCGCTACTCTTGACGTTGTTTTAGAGCGACGCTCCTCGCCTGGATGTGTTTCCACGATTATTTAACCGGACCCAGCGTAGCAGTAGCAAAGCACTGGAAAAGCCAGAGTTCTCATTTATCCAGGCACAAACCCGTTAGATGTCAACTGGCTTCCCCACTGAGTCATGAGTTACTTTGTGCTTGTACCCCAGTGATTGGTGAGTCATGAGTTTTAAAACATGGACTTTTGGGGGGGGGGGGGGTGAATTGGACATGGGAGGTGTCTGGCAGCTCTGTGTTTTAGAGCAGTGGGCTCTGGTGTTTTTCTCCTTACTTCTCATAAATGAGGAGCTGGGGGAGTGAAGACCAAAAAACGTGTATCAGTTGTATTGTGGATTGTTTATGAAGCTCCATTTCTTAACTAGGGTTATATTGGCCTATGGGTCATACTTGCAAAGAATTGGCTTCTCAGTGCTGTAATTTGGTTTCTGCTCATCGCACACGTGTCCAAGCAAATGTAATGATGCATTGGTCCTTATTGGGTCTTGACTGTGAGACACAGTTTTAGTTGATATGCATTTTCTAAGGCAGGGGTGTCGAACTCCAGGCCAAATGTGGCCTGCGAGAGCTTAAAAAGCCAAATTGTCTTAAAAAAGAACTCAAATACGTGCAGTGACCAAAAACTACATTTCTCACAATTGTTACCCGTGAAGTGACTGCATCTCGACACAGCAGTGTTACCACAGCAATGCGATTTTACCAATAGGCTAAGTGTAATTGAGAAATACAAATAATGAGAAAAACTGGTATGTCTTTTGTGATATGAAGCAGTGGCGGTTTTCAAAGAGGACAATCCACGTCGGCATTTTGAGACCAAACACGGAACCAAGTATGCCAAAATTAGACATCAACAATAAACAACAAATTACCAAAAGAATTAAAAGGCAAACTGCAACAGAATGTGTTCACAACCACAAACAATGCGGCAGTGAAAGCAGCTTTGATGTGGCTGAGGAAATTGCACGCGCTTCTTTGTCAGACACACTTTTTGAAGCACAATTGCTATTGTATTCGATATTTCAAGTTTTGAACAAAGTAAATGTGATATCTTTGATGCAATTGTTATAACAGAGCAACAAGCAAGTTTTTTACATCTATGCAAATATGTAATATTTGTAAAGTAAGAGTAGTTACATTTATAAGTTCTGTGGGCAACGATTATGCTGATGTGTCCTGGGGTGAAAATGAGTTTGACACCCCTGTTCTAAGGTATGTGTTTTATGGACGCATAGCCATAGGTTAGTATTGGGCCCTCGTGATTGGCGGACTGCTGTCTGCTCCGCCCTCACTCACTGCCAATCACTGTGGTTGGTGAGGGCGTCGGCCGGACCCCTTCCTCCAGTGCACTGAGAAGAGCCTGTGCACACTGCATAGAAGAGGCATTGTGCCTTGGGCCATGCCAGCATAAGGCAGCGGAGACGCCCCGCCCTGCTAGTGTGTACACGTACACACACACACACACACACACACACACACACACACACACACACACACACACACACACACTCACCAGTACCTCGCATGGCTGTCTACAGCCCACATGACACACATTCTTCATGTCTTACAACCCCAGGTAGTTAGAATGTCCTTGAAGGTGAGACAATAAATCCTTGCTCCCTGTGTTGTAGGCCGTGTAGACTCTCTTGGGTTTGTTCCCTCTCTCTCTCCTTTTCTCATTCTTTGCATTCCCACTCCCTCTCTTTTCATTCTCTTTGGCACACCCAGACTGGCCCGTGTCATTCTTTCACTTTCGCACAACTTGGCACACTTCCTGTGGTCGGTCCCTGTGTCTCACTTCCTGTGTTCTGTCCCTGTGTCTCACTTCCTGTGGTCTGTCCCTGTCCTGGTGTCCCCATGCCCTGGGGGAAAGAATGTAAAGTAAAACTAAAACATACTTTTGCTTGGCAAATTCCACATGAACTCCCAGCCAATTAAAAAGAAAATGAAACATTAATTTAAATAATTAAAGTTTAATTTCTCCTGTCCCCTCAACAATTTTTCATTAGAACTTGTATAATGTGCAGGAAAAAAATTTATGTGATTGAAATGGAACCTGAGAGCCAAAGAAGGCCTGCTTAACATGAAAATAAAAGTTCATATAGAGCAAACCATAATAACCTACAAATAGTTTAATATGTTTGGCCAAATGGTGCAAATGTTTCATTGGATAGGTCAAATAAGATTTTTTTAATTTTTTTATTTACATGCACCATGCACATTTTTCTTTTTCATTGCATGTTTTGTCATGTGTATATTACACATGTTCATATCGTGGTGATAAAGAAAATACAGTTTATTGGTTAGAACTATCCCTAGTGCCGCGTTTCCTGTGCTCTGTCCAGGACCTGGTATCCACATGTCTTTTTCCAGTGGTGTGTGTCCGTCAGGTTTCCCGTCCTGGTGTCCCCGTGTCACGTGTGGCGTGTCCTGTGGTCTGTCCTGGTGTAACGGTGCATTTACTTCAGACGTAGTTTATCGCCCCTGCAGAGGCGGTCCAGCTCGCGCAGTGCTGCGCTGTGGCAGGAGCCATGACTCAGCAGACAGCGTGACAGGATTTATTTTGCACCTTGGCTGCATTCATTACGTTACCTGCAGTACAGCCAGTGGACAAAGCGGCTCAGCTATGATAAGCTCCCTGAAGCTCCAATATGTACGATTCATCACTGAGCTCTGTTCTCTGTCTCTGACACACGCACACGTTTGTTCTGTTTCTTGACACACACACACACGGTGGGACTTTTGTCAGATTTACAATGGAGGCACAATTCACAGAGGCAAAATTTAATTAGCTCCTCCACTAGTGACTTTTTGCAGAGCAGCACATTAAACAAACTGATGCTAACTGATCTAGCTACTTATAAAAGACACCTAGGCAAGCCTGGTTTTGCCATACTGCAGGAGTGTTTATTGTGTGAATAAGAACATGTGCTTTGCTATAAAGGGGAGCCGATCTTTGTGCCAAACTGCAACTTTCCTTTCTCAGACTAACCGTTAGTTGAAACAAACTGACAAATCAGTAACGGCGATAGTAGTCACCTTACTTTCATAAACACACACCTCCTATTTAATGAAATCTCTTATGGCTGCAAGTCTTTAGAAAAATGCTTAGAACTCTTGAAGTCAAATTCTTGGTGTTGCTAGCTAACAGCTATTCTGCTGCTATTTAGCATTTTCTGATTTAGCTGGCTAGCCTTAGGACATTGTACTTGTGGCTTGTCACTTGTACATTTCAAGAATGGGGAGACAGGTTTTTTAAAGTGCCTTTTAAACATCTGTAAGGCTTGACAGCATTACATTAGAAACAGCTGACGTAATTAAAATGTAGTTTCCTGTTTTCCTAACTAACCTCATACCTTTTAAAGGAAACCTTGGTGCATGCTAGCTAATAGCTGCTAATGTATGCAAAGATCTTGCATAAGGCATCTTTTACATCTGTGTAACTCCTCCCTTCCTCCCGTTGTAAGGACCGCAAATAGCAGACGCTAGTGACCACACTCGTGGGCCGTGTTCATGAGCCGTTTCTCTAGATCCACGTTCTCCATTGTTAACCCTCGTTTCTCTAGATCTCCATTGTTAACCCTTGTTTCTTCGCTTTCATAGGCACATGGACTCCATTCAATCCTGTGACGGTTCGGTCAATTATATGTGAGTATGTTTGTCTTCTGTGCTTTGACCAGATACAAAAATGGTACTCCAAGAAACCTCTTGATGTTTTAATGCAACACTGAATGTATAGACCATGTCTGTGTCTTTAACTGCTAATATTCTGGTAGTACATCAGACCTGATGAAGCATATAAAAGCATTGAGTTCTGACTGCCTGAAATGACCTCCGTTTGTTGTTTATCATTCTCGCCTCATCAACGAATGAAAAACCCAACACAGCAAGAAACGTAGATGTTACATTTCTTTTGTCACATATTTTTCCCATCTGTAGTCATTGTCATCTTTGTTCTGAATAATCAGCCAGCCAACTTCCACAGACATGTTCTTTTACTTTGAATTTGAAAAAGTGAACCTGAAATGAAATGTATTAAATGTATTCTGCTGTTGTACATTGTTTCATGAATTGACATATTTTACATAACATTTAATGTTCACATCTAATTTTCAATGGCTGAAAAAGTAGCTGAAACAAGCTGTTGAAAAAGTAAAATGAAAAAATGAGTAGATAAAAATCTAAAAAGAAAAAAGTACCGTTTCGTGACTGTCGTGATTGGACGATGATTGTAGATGTACGAATACTGGAAGATTTCACTAGCAGTCATCCTCCATGGCTTAAACTGTTGCTTATGGTAACCTAAATACCAACTAAAAGTGGAAGTGATGGCAGTGACGCTTTGGGCCTGCTTATGATGAACATGCTCTAATATCCCTTCAAAAACCAAAACCCTTAGCTGACATTTTGCAGACATGAACTCCTTGAACGTCTTTGACGTCTGTGCGAGATGTTCCTGAACTAGATTTAGTCTGCGGTGTGTATTCTTGATTCACAAGAAGTCATAACGACTAAAGCCAAACTGGTTTGAAGAGGACTGGTGTGTATGGAGGCAGGCAGTGTGGACTGGGTCACTTGCCTTCCCACTGGGCACATCGCTTGTCTTGAGATTGTGGTTTAATGGGTAAATACTGCAGCTGATCCTGAAGTCTTCCACTTCAGTTTCACAAGTTTGCTGTCATTGCTCACAAGACTCTGGGTTGTGTAAGACTGTTAGCGCTAATACTAGCTAACACCAGCCGAATGTTTCCTAACACGAGGACAAGTGAAACAATTCTTGTGAACACCACCTTCCTGTCCATTGCTTGTCGAAAGTATTTATTTAGCCAAAAGAGTGAGTCATGTGCCTACGCAGTCAATAGAATAGACACAGTTTTGAAATGACCCGAATCCTCTGCCAACACAAATGTTCCTTCATAGAAGTTGCTGTTTTTGCTTTGAACGTTGAAAGCATTCACTTCTCATCTCTCTCTCTCTCCCTCTCCCTCTTCCTCTCCCAGCCATGTTCGACAGAGACAACAAAGGCGGGGTGAACTTCAACGAGTTCGCCGGAGTGTGGAAGTACATCACGGACTGGCAGGGCATCTTCCGCACCTACGACCGCGACAACTCTGGATTCATCGATAAGAACGAGCTCAAGCAGGCTCTCACCGGCTTTGGTGAGCACAGTAATGATGGCTTATTGATCACCAGTAATGATTGCTTATTGATCACCAGTGGCAGTGGGCCAGAGGTAGTAGATGAAGTCTTTGTCCCGGGAAGGAAGTCAGAATGTTATTCATCGAATGCTGAACCCTGAGAGAGTGAGTTATGCTGGGAGTTATACTGAGGCCTATTGAGTTGCTCAACACATGGTTCAGAGAAGTCAGGCACTCTGGATATTAGAGCTATAATCTTATTGATGCAGGACGCCCTGCTGCAATAGACTTAACAATCAGAGCGGTGTTCAGTTCACAAAGACACAGCGCACTTGCATCCGAATCACTGATCACTAGAAGTGCAGCACGACGTACACGCTTTACACACCACCCTCAGCAGGAGAGTGAGGGTGTACAGTCACACAACTGTCTGGAAGGACAGTGGACATTACAACACGAGGTGATGACCACTACTGTCTAACTAATGTCATTTTGGTAGTGTCACTGGGCAGTTGAGTTTGTTTATTTGAAGAATAGTTTAGTGTCGTGCTATTTCACCTGATCCATGTTGTGACTATTAAATGTGGATGTTTGTCCAAGTTGATCAAAAGTTAGTTGCTGAATAACAAATCTGACTGGTGAATGAAACTGGTGACGCTCAGTTTGTGTGATTTTATTTATTTTTTTTCTGGGTTTAAAATGTAATTAAATTCAAGCAATGAGTTTTTAATGTGATTTTAAAAAGGAAAATTGATATTTCATCCATTATCATTGGGGAAGAAATTCTTGAGGGATGTTGATTTAATCCAAAATTATAATCAAGAGGGATTAATTAGAGGAGCTTTTTATGCTTTTTAAGAGCAAAATATTCCAAAATAATGTTTGCTGACATGACGCGTGCGGGTGGCATTGGCTGACTGGTTATTAACTTCCCTTTCAGCAGTAATGAAGACTTTGCCAGCTTTTGTCGCACAAATCAAGAGCTTGTCTGAAATGTTTTATTTACAAAAGGCACCCAGTGTACCCGTCTTCACAGGAAAATGCCAACGTGTAGTGCATCTCCTATGGACACCTAACTCTTGGAATAGTTATACTCTGTTTAAAGTGGTCACCATTTTACTATTGCTATAGCAACAACAGCAGTATCCAATAAGATTGCAGAGAAACCAGGAACAAGCACTGAAAAGTTCAAACGTGTTTGAACCTCTAACCAGTCAGGTCTGCAGCGCCAAGGCAGAACTGGCCTGATTGGACAAGCGATTTGTCAATCAACCGTCTTGAATGTCTTGCACAGGCCCAAATGTACCATACGGCCCAATGCTACAAAAGCAGGTTTATTGTCAAGGCCGTGGTAAACGTAAATTGATGTGGATTCCTGTGGCATGAGGTTTATGTTCCTCTCTTTGCTTAGGTTATCGACTCTCAGATCAGTTCTATAACACGCTGATAGAGAAGTTTGACCGGCAAAGAAAAGGTCAGGTGGCCTTCGATGACTTCATACAGTGCTGCATTGTACTACAGGTAATAATAATAACAAACCCCAGCTCATAATGGTTTCCTGTGTTCATGCATGTTTTCCTTAACATGAGGTGTAGGTGATAGTGTAATTCTGGGGAGGAGTGGGGCTTCCTGTCCCAGTGTTAAAATTGTGGTTTGTATTTGGATTGTGTTACACTTGAGAATTTCAAAGGATCTCATACCTCCTACTTCTTTCTATTTGCACCTGTCAATTGGCATAGTAGAGCTAAGCTCAATGAAATATTAATTTTGAATGATCGGTTTATGTTTTTTTTTCCTATGCAGAGGTTAACTGATGTGTTCAGGCGATACGACACCGACCAGGATGGCTGGATCCAGGTGTCCTATGAGCAGTACCTCTCTATGGTCTTTAATATCGTATAGCAGACCACAGCACAGTCTCAACCACACATTTAATGCCAAACACCAAATGCCCCTCCCACCACACTTCCCCACTAAAGATGCCAAACTCTGTAGGAGATTACGGGCTCGGAATTTTGGGACTTTGTGGAATGTTGGGATATTGAGGAATTTTTGTTTGTCTTAATCTGTCTGTGGTCACAATTGTATACGATGTTAAACTTCATCATTCTAAAAAAAAAAAAAAAGATGTGAAATGTAATATTCATCTCCTTTCACATATGCAACGTTTGTACATATCATTTATAGATCATTCGCATGCCTCTGAATCTCCTTATTGTAAAGCATGAACTAATTTCATTCTACGTTTTTCGCTGAGGCCATGTTTACATACAAACTAAGAAAAACCTGCTTTGAACTCAGACATGAGCTAATGCCATATTTATAAAGAACAGTTTTTAATCTGTGTATGAATATGCAGAACTTTTGCCTTTTATTTGAGGTAGCAGGTAAACATGCTTTTGTATGGCTTATATTTTGTGCATGATGCTTTACAATTGCGAAAAATGCAAAAACTTAATGTTTATTAAAAAAAACATTCAAAAAATCAAATTTTTAATCGTATTTATTTCTCTGGATTCTGCTTTTTAAATTAGCTGAAATTTCCTGCCAGCACTGCTTTTATAAATGAATACAGTGTAATGTGTGTCTGCTGACTAACACTCATGAATACCCTTCTTGTGTTGTGCTGACCCTTGACTGACGCATCGAGAGCTGACATGTCACACTGAACGCGTTTGTTGGGTAAATATTTAGTCTTTTAGTCATTTTAGTCACGTTAAATGCTTACTTATGTTGGAGTTGGTATGATTCTGAATATTTTGGAATAATCTACAAGATCTTGCAGCTAAATTAAATTTTATCAGCTGTGTGTGTGTGGTGTGTATATACATTTACATTTATGGCATTTGGCAGACGCCCTTATCCAGAGCGACTTACATTTTTATGTCATTTTTTATACAAGTGAGCAATTGAGGGTTAAGGGCCTTGCTCAGGGGCACCTCAGTCATGGCCTGGGGATCGAACCTGCGACCCTCCGGTCACAAGACCAGTTCCCTAACCGCTAGGCCATGACTGCCACAGTACACTGTCAAAGTAGCAATTTCAGAAAATGACAATGTTTATATTAATATTAGGATGGTCTGATATAATGAAGTAATGATGTAATGAATGGTACTCATTCATTCTGTTCGCCCTGGAGATGGAACTCAACTAGAATGGCAAAGAGGTTTGTTATTTATGAATAAACTCTGCCCCCTGGTGGATGATTTAATGCAAAGCAACGTGCACAGGATCAGGCCTTGTCAGGCATGTAGGGGTTTGCAGGAAAGTAAATAAGCTTCATATTGTTTACTGCAGGATGCGTTTCTACCTGAGAATGGAAACGAGTGCAGTTGCCCATGCCTCCGCCTTGTCTCCGCCCCAGTCTCCACCCCTTCTGGTGATATGTTGAGGGTTCTATATGTCGGTCTGTTAGCAAAATGATGGGAGGTCTGACCAATGAAATGTGCGATTACAACAGCTTGGTCCTCAGCATTCTGAAGAGGGGGCTGTGGAGTCATTAGTGAAACATCACTGTGTGTGCTGCAGCTGAACCAAGCATCAGCAACCAGTGAGGCAGATAGTGTGGCATACCTAACTGGAGTCTCTCTCTCTCTCTCTCTCTCATGCAGAGAGGTACATACTCTTACCGCAGACATGTTGTAATCTTTGAACACCTTAGAATTTAACAATGCTATACTTCAAATTCCACAATACTCTCAGCTTTCTCAACTTTTGCAACAAAATGAATTTCCGGTACTCTGCTCCATTCTATAAATGTGAATTTCTTTAAAGTATAATTATGCTGTGTATTTACATTTCCAACTGTATTAAATTATCCTAATGATCCATGTTCACAAAATTGCTTCCTAATTAATCAACCTGCTAGTAAAAATAAATGACAAAAACGAATGAGAGGTGACTTATGCAGTTTGTCTAATTAAACTAATGGATGCTAATTATCATTCCATGCATATTGTCTCGTTTGTTTGCTTGCTTGCTAATTTAATGTTTAATTGACTCTGCTGTTGCCATCATAATATTTAATATTTAACTTTTTGATGAATACGATTCAGTGCAAACCAGGCATAAAGTGTCTGGGGTGATCTGTGATAGAAGGGTGTTGGCTAGAATGAAAGGAAAGATCTATAGGACAGTAGTGAGACCTGCTATGTTGTATGGACTGGAGATAGTGGCACTGACAAAGAGACAGGTGAGGGAGATGGAGGTGTCTGAGATGAAGATGTTGAGATTCTCATTTGGAGTGACGAGGAAGGATAGGATCAGAAATGAGTGTATTAGAGGATCAGCACATATAGCATGTTTTGGAGATAAAGTTAGAGAAGCGAGATTGAGATGGTTTGGACATGTACCGAGGAGGGAGGAGAGATATATTGGTAGGAGGGTCTTGAGGATTGAACTTCCAGGCAAGAGGAGGAGAGGTAGACCTAAGAGGAGGTTTATGGATGCAGTGTTATGAGAGTGGCTGGTGTGTCAGTGAAGGACACTCAGGACAGGACCAGATGGAGAAGATTCGGTGCAGACCTACTCCAGCTGAGCTATATCGACAGCTTAAACCTTTCATAGTGATTTTTCTGCTAGTTTTTATGAGCCATTTTGACTTGGTTTAGAAAAGCAAAATGAGCACCTTGTATCACATTTAGACCAATAGTCTGTGATTCCAAAGGGAGCAATGGTCTCCCACTACAGGTGGAACTGGTGTCACCTCTTATCACCAGTACCATACATCAAATACATACAGACTGAGAGAATGAATGATTACCGAACGTTCTCATTCTGTCATGTCCATGTCGTCATTAAACATTTTCTAGTCAGGACATCCAGAGAGACATAAGCCCATAATTACAGTACTAACCATTTAAAATATGAAATTAGAAACCAGTTTCATTTAATTCAGAAAAATTATTGGCGTCGTAAATTGACTTGCATATTTTACTGAGACATCTGGTAAGTCCACATGAAAGAATTCTTATTTACAAACCTTACTTAAGTGCTGTTGCAGGACTTACAACCTTCTAGTGTGAACTGTACTTTAAATCAGCTGAACATGTTTGCCTGAGGAAGTTAGTCTTATATTATTAGTATTATGTTATTGTAAGTATTGCTTATTCAGCTGTGGATTCAGTTTGATATTCAAGGCTCAGACAGTCTCATCAATATATATGAAAAAGGAATATGCCTCCATGTTAGTTACTACATTTAACCTTATTTAAGTTCAGTCTAACTATTTCTATAAGAAATGTATTTTAATGAGTGTTCTTGAGTGTTATGATGTGTTGTATTCAAAAACAGTGTGAGGTGTTATGATGCCCATGAAGAATTTATTGAAGTGTTGGTGCAAACATTCATTCAACAATTCATTTTATATAGCATATTTTTAAATTCTGAAAAAATAACTTTAGTTTGGCAATTCACATCTATGTATCTCCGTGGGTGCGGGTGCGTCTTGTAATTATCTGTCTCACCTGTGGCTCGTCTCGTCATCACGTGGGGTTGATGTGGTCTGTCTATCTAATGTGCGTTCGCGCAGTGTCTTGTGCTCGTCGTTGTCTAATGTTTACACGTTACCGCGTCTGTTTCGTGTTCTCCGTGCGCTTACGCGCTATATGTTAAGTGTAAATAAAAGTAACGTTTGCTGCTACGTGGGATTCGTGTCGTCCTTCTCGCCAGCGCCATCGTTACAGTGTCTGACTCCTGCCATCGACATAATTTACCTCAGACAACACAATGAACATTTCATTCTGTTGATTATTAGAATTATTAGTGTCGATTTTCTAAGGGTCGGAAAAATAATGTATCCATCAATGTCAACGGGGTACTGAACTTTCCTTTAATTTGAACAGCCTTAGGCTGCCTAGTAGGGTTTAGTACAGGGCCGGAGTGGGACACTTTTTCAGCCCGGGAGTTTTATGCCCAAATCCGGCCCAAAATTATTTTCCCTCCCAATCGGCCCAAACTAGAGATTAACATGAACCGGCCCATCGGGAATCCTCCCGAATCTCCCGATTAGCCACTCCGGCTCTGGTTTAGTATATAATGTGTACTCTGCCAGCCCGTGTGTGTGCAGTCAGAGAGGGATGTGTAGCCGCTAACAGGTACTTTAACACTTCTGGAGACAAAACGACTTTGAAATTAGGGTGTTATAAGACAACAGATTTATGGAAGTTTTTCTGTCTCAATATTAAAATGAAAATGTAATGCGCATTTGCATTTACATGTTCTACTCATACAAGCAACTTTGAGCTCAAAATTCAAATTCAAATGCAATAACTCCATTTTCATTTGCAATTGTTCCACTCATACAAGCAACTTTGAGCTCAAAATTCTAATTCAAATGCAATAACTCCATTTACATTTGCAATGTGATGGACATCCATTCACATTTCATTTACACATACATTTTGATGCTTTATATGTGTCTTTATTGAAATGAAAATGTATTTCCCGATTTGAATTATCAAGTTCATGTGATCATGCAAAGGTTGTATCAAAATTATAATTAAAATGCTATTCGCTTAATATGCTTTGCATTTCGTGATAACACGTTTGAAACGTAATTTTCAACCTCACCACCACGCTAAAAAGATGTCAATATTCAAACCTTAATGGAGAAATAGCGCCACCCCCTGTTTGCAATAACATTACGATACCAACAGCGCTAAAACTGTGTCAAAATGCATCTTGAAAATGCAATCCGGGCAGATTGCATTTTCATTTCCATGGTCTTCCACTATAGTCAAATTATAGTCAAATTAGATCCCATCAGCCTTCCAATCAGATTCCACCTCCCTCCACTTTATTCAGCCAATCGGGTTCCCCTTTCCACCTCAGGGAACCAATCAGGACGGGACTAAAGCACGCTCAGCACAGAGCCATATAGTTTCTGGCTCTGCAGTACAGGCGAGTTTTTGGTCTTGATTTATGATCCCTAATGCCTGGTTCACACTGCACGACTTTTCAGTCGTCAGGTTTTTGTGCCGTCCGCACTACACTGGTTGTGCTGTAATCGCGAGTCTTTCAGTTGTTGTGGCTTTCACACTACATGACTGATCGGTGACGCGGGCTCACGAATTAAACGACTGGGGAATCGCCGACTCATCTGGCTGCCGTCCAAAAACACGAGAACACGAAAACGAAACTCTCGTGAAAACCAGCAACACCACATAAAGAATAAAACAATGTACATGTACTCCACATTTTCGTTATTATTATTATTTTAGTCCCATAGTCCCAAGTTGCCAGAATTATTTCATCTCTCCGTTGCAGTGAACATAGTTATAATCAATCGCACTATTTCTCCAGTGCTGTCACAATAACTTAAACAGTGTTGTAGTAAAGTTGTAAGAAAGGTGAGGATTTTGTGTGTTTGCTGGGTTACTGTTTTGAAAGCATTCTTGAAAGTTTTTTACATTCTCAGAGATATCTTCAGCGGTGCCGCGGTTCTCTCTCCGCGTTCACATTGGCTGTAGTTAGACGCTGCTGCCGACTCTCAGTCGCCGACTGGGCTAGATATTAAACACGCTAGATATTAAACATGCTAGATATCTGCCGGTCGTCTGCGATGAGTCTGCGACCACTCGGCGAGCGTCTTTCAGCAGTTCACACTACACTGAGCGAGCGACGAGTGATCGCCGATTTGCCTCCGACCACAGTTTCTGTCGGCGATCTACAAAAAACAGTCGGCGACTGAAAAACCAGCCTAAAATCGTGTAGTGTGAACCGGGCATAAGGTGCAAACTATAACGTAGATGAAAAGAACTCGTACGAAAGACAGACCAAAGAATAAAAACGTACACTGAACACTCGATTAAACAAACACAATCTATGAACCCCAAAGGTATAGTCTGAGACTAGGGAAAGGCATGAAACGTAGACAACGGAAGCTTATACTAAGGACTTACCAAGGCATGAAAACATAAGGACCACTCGACTCAAACAAGGGCAATCTATGAACCCACAATGTGTAGTATGGAGTGAGATTGCGATCTTTAATATGAGAGCACAAAGATAAGATTCAATCAAGCAAGTCAGACACACTGAGCACGCAAAATCAAGAAAACCGAGCGCTGTTAAGTGCGCTCACTTCCCTGTTTTCAGTGCGCGTTTTAGTTTTTTGCTCGCTTCTAAAATTTCTGCTCGCGTCATGATTACAAGTACGTTAAAGATCAAAGCTTGGTAGAGGATTACCTGCGGGTTCAGGTAATTATGCCGCGTCTGTGGCATTAACCACACTAAACAGGGACGCTGGGGGATTCTAGATAACATCACTCATCGAGGCATTACCGCTTTATAACTTTAAAAATACGACAGCACAAATGTTTATTTAAATAAACCAGCATTAACGAGCAGAAATGGTTTTCTGTTTCTGATCACACGAGACGCTTCACGGAGGTCGGCCGTTGTACCGCCGTAGTTTGAGGCACACAGTTGCTCTGCCACAGCACTCAATTTGGCAATAACAGTCACATCAGCGCCAGATAAGGCTGATATGTCTGCCACTTGATCGATTAACATTTCACACTAATGTAGTGTAAATTCACCATAAGGACTCGTCTGCTACCCTTTGAATTAATCTAATGAGCGCTTCTGTGACCATGTCTAAAAAAACTCGCCTGTACTGCTGCGCTGTAGTCCCGTCCTGATTGGCTGCCCGCTGTGGAAAGCTGTGGAACCTGATTGGCTGAATAAAGTGAAACCGTGGAATCTAATTTGACTATAATTTGACTATAGTGGAAGACCATGGAAATGAAAATGCAATCTGCTCGGATTGCACTTTCAAGATGCATTTTGACACAGTTTTAGCGCTGTTGGTATCGTAATGTTATTGCAAACAGGGGTGGCGCTATTTCTCCATTAACGTTTGAATATTGACATCTTTTTAGCGTGGTGGTGAGGTTGAAAATTACGTTTCAAGTGTTATCACGAAATGCAAAGCATATTAAGCGAATAGCATTTTAATTATAATTTTGATACAACCTTTGCATGATCACATGAACTTGATAATTCAAATCGGGAAAATTTTTTTCATTTCAATAAAGACACAAATAAAGCATCAAAATGTATGTGTAAATGAAATATGAATAGACGTCTATCACATTGCAAATGTAAATGGAATTATTGCATTTGAATTTGAATTTTGAGCTCAAAGTTGCTTGTATGAGTGGAACATGTAAATGCAAATACGTATTACATTTTCATTTGAATATTGACACAGAATAACTTCCATACAGATTTTGTTTGCAATCAACAGGTTTGAAACACGTCAACATTGGTGACTTATAGTAAATGTAAATGTACCATATTTTGTCAATTGTGATTTTTTCACCGCAATCGAAATTTGTCCTCCGCTTTTAACCCATCTGTGCAGTTAGAACACACACACACACACACACACTAGTTGATTACTAGGGGGCTGTGGATCACACGTGCCCAGAGCGGTGGGCAGCCACCTCAGTCATGGCCTCAGGTCTGGTAATCGATCCCACGACCCTCCGGTCACAAGACCAGTTCCCTACCACCAGGCCATGACGGCCCATCTGATTATTATCTGATTATGCGATATATAGTATGTGTCGTACCTCTAACCACTTTTACCCCAGACCACTCTTATCCCTAAACACTCATACCCCTAACCACTCTTACCCCTAACCACACTCACCCCCACCTGCTCAGGCGACATTGGTTCAAAGCAGGTAGTGGCAGCTACAGGAAATATATAAGGTTTCTTTTAACAGGCGAGCATGTGAGGACAGCCCACATTCACCAGATCAGTGCTAATTAATTAAATTTACGTGCTGGCTTGACCAGTTGTTTATGATGTCCTGTCTGTACTTTCTGAGGTTCAGTGCTCCTGGAAATGGAGAAGGAACAGTAAATAAGCCTGGCTTCTCCTCTTTAGGCCATCTTATTATCTTATTATTAAGCCAGCTAATATCCATGTGTGGGACATTGAATTACAGGCTTTCATGTGGTTGATCCAGGCAGTACACAGCCTGGTCTGTCTGGCTGGTGCTCTGCTCTGCTGGTATTCTTGCAGGGGCAGTTTAACAGCCGGTAGTTGGATGAAACTGCCCCTATCTAGAGGTGCGTCAGGTTCTAGACTGTCTGGCCTTTTGGTAAACCATGGTGGATTCCATCCATTAGCTGTTGCTTCATTTCCTCTGCCAGATGCTCATGGCTTAATGTTCATAACCTGATACAAATCTATGCTCATTTGTGTTTGTGTGTGATGGCAGTCACAGGCTGGCAGAGAGGACCAGAAATCTATCTTACAGAGCTGCCGCCTCCGATTATCTGATTAGCAGAACGGGGAGGCCGCCTGTCATTTCTAATTGGTTAAAGGCATGAGGTCTCATTGCACTTATAAGACAGCTCATTAGACAAAATTTATTTTTTATTATACTAATGGATCTTAAGACAATTACAGTCTCATCTCATTCTTACTGTTCCAAAGAGCACAAGCTAAAAATGACAGGAAAACAGAAGAACCCTGGAGCATTTAAACCCCCAGACCAACATGACTCATTAAGAAACTTGATCTAATTCAATGCAGGTTTAATTTTCCTATCAAAACATTCCTTATTTTTCTTGATTTACACACAATATTTTTAACTGAATAAACTCTGCTGAAAGTCTAAAAACATGCTACTTCTACAGTAATTTGACTTCAAAGTAAGCCAGAAGTGTGTGTGTTTGTGTGTGTGTGTGTGTGTGTGTGGGTGGGGGGTGGTGGTCAGGGGTTGCCCCAGGGCCCAGAGCATGGAGCGAGGGGGGTATCACAGCAACCCGGCACTGTAAGGACCCTTCTGCCCTTCTGTTGGGGCATATGTGGATCTTCTGTGTCCTTCAACATCAAACGTGCTGCTATACACACCCTGGCATTACACACAGGATGTGAAACACCCTAAACCAGGGGTAATCAATTAAATCTTTCCGCGGTCCATTTTTGGCAGATAGCTCAGACCTTAGGTCCGGGTCCGCGGTGGCGAACGAAAGTTGTTGGGGGGGGTTGGTGGCGAACGTAACACTCAAATGGGTGGTGAACGTAACACTCGTCTGAAAATAAATTCTCCGGTTTAAAATATAGTCTCCCGTTAAATTTTTTTTGGCATTTGGGTCCGTATCCAGTTAATCAGGAATGTGATTGGGTCCGGACAGGACGGCGTTCGGGTCCGGATCCGGACCGCGGTCCGCCATTTGGTGATACCTGCCCTAAACCATTAGTGTTTCATATAGAGCCCAGTCCTCACACTTCATTATGTGATATAAGAGTCCACCAGCTCCTCAGGGGTCATCAGGCTGGCGTGACTTTTCACCAGAGCTTTGCTTAATCAAGCCCCCATGCATCCGGTGATTTCAGGGTGGTGTGTCAAGGGGAACAGGAGAGAACGAGTCTTAGCAGGACGTCCTCCAGACATACGTGGGCCTTCACACTCATCCTCCCTACTGTAATTACGCAGAGGACATAATGAACAAATAACCTGCACCAAGCCATTAAGCTTTCCCATAGGGCCCCGGGATCAGACATCACTCCTCATGAACCGAACCCACTGCTGTGTGTTTAGCTGGGGTGATTTGATGTGCAGCTCTGAGCACTGAGCTGAGTTTTACATAAATGAAAATCAGGTCACAACAGGACTGCGTTTCGCAAGTTTTATAAGAGGGTACAAGTAGGTGCAAGTCACTTTTAAAACACTTAATAATAAAAATTATATATATATAATAAGTCATCGTTGTACATTTGTACGCAATTGTCCACATTTATTCAAGAGAAAGATATTGCAGGAATAGTGTGTTTTCTAAAGACTGGTAATGCCTATTGGAATACGTACTACCTTTAGTAGTAATGCTTTGCATGTGCATTAATTCTATGTGGATCCTGCATTAGTTCCGTGTTTATGCGTGAAGCTTACATAATCATGGTTTGAGCTGGAGGGGTTTCAGAAAAGTTCTGCGTGTCATCTTCTCCGTCCTGCAACTGCAGGCAGTGCTGGTCTTTGGTAGGCGATGGACACCCTGTGTGTTCAGGTTCTTCTCTTCCTTGAGGGCAGGAGGGCTTCCTTTGGGTTCTTTTGCCTTGTCATCTTCTCATGCTCTGGCAAACATCTCATTTTCCACCTCTCGTTAATGAGCTGGGTTTTTTTTCTTTAGTTCCCCCCAAAACTTACTTCCCTACATAATTACCTGGTGTCTCTCATCATGCCTTATTGAACCTTGCTTTCCCAGATTCAGGGTCTTTGTTTGCTTATTAACACTTTGTCTCTGTGCTCCGTGTCTCTCTGCTCGGGTACGTGCGCAGGAGTAAGTCTGTTAATGGAGCTACAGAAGTGTACCAGGCTTCAAGGTTGATTTCTTTCTTTATGTCTTCAAAGAGACGCTATGCTGTTTCTTCTCATAGTTTCCTCCCCGTCCTCGCCTGCCTTCGCTCATCTCGTCTTCCAGGTTTTAAGAAGCCGTCCTGTCCTACTAAGACCACACGTGCATCTCGACTGTTCACAGCCTGTTCACTCTTGAATGGCAGATGGCCTCTGTTGACCAGGTACTAGTGCAAAAACACTGAAGCACTAAATCTCGTTTGTGCACTATTTTGTGCACTATTTTCCTGGCATAAGAAAATGCAAATTCTAAAAGCCAGTGGAACTGTTTGATGAATGATGATCTGGGGTCAGTAATGTGCGTACACGGTTTGTACCTTTTAACATTTGCTTACACTTACACCCAGACTCCAAATACAGATTTTAAACAACACTAGTGCAGAGAAAGATTTCTCCCATGGGCTGTGAGTGGCTTATTTGCATCTGTTATATGAAGCCCAATTCTCTGACCTCTGTCTCCTTGGGAACCTGTCTAGATAATTCATTAGAAAGCAGTGTTTCTTGTGTTCCCCCTCACCCTCCTAATCTGCTTTGGTACACACACCTGCCCATATTACCTGACATGCTAATAATGATGATGAACTATATCTTATGCTTGCCTCATTTTGGCTTGGGTGTGTATGAAAATGACACAGAGAGAGAGAGAGAGCGACCATACCAGCAGAATTATGGAAGGACAGACATAATGGGACGGCTTTAGATGTGTCTCATTTGTTATTTTATCTATATCATGTCCTCATCTTCGTATCCTTCGTAGGCAAGGCGCGATCGCTCTGCGGAACGACTCTCCGCGCGCTGATGAGAATGCGTAGCGAGTGAGCGCGTGGCTTGGCTCGTTACGCCACAGCAGTGTCACCTGTGGTTCTGTCTCTGCGTGCACAGTCTGTGCATCACATCGAGCAGAGGGCAGAACACCTTGCCTGCTTTAGGTAGGCTGCACGAAGCATCGGTACAACACATTACCGGAACCTGGTGGAAAAAGGCGAAATATGCAACAGGGGTCACGCACGAGCGTGTTCTCGTGCACTTCATCCTACAGTACACAGAATTGGCTATAGTAGCAAAAGTCTGCGGTCCAACGATAAAAAACAGTATTTATGCTTCATATACAATAGAGCTGGACATAATAAAACAATTTCAGCCCCTCGCTCTCTGTGCGCACGCGTGTGTTCTCACAATCAATGTTACAAATTTCAATCAGCCGCTGCACACCGGGGTATTAGCCGCATTGATCGCGAGCCCCATCCCGCAGGTGCGACTCATCTTCTGATTCACCGACGACACCTGCTTTTGCGCGGGAACTCGTCCCTCTTTGCGCTCGCCCCGTTCGCCAACCCAACCGAACACGTTCCGTCTGTGGCGTCTGTACGTTCTCACGACGGCGTCCGGCTCCTAGACGAGCGACAATGACCCGGTACGGGGCGGCAGCTCGAGCTGACTCCGGGTCCGTGCCGGAGTTTCGCGCCCTCTCGTCCCCGCTCGCGCTATCGATCCGCGTGACGCTGCGGCGCGCGCGGACCACGGAGCCGAGCGCGCGCGCCTGAGACGGGACTCGGCGGCGGAAGGACCTCCCTCACGCGGCTCTAATCCCGCGCGCACGGCGAGACCGCGGCGGAGTCCGCGGCACTGACACACACCGTGGACACACACCGCGGACGCTTGAACGGATTTATTTCGGGGTTTTTTTTTGCGCGTGTCTTTTATCGAGAGGCTGCGTCGCGCGAGCGGCTCGGAAACTCTGGAGGTAAGAACGACATGCATCCCAGTACGACATGCATCCCAGTACACATCCCAGTACACATCCCAGTTAGGGGGTTCGCTTGACATTTGCTTTGATGCAATAACGCTTCCAAGTCTCCGAAACCAAAGCAATTATATTGTATTGTATATATTCTATATATTGTGTTTATTTAAACGACTTTGGCAGTTTTAACAGCTGTGTGGAATGATGGGCTTTGTGCGCAGACGCGTTTCACATGTTTCACTTGGCGGCTCTTTATTCCATTCGGAACCACGCGAGCGGCGACGAGGGACCGAACTGTTGATTGTGGGTTTTCAACAGAACCGGATTTGTCACGTAAACACGCAGTTACACGCCGGTTCATTCGCCTTTGATCGTTTCGAAAAGAAGTTTATCGCGATAGCCCAATTAAGGCCTTTACGCACATAAAACAAAATACGGGTGCAGTTAATGCGTTAAAGAAAATGACTTGGTAAATACACACTGTTGCAGAAATAGATCATAAACGATGATTAGACTTGTGCGATAATAGCAATAAACCCAGTAGTTGGCCCATGCTCTGGCAGGCTTCTCTAAATGCATGACTTTGGGAAAACAGTGGAGCTGCGGGGCCAGTGAACCTGATCCAGGAACACACATGACGCTCTGCACACACACGTTTGTCCCTACGACTTGCTTGCATTTATTGCATCCTTAGTAAAAAAAAAAACTTGACAGATTCAACAGCTTTTTTTAAAAAACAAAAGTAGCATTCCAGATGTAGGCCCACCACTCTGTAGTTATATTTTCATAACCATAGGACATTGTGAAATGCTAAAATTAACAAATCTCTATAACGAAATACAAATTGTAGATTCACTAAAGTTACAAATACAACAGCTTCTCATATCCTGAAAGCAAGATCTGTTTTACTAGTCTATAGAGAAAGGCTAACTGGGTGCATATGAGAGAGAGAGAGAGAGAGAGAGAGAGAGAGAGAGAGAGAGAGAGAGAGAGAGAGAGAGAGAATAAAGAAAGCTTGCTGACTTTGTGTGACATTACTGCTAAACTTAAAAGCTATGTAAATGCTACACACTCATGCATGTGCTCACACTGCAATACGTTCTGATGCGCTTTTCAGTCTAGGGAACATAAACGGACCAAAGATTTTCAGATGTTTAAAGGAATAGAAATATATTATATATTTTTCATATTTAAGCTTTTATTTTAATCCCAAAGAATCTCTTCGTGCCCTTTTCTCTCTTTCCGGAACACGCTCGTTCTCGAGAGGCGCTCCTGACCGGATCGTTTTTCCCCCTTATGAAGGCCGTCAATAATGAATGTGTTTACACCAGTGTGCAGGTGTGTATTAAAAGGAATTTCGGTCATAACAGACCCCAACATTGTAAACATTAGTATTAGGCCTATTTGTATTATTAAAACACAGTAAACGGTAATTGTATTAAGTTATTAATCCCATTGAATTTATTAACAGTATTGTGTTTAAATTACCTTTATCCAAATAGTATGTTTTTTGTAGTGCATTTAATTATTCACATATTTTTTAAATATGTGTGAGCACATGTATTTGTAATCATTTCTCTCAATGAAATGCCTCTTAAAACATTTCCAACATGCGATGGGTGGTTTCTAAAAACAGTTTGTGTCTAAGGCGTAGTGAGCTTAAGATATCCAGTTTCTTTTAGAAGAACTACACTGCACATGGTTGTGTGTTTCCAGTTCTGTGAATGGTGTCCTCCATGTTGTTGTAGTATGAAGTAAATGTATTATGGTGTGTGTGTGTGTGTGTGTGTGTGTGTGTGTGTGTGGGCAGGGGGTGTGTTACTATCACCACTGACTGCGTTCCACTGTGCCTGGGGATATTCTAACAGTATTGAGTATGCACTGCTGTGTGGTTTAGCCTAGCCTGAGGGCTCTCTTCACGCTGAGCTGTTAGCCTGAGGGGACACTACAGATGATGATGATGCTGCACTCTTCATCACACTTCACCTCACACGGCACTCAAATCGCAACGTGGGCCGCAACCCAACTGTCATTCGGTTCTTCTTTCGACAACCTTCATGGTACATTTAGGGGCGGGAAAAGAACCCAACATCAAACTTCTTGGTACTTCAGGGCGTACTCCCATGACATCGTGGAGCATTGTGCATTTCAATCCCATAAATCTTCTGGGTTTTTGACATAATCCTTCTCTTTCACTGCCTTGCCAAGCCCCCTTTCGCCGGTTAGGCCGTTTGACGGTGGTGTCAGTCTGCGCCCCTGAAGGACCACAGATCTCCGGCAGCTGCTCTCTGGTTCTAACACCTGACTCCAGTCACAAAGGGCTTAACACTTAGCTACTGAGTGCATTCAGGTGTGTTGGAGGGAGCAGGACCATAAGCTCTGCACTGCTGTGACCCTCCAGGAATGCACTTTGACACACAGGAGGGTATCCTCCAGAATGCAAGCTAGGGCCCTTAACTGAAGTGTGCTAGTGCTCACATCCTTCCTCTCGGATCTGTGATTTACTCCAGAATCTCGTTTTCTTTTCACTCCGTCGGTAAGCCTGGTCCTCGAGCTGGCCTCCCCCTCTCGGGAGGAGGTGGGCGGAAGTGTGTCGGGAGGAGGCCCGACTCAGAGGTGTTGGATCTGACAGAAGAGGGGAGAGATCGAGGCAGATCAAGGTGGGGTGAACTTCTGACCGTAACTGTAGCCTCTCCCAGTGCACTGTTGATCTGATACTGACACCAGTTGAAGGGCCTGGGTTTGAGCTAATAGGGGCATTTTAACAGCCGTGTTCTGCAGCAGTGTACTGCACTAGCATTCCAGGGTTTTGCTTTAGTTTTCTGCACAGGCAATCTGCTCCAGTGTTCTGTACTAGTGTTTAGCACTAACATTCTGCACTAGTGTCCTGTTCCAGACTTCTCCACTATAGTTCCCCCGTTGTGTTCTGCTCTAGTGTTCTGCTCCAGTGTTCTGTACTAATGTCCCGCACTAGTGTTCTGCTCCAGTGTTCTGTACTAATGTCCCGCACTAGTGTTCTGCTCTAGTGTTCTGTACAAATGTCCCGCACTAGTGTTCTGCTCTAGTGTTCTGTACTAATGGCCCGTACTAGTGTTCTGCTCTAGTGTTCTGTACTAATGTCCCGCACTAGTGTTCTGCTCCAGTGTTCTGTACTAATGTCCCGTACTAGTGTTCTGCTCCAGTGTTCTGTACTAATGTCCCGCACTAGTGTTCTGCTCCAGTGTTCTGTACTAATGTCCCGCACTAGTGTTCTGCTCCAGTGTTCTGTACTAATGTCCCGCACTAGTGTTCTGCTCCAGTGTTCTGTACTAATGTCCCGCACTAGTGTTCTGCTCTAGTGTTCTGTACTAATGTCCCGCACTAGTGTTCTGCTCCAGTGTTCTGTACTAATGGCCCGTACTAGTGTTCTGCTCCAGTGTTCTGTACTAATGTCCCGCACTAGTGTTCTGCTCCAGTGTTCTGTACTAATGGCCCGTACTAGTGTTCTGCTCCAGTGTTCTGTACTAATGTCCCGCACTAGTGTTCTGCTCTAGTGTTCTGTACTAATGGCCCGTACTAGTGTTCTGCCCCAGTGTTCTGTACTAATGTCCCGCACTAGTGTTCTGCTCCAGTGTTCTGTACTAATGTCCCGCACTAGTGTTCTGCTCCAGTGTTCTGTACTAATGTCCCGCACTAGTGTTCTGCTCCAGTGTTCTGTACTAATGTCCCGCACTAGTGTTCTGCTCCAGTGTTCTGTACTAATGTCCCGCACTAGTGTTCTGCTCTAGTGTTCTGTACTAATGGCCCGTACTAGTGTTCTGCTCCAGTGTTCTGTACTAATGGCCCGTACTAGTGTTCTGCTCCAGTGTTCTGTACTAATGTCCCGCACTAGTGTTCTGCTCCAGTGTTCTGTACTAATGTCCCGTACTAGTGTTCTGCTCCAGTGTTCTGTACTAATGCCCGCACTAGTGTTCTGCTCCAGTGTTCTGTACTAATGGCCCGTACTAGTGTTCTGCTCTAGTGTTCTGTACTAATGTCCCGTACTAGTGTTCTGCTCCAGTGTTCTGTACTAATGGCCCGTACTAGTGTTCTGCTCTAGTGTTCTGTACTAATGGCCCGTACTAGTGTTCTGCTCTAGTGTTCTGTACTAATGTCCCGTACTAGTGTTCTGCTCCAGTGTTCTGTACTAATGTCCCGTACTAGTGTTCTGCTCTAGTGTTCTGTACTAATGTCCCGCACTAGTGTTCTGCTCCAGTGTTCTGTACTAATGTCCCGCATTAGTGTTCTGCTCCAGTGTTCTGTACTAATGTCCCGCACTAGTGTTCTGCTCCAGTGTTCTGTACTAATGGCCCGTACTAGTGTTCTGCTCCAGTGTTCTGTACTAATGGCCCGTACTAGTGTTCTGCTCCAGTGTTCTGTACTAATGGCCCGTACTAGTGTTCTGCTCCAGTGTTCTGTACTAATGTCCCGCACTAGTGTTCTGCTCCAGTGTTCTGTACTAATGGCCCGTACTAGTGTTCTGCTCTAGTGTTCTGTACTAATGTCCCGTACTAGTGTTCTGCTCCAGTGTTCTGTACTAATGGCCCGTACTAGTGTTCTGCTCCAGTGTTCTGTACTAATGGCCCGTACTAGTGTTCTGCTCCAGTGTTCTGTACTAATGTCCCGCACTAGTGTTCTGCTCCAGTGTTCTGTACTAATGTCCCGCACTAGTGTTCTGCTCCAGTGTTCTGTACTAATGTCCCGCACTAGTGTTCTGCTCCAGTGTTCTGTACTAATGTCCCGCACTAGTGTTCTGCTCCAGTGTTCTGTACTAATGTCCCGCACTAGTGTTCTGCTCTAGTGTTCTGTACTAATGTCCCGTACTAGTGTTCTGCTCCAGTGTTCTGTACTAATGGCCCGTACTAGTGTTCTGCTCCAGTGTTCTGTACTAATGTCCCGCATTAGTGTTCTGCTCCAGTGTTCTGTACTAATGTCCTGTACTAGTGTTCTGCTCCAGTGTTCTGTACTAATGGCCCATACTAGTGTTCTGCTCCAGTGTTCTGTACTAATGTCCCGCATTAGTGTTCTGCTCCAGTGTTCTGTACTAATGTCCCGCACTAGTGTTCTGCTCCAGTGTTCTGTACTAATGTCCCGTACTAGTGTTCTGCTCCAGTGTTCTGTACTAATGTCCCGTACTAGTGTTCTGCTCCAGTGTTCTGTACTAATGTCCCGCATTAGTGTTCTGCTCCAGTGTTCTGTACTAATGTCCCGCACTAGTGTTCTGCTCCAGTGTTCTGTACTAATGGCCCGTACTAGTGTTCTGCTCCAGTGTTCTGTACTAATGTCCCGCACTAGTGTTCTGCTCCAGTATTAGGCCACTGGCTTGTAGGGAAAAAGATATGACTAAACAGCAAAACTTGTAGGACCTGCAGCAAGGTCTCGTAATTACTATGTCATAATGATCAGTTATGAATATTTCAGCCACACACACACACACACACACACACACACACACACACACACACAACAGTAAGGGCTAAATTGTTCCTATTGATTTGCAATCAGTCAATGAATCAGTTTAGATCAGCCCTCAAACACCTGTACTGTCTTTCCTTTTGTGTTATTCTGGGCTGTCGAGAATAAAAGTGCTGGTTGTACACTGAAACCTATAGAGGAGGTCCAGGATGAGAAATGCCTGCATGACTGGTTGTACACTGATACCTATAGAGGAGGTCCAGGATGAGACACGCCTGCATGACTGGTTGTACACTGATACCTATAGAGGAGGTCCAGGATGAGAAATGCCTGCATGACTGGTTGTACACTGATACCTATAGAGGAGGTCCAGGATGAGAAATGCCTGCATGACTGGTTGTACACTGAAACCTATAGAGGAGGTCCAGGATGAGAAATGCCTGCATGACTGGTTGTACACTGAAACCTATAGAGGAGGTCCAGGATGAGACACGCCTGCATGACTGGTTGTACACTGATACCTATAGAGGAGATCCAGGATGAGACACGCCTGCATGGCTTATCGAAGCTTTGTGCAAGTTTTGATAATTTCAGCAACATTGCAAAGCAGCCTGAGTTTCATTGACTTGACTTTCCCTAAGGCTTTGTGATATGCCTCCATGATCAGGCAGAGGCGCTTTGATTGTGCCACAGATCCTTCCCTTGCAAAAAGTAGTCCCATCTTCTACAGATTGACTGCTTCATTTACAAAAAGCTCCCACTGAAAAGCGCTCATGTTTTGAGCTAGCCCAACAATTGCCTCTAGGCCTCTACAGTGTGTTTTGAGTTAACATTTATTCTTCTTTTGTAATTGCAGGGAAATGTTCTGAAATTAGTCTCCATGGTAATTGAACATGTGCTACAGACATAGTAGGAAATAGGAAGGCAAAATTGGAGCATGTCATTGTGTTATTGTTAGCATGTTAGCACGTGTCTTTGGGAGGTACATCATGGCTAACACACACACATCTGTACTGTCAGTTCTGCTGCTCTTGAAACAACAACATACAAAACAGATCTGATGTAGCCAATGTGCGGACACACACACACACACACACACACACACACACACACACACACCTGACTCAAGGTGGAGAGAGCAGGTGGAGTAGGTGGAGAAAGAAGGTGGAGAGAGCAGGTGGAGAGAGCAGGTGGAGAGAGTAGGTGGAGAGAGCAGGTGGAGTAGGTGGAGAGAGCAGGTGGAGAGAGCAGGTGGGGAGAGCAGGTGGAGAGAGCAGGTGGGGAGAGCAGGTGGAGAGAGCAGGTGGGGAGAGCAGGTGGAGAGAGCAGGTGGGGAGAGCAGGTGGAGAGAGCAGGTGGAGAGAGCAGGTGGAGAGAGCAGGTGGAGAGAGTAGGTGGAGAGAGTAGGTAGAGAGAGCAGGTGGAGCTTTGAGCTCTGCAGCAGACGTTCCTTAAAGAATATCTTAAAGGGTTGTGATCTATCAGCATATAATGCAACATGAAGAACAAGTGTTAGTAGTAAGGACACCTCACCAGTTATCATTGGTTTATCACTGGTTTATCACTGGTTTATCACTGGTTTTAAACCTAGTTCAGTGGGAAAGGTTTTAGCCTTCAAAATGCTCTTCTTGGAAAATGGTAAATTCAGGATAGTCAGACTTGTAGGTGTAGTTCTAAAGAAGCAACTCTGAATAATCACTGATATTCAGAACATGTTCTGAATTAAATACACAAATGTCTGTAAATCTGTGCTTAAAATTTGTGGATTGTTAGGGTTTTGGAAGACTTAAAGAATTGCCTTAATGTGTCCAGGGAGAAGTAGTTTCTCAAATCCTACAGTCATCATCACGTTGTGTCATGTTTGCAAACCTCTCCATTTCAAACCCTGGCCATACAGACCCTGGCCAACAGACCCTGGCCAACAGACCCGTGCTAACAGACACTGGCCATCCAGACCACCTTCACATGAATACAAACTCTCTCTGAATACCAACTTGTTCTCAATGACCACATTCCCATATGCACTTCTTATTTACCTCTCTGTCTTTGTGAAGGACTATTTGCCTGAGGCCAACTTAGAGGTTCATCTGGTGATTCTGTAGTTCAGCAGTTTTTATCTTTGCTTATTTTCCTCTTCCCTGGTTTTTTGGATTACATATTTTTTGTAAATCTTCTCTCTAGCCTCTTGGTGTTTTGACTGGCACCTCTTACCAAGCTGCTGGTCTCTGGAGTTTTTTGTGCTGTTCTCTGGTGTGTTTGGGCTCTGTTCCTGTTGCGTTGTGACAGGTTGTGATATGAATGATTATAAGTGATGGGGAAATTCAGATTTTAATAAACCATGCAATGAGAAAGAGCAAACCTGTGCTTTTAATTATAATTTAAGGTCCAGTCAAGTAATGCTGACATGAGGTATACATATGTCATATGTACTATATAATAAAGATTTTGCAACTCAAAAAGCACATTTTTGTTGGGAAAAAAAGAAATGTTAATTAGAAAACACACTACAGTCATATTTAGCCCCGCCCTCACTACAGTCACCTCTAGCCCCGCCCACACTACAGTCACGTCTAGCCCTGCCCTCACTACTGTCACATCTAGCCCCGCCCTCACTACAGTCACGTCTAGCCCCGCCCTCACTACAGTCACGTCTAGCCCTGCCCTCACTACTGTCACATCTAGCTCCGCCCTCACTACAGTCACATCTAGCCCCGCCCTCACTACAGTCACATCTAGCCCCGCCCTCACTACAGTCACGTCTAGCCCCGCCCTCACTACTGTCACATTTAGCCCTGCCCTCACTACTGTCACGTCTAGCCCCGCCCTCACTACAGTCACGTCTAGCCCCGCCCTCACTACTGTCACGTCTAGCCCCGCCCTCACTACTGTCACGTCTAGCCCCGCCCTCACTACGGTCACGTCTAGCCCCGCCCTCACTACAGTCACGTCTAGCCCCGCCCTCACTACAGTCACGTCTAGCCCCGCCCTCACTACAGTCACGTCTAGCCCCGCCCTCACTACAGTCACGTCTAGCCCCGCCCTCACTACTGTCACATCTAGCCCCGCCCTCACTACTGTCACGTCTAGCCCCGCCCTCACTACTGTCACGTCTAGCCCTGCCCTCACTACTGTCACGTCTAGCCCCGCCCTCACTACAGTCACGTCTAGCCCCGCCCTCACTACAGTCACGTCTAGCCCCGCCCTCACTACAGTCACGTCTAGCCCCGCCCTCACTACTGTCACATCTAGCCCCGCCCTCACTACTGTCACGTCTAGCCCCGCCCTCACTACTGTCACGTCTAGCCCCGCCCTCACTACAGTCACGTCTAGCCCCGCCCTCACTACTGTCACGTCTAGCCCCGCCCTCACTACTGTCACGTCTAGCCCCGCCCTCACTACGGTCACGTCTAGCCCCGCCCTCACTACGGTCACGTCTAGCCCCGCCCTCACTACAGTCACGTCTAGCCCCGCCCTCACTACTGTCACGTCTAGCCCCGCCCTCACCTGTCCGTCCTGTCTCAGCATTTGCGTCCCCCCGCGTTTCCGCTCTGCGTATGTACATGTATCTGATACTAATGAGTTGAGGTCTATTGACCAGAATGTAAGGATAAAGTAGCCACTCCTGCCCCAAACAGGATGCCATGACAGACTTTATTATCCAATCAAGGTGTGAAAAACGAAGATTAATGATAGTATGCAGATGTTGGTGAGCCGAAATGTGACCAGGCCAAATGAATAGTCAACACTGCCTCTTCTAATTTAATCTCAGGTGTGTGTGTGTGTGTGTGTATGCCTGAAATTCCATATACTGTATATTTTGTATTTTTTATATTGAGATGTAATGATGTGAAATTATGTTTCACATGAAAAGTGAAATTATGTATTTCATATTTATATACATTTTAAAATCCTGAGCATTTAAATCTTATAAGACCACGCCCATATGTGGTTCTTCCTGAAACATAGAGGAAGAGGAAGAAGAGGAATAGGAGGAAGACTTGGGGAGGTGACGCAGACCCCCGCAACTCTCATGGGACAGAAGAAAGATGAGTTTCAAGGAAGAAGGCTGCAGAAGGATAGAAAGACAAATGACAGAAACAGAACGAGAGAAACAACCACAAACAGAGCCGGAGTGGCTAATCGGGAGATTCGGGAGGATTCCCGATGGGCCGGCTCATGTCAGTCTCTAGTTTGGGCCGATTGGGAGGGAAAAATAATTTTGGGCCGGATTTGGACATGAAACTCCCGGGCTGAAAAAGTGGCCCACTCCGGCCCTGACCACAAAAACAGAACGGCCGAACAGAATAGTCGAAGCGGCCACAGTTTCCAGTCCAACAGAACCGCCAGGCCTCATATGGCAGTTTTTTGTATGGTCTCTTCTGTCATCATCTTTTCCCCTTGACTGGTCTGTTAGGATCTTTATCTCTGCACTTAATCCTGACGCTCTGTGTCGACTACCTGTCCTGAGAGCGCTCGGGTAAAGGCGAGAGATCTGTGATCGGCGTTGTTAACGGGGACCCTCAACACCTGTCTGTCTCATTAGTGACGCGTCATGTCAAAACCCGCGATCTGGCTACATTAGCTACATTAGCTACATTAGCGCTGTCCCTCTTGGTGGGAGTAGTGGCTAATCCAGTCTCTAAGATATCCAGTCTCATATGAGACTTCTGCACTGTAATCTGACCTGATCCCTTTGACTTTGTTTGAGCTCTTAAATCCAGAATGGAAAATAGAAAACTAGAATTTGTTTTATCTGCTCTCTGCACATAAACACCCGATGTCCATTATTCAAATGAGACGAGAACACCAAGTCCTTAATCTGATTTGGTAACGTGGAGGAGTTTCACATATGGATTAGCTAAAACTTCTTTAAAGATACAGGATTTAGTTTTGGATTTTGTGATGCACTGATGTATATCACAGAGGCAAAAGGTGAATCACCTGACTACAAAACATAGTATTATTTTTTTAATATATCAATTTTATTCTTATGATTTGCTTTTGCAACATTTGAGTTCTTCAGTAATATTTTGCCTGTGGAGTGTGTAATTTTATTGTAATGATTATTATAATTGTACTATAACAAAAGCAGAGACGATACACAGAGACATTTTAGTGATGATGATGATGTGCTGAAGAAGGAACACTCCTTCCTGCTGATTATAAACTCTCTCCTGCCAACGATGATGATTATTAATAATGAATGATAATTAAACAATAAGGTAAAACAAATAAGACGGAGGATTACATAAGCGCTTTGTCTCCATTGGAAACGAATCACAGCGCTGTTGTTTGGAAACGACATCCATCCTTCTGACAGTAGACAGTGTTTAAGACTGATACGTGTGGAAGGTTCAGCGTTTTTAGGTCATTCCTTCGGTGCGTGAACCCACAGGGGGGAACAAGGGGAGAAGAGGCTGTGAGAAGAGACATTCTGGAGCCACCGTAGGGCATCAGAGCTGCCTCTCTGAGGCCAGAGGGAGACCTGCTCCTCCCGCTGCTAATGTGGACGGACGGCCCGCCAGAGGAGGTACAGACTCTGATGTAGGACGGACTGACTGCCGTCGGATGGCTGGATCACGGGGATGTTCCATGCGGTATATCTAACACTTCACCAATCAGCATGACACAAGGTGTAACAAATGAGCGAGCACAGAGGAGACAGAACCACTGGACTAAGACTAAGACTAAGACTAATATGCAGGAAGCACAGATATGGAAGTGTTTTTGTTTTTTTACCATGGTGTGATGACCTAAAACCCTTTAGTCTTGATCAGAACATGGTGACCTAAAACCCTTTAGTCTTGGTCAGAACGTGCTTGTTGACTGTTATTATTTTCATGTTACACAAAAGAATCGAAATAATTGCCGTGTAGTTTCAGCCATGTCGGATATTTTTGGAACATGAACTAAAGAAACCAAAGCCTTTTTGTCAAAGGTTTACGAGACAGGGTGTGTTGAAGTCTGCCAGGTTTCCTCTTCCTGGTATTGTCTGTTTTGTCCTCATTCTAACTTGAAACAGCAGAAAAGAATAAACTGTCATTTACACCAAGAGACATTCACATAAAAAGACACAAACATAAAGGTAAGAAAACTAGCATAGATAAGGAAGAGCTACATACTTGCATCTCTCTCTCTCTCTCTCTCTCTCTCTCTCTCTCTCTCTCTCTCTCTCTCTCCCTCTCTCCCCACACACACTCTAATTCAACTTTGCTGTATGTGTATGCTGATATGGAGCACAAGTAGGGTGATTATATGTACTGGTGTTCACACGGAGGAGGACTACACCGGTCAGGAGTGACACATTTAGCTCCAGCTCTTCTCGCTCATATAAATACACCGTTGAGGGGGGAGGGTGTGGTGATTCAGTCATAACACACGCACAGTGTACCCATGGCCTTCTGAGGAGATGCCCATACGAGGCTGGGCCCTAAAACTCTGCCAGATTTAATTTCACGCCCGGTAGAGCACACACACACACACACACACACACACACATGCACTTGCACCCACTAATACACACAGCAAACACACACTGAGACGGAAGGCATTGTGACATTTACGTGGCCTCCTATAACCACCGGCAGAGACTCAAACCCCATGGCAGCGGCTAAATCAAGCATTGGGATAGAGGATGGATAGATTTGTGGATGGATGGATAGATGGATGGATGTTTGACTATATGTGGACAGAGCAAAAGAAAGAAATTGAAGTCCAACAAGAAACGGAGCTATAAATAGAGCATTCTGCTGAGAGGGAGAAAAGAGGGAAGAGGTGGTGGTTTCTAGAACAAGAAAGAACCCAACAGCACATAGTAAACAATGGCAGATCAACACAGTTAAATGTAATACAGTAATTAAAAAAAATGCATTTCTTTTTAACCAGCAAATGTTTCTCCACAAAATGACATTGAAGGAAATGAGATATCTACAAGTCAATGAGTCTTCCATATTTGTAATGGACTTATGGCACTGTTAGATATGTGTCTGGTTTTATCTGTGTACATTCAAAACATGTATTTTAATGTGGTGCCTTTAGGTTGCCTGGCCTAGTTAATTATACACAGTAAGATGTGCTTGCGTACTTATGTTAAATGACACACAGCACTAATAGCAATAGTAGAAGCATGATCATAAATGAGATCACCCAATTTGTACTGGCAATTACTTAAATGGTACCTATTACACTCCTTTTACACAAGTTGACACAGTTGCCTGTGGTCTTAATGAAATGTCTTTGACATGTTTCGATCAAAATACTACAAGGATCAATCACTATATATATACAGTCAATGTCATGAACACTGAGAGACACATGACTGCCTGAATAAATACAGTGTGAAATCATATATATGAATCTTATATAGTTATACATTATCATGCCCTGATTTTTCTGAGATCAGCTCTTCTCTCTCTCTCTCTCTCTCTCACACACACACACACACACACACACACACCCTTTTGCCAAAAGCATTTTTTCTCCTAACACAACAGGCTAAAGACACTAACCTCTGATTAGCTGGCTAGCTACCTGAGTAACACAACTGTAATCTTTACTCTCACATTCACATGTTGATAAGATGAAGTTCATCTTACATTCAATTGGCTAGCTACCAATCTAATGTCATATATGTTATTGTGGGTCCTGTAGCATGTAACACAAATGACTATTGAAAATTACATCTCTTTGCTACTTCACGTGTTGGCATTAGCCATTGGTCAAAGGAACACATATACACATAGTGTTTTAAAAACACTTATCTGCCCACATTTTCCTCGTCAGCTGTTTTGCCACACCAAATGGTTAGCGCACACATAACTAGAGGTTTTTGCCTACTGTAGCTTCGATATTGCCATCAAAACGAAACTTTATCCACTCAGCTCTTCTGTCCTCTGAGGCTGGACGCTGATATATCACTTTGTGCTGGTCTGTGCAACCAACAACAGTCCTTATCTCTTAGCTTTGACATAATGATGGACCGATTGTTTGTCCAGTACTTTGTAGACCAAAAAAGTCGCACACCTTTGCACCGGTAGTTCTCAAGCCATAGGTGGAGACAGGTGTAAAGTGTGGTACAGTTCTACTGACTAAATTAGTGACACGTATAAAGGAGCCAAATCTGAGCAGCTTGTTTTTAGTCCTTGTTTTCTGCTGGCAGCCGAGAACAGACTGTCATGTTTCACAGTCTGTGGGTTGGTAGGCACTCCAGACGTCCAAAATATGTGCACAAACACTGAAAATGTGAATTTTTCACAACATGTCCTCTTTTAAAATGTCATTATGATTAATTTGTTTTTGTTCCAGCCAGTTAGATGTTCTACAGTTACTTAAACTTGAGCCACACTGCAAACAAGACATTTCTGTTTTCATCACATGGTTAATTTTTTCACAGCTGTTGGGCAGAATTTCTTTTGCCAGTGCTGGGTCGTGCAATATAGATTCAGCCATGGTAATTCTTGTGTTAGTACACTTATCAGTTTGCATAAAAGAAAAGCATTCATCTTATCTCTATTCATTCATTTGCCATTGAAAGTGAGCTAAATAAGATTTCTCATCTGGCTAACCTGACAAATAACCCCATATTCACAGTTACATGAAAGTAATATTAGCATATTAGTAATATTAGCATTGATATGGTCACATAGGCTACACACAGTCAAAATATTATTGAAGCAGTCAGTTAGGCCTCCAGACAGAAGTCCAGCTGTCACTATTTGAACTAAAGTTCTCTTGTTTCTTTGCCTTTCTTATCATGTTCTTGTTAACATGTCCTGCCTGAGCCCTTTCGTCTGGTAAACTACATTTACCTTTCTCCTGGCTTTCTCTAGCCTTTTTAAAAAACCTTTCTCTGTTGTTTGCTCTTTGGCCATTTAGCACTATTCCTAAATATTTTTTGCCCTTTGAATTTATCTGCCTGATGAGTCCAGCTCAGGCTCCTGCATCCGGTCGTAAAGCGGGGAGCCGTCAGCCAGCTGGTGCTGGTTTGACACCAGCCATGTCAGGACAGGGAAGACTCCTGGGGCGGGAAGGACCGTCACGGCCCCCTCTCCAATCTAGGCACTGCTGTGAAAGAGGTAATGGGGTTCTGAGTAACAACCCTCCATGATTGGGGCATGCTCCCCAACGCTCCCCAACGCTCCCCAACGCCCTCCGCTTAGTTGACTCCCTCACCCTCACCGGCCAGTAAACGTCCTGATACTGAATCACCCTACCAAGTATGATGGCACTCTTACACGACGTAATAGTTGTCTTCCTCAATGTCTTTTGTGTTTTATCCTACTCTCATCTCCAGCACTTTTACCGTTGCTGCCCTGATATCAGTCTTCACCAGATGCTCTGTGGGCTACTGTGGGAAGAAGGTCTAATGACTTGGGTTTTCTGTTTCAAAGCAGTTATTGACCATCCTGCAGGTTGTAGAAAGGACATGTACAGCTGAGACGAGCCTGCGTCTGTCTGCACTCTTGCCGTGTCGAGTTGCAAGAATCCCACATGTTCCCTCGCTTATCAACATGGCTGTTCCCCTATGCAGCCTAAGACACGAAAAGTCTTTGAAAGGCTCCTTTCTGTCTCCTCATCACCCAGGAGACTGTGCAAGATCTTCTGGTGGGCACCATCCCTCCTCACGTCTTGTTTCATGTCCATGGCTGTCAGCGGCTATGTAGGAAAATGTCTGAGAGGCATTGCAGCAGGTTTCAAAACACCCCCCCCCCCCCCCCCATGTCCCCCGAGCGGATATTTTCTTTGACCTGAAGAAAGATGGAGGCTTCAGCCCATTCCTCAACCGCTGAAGACCAGTGCAGGCAGGTGACACTGTCCACTGTAGCCACCTCAGAGGCGTGAGCTGCTCAATCTACGCAGTGCGTGCAGTCTGAACCGCATCAAGGAGGGAGATGATTTGATGACGTCTTTAAATACATTATAAGGTATTATAAGTAGGAAGTGACTTCAAAGGTCACAACCTGCCGTAGTGAGCTGCTCATTTACTGAACAGCAAGACGGCCTATTTTAGTCA